>NC_084617.1:5956447-6103947 GCF_033978795.1 Nerophis ophidion | reverse complement strand
TTGTAAACTCAATACACCGGTATGTTTTAGCGCTTTCATGGCGAGTTTACTGACAAATATAAGTAATAACTTTACACTACGTTATATTAAAAAATGGCAACAACGGAGGATGAATGTCACATAACAAGAAAGTACAGAAAAATAAGGAAGTTTATCAACTACGTAACAGACTACAAAGGCGGACTCGCGCAATTTTTCAGGACTTATACAGATCACCAGTTACCAGAAGGTAAGAAAAGTTGCCGTTGCATAATATTGCGAAACAAAATGCCTGATAATGTCTTACCTTATACACACACCATAATAATACTCCTATTTTTAATGTGCCGACAATCCTTCAAGCGGTGTGGTTTTATAGCGTACCAAAGTCATACTTAAACATTTTGATGGATATTTGAGCGCCGTGCGTAATGTTCTATATTTTGAATGGAACGTAAAATGTTGGTTTTTGTTTACTTGAGGGCTTCACGGTGGCAGAGGGGTTAGTGCGTCTGCCTCACAATACGAAGGTCCTGCAGTCCTGGGTTCAAATCCAGGCTCTGGATCTTTCTGTGTGGAGTTTGCATGTTCTCCCCGTGAATGCGTGGGTTCCCTCCGGGTACTCCGGCTTCCTCCCACTTCCAAAGACATGCACCTGGGGATAGGTTGATTGGCAACACTAAATTGGCCCTAGTGTGTGAATGTTGTCTGTTGGCCCTGCGATGAAGTGGCGACTTGTCCAGGGTGTACCCCGCCTTCCGCCCGATTGTAGCTGAGATAGGCGCCAGCGACCCTGTAAGGGAATAAGCGGTAGAAAATGGATGGATGGATGGATGGATGGATGGATGTTTACTTGAGATATATTGCATCATAGTGTAGGCTCTTATCTCTTATGTTTTTGACTGGCATCTACTGGTCACACTTAGCATTACACCATGTACCAAATAGAATAGCTTCGAGTTGGGTAAGCTCAACGCAAATATATATATATATTTTTTTTTTCTTTGTCATGAAAAAGGGAGGTTTTTGTCATGAAAAATTGAGGTTTTTGTGGTTGGTGCACTAATTGTAAGTGTATATTGTGTTTTTTATGTTAATTTAATAAAAATAAAAATATTTTTGTTGTTTTTTTTAAATAAAAATTTATAAAAAATTCTTCTGCGGCCCGGTACCAATCGGGCCATGGCCCGGTGGTTGGGGACCACTGTTATAGGTGACAAAGCTAATTGGTGTAATATCATAAGGATTTTTTAGTCTTGTGAGCCAACAAAAAAAGAGTTGTGGGCTGAAAATGCCCCCACTCCCTTTTGGACACCCCTGCCATATACCGCTATGAGGTAGAAAGTATAGTTGCCACAAGTGAGAGAAAAAAGACACAACTTTTTGTCCATAATCCATACAATCCCAACTCATCCCAGCAGCTGCTACAAGACTGTGCTTGAGTGCAATTGTAGGTAATCACAGCTTAATTGGACTAATTAGGGGAATGTCGGGGCATTAGGCTACAGCTGGGGGCCATAATGAGGTGGGGGGGGGGGGGGGGCAAAATGGTGAAAAGCTTTAGGAGGCACAGTTGCCCTCTGCACTTACAGTACAAGCCAAAAGTTTGGACACACCCTTTCATTTAATGCGTTTTCTTTATTTCCATGACTATTTACATCGTAGATTGTCACATCAAAACTATGAATGAACACGTGGAGTTATGTACTTAACAAAAAAAGGTGAAATAACTAAAAACATGTTTTATATTCTAGTTTCTTCAAAATAGCCACCCTTTGCTCTGATTACTCCTTTGCAAACTCTTTGCATTCTCTGGATGAGCTTCAAGAGGTAGTCACCTGGAATGGATTTCACTCATCAGGGTTGATTAGTTATATTTCTTGCTTTATCAATGGGGTTGGGACTCATACTTGCCATCCCTCCCGATTTTCCCGGGAGACTCCCATATTTCATAAATCTCCTGGGGCAACCATTCTCCCGAATTTCTCCCGGTTTCCTCCCGGACAACAATATTAGGGGTGTGCCTTAAAGGCACTGCCTTTAGCGTCCTCTCTCACCTGAAAAGGAGACTATTACCGTATTTTTCGGACAATAAGTTGCAGTTTTTTTCGACTTATGTGTGAAACTATTAACATGTTACCATAAAATATCAAATAATATTATTTAGCTCATTCACGTAAGAAACTAGACGTATAAGATTTCATCAGATTTAGCGATTAGTAGTAACAGATTGTTTGGTAAACGCATACAATTTATATATGTGTATATATATATATATATATATATATATATATATATATATATATATATATATATATATACAGTATATACCGCCTCCGCTTGGGATGTTTTCCTGCTGGCTCCGCTGTGAACGGGACTCTCGCTGCTGTGTTGGATCCGCTTTGGACTGGACTCTTGCGACTGTGTTGGATCCATTGTGGATTGAACTTTCACAGTATCATGTTAGACCCGCTCGACATCCATTGCTTTCCTCCTCTCCAAGGTTCTCATAGTCATCATTGTCACCGACGTCCCACTGGGTGTGAGTTTTCATTGCCCTTATGTGGGCCTACCGAGGATGTCGTAGTGGTTTGTGCAGCCCTTTGAGACACTAGTGATTTAGGGCTATATAAGTAAACATTGGTTGATTGATTGATTGATTGATATATATTAGGGGTGTGGGGAAAAAATCGATTCGAATACGTTCTGCGATTCAGAATATAATCTTTTTTTTTAAGTATTTTTATTTATTTATTTATTTATTTTTTATATCAATCCAACAAACCACTACACAGCAATACCATAACAATGAAATCCAATTCCAAAACCAAACCTGACCCAGCAAGACTCAGAACTGCAATAAACAGAGCAATTTAGAGGAGACACAAACACGACACAGAACAAACCACAAGTAGTGAAACAAAAATGAATATTATCAACAACAGTATCAATATTAGTTATAATTTCAGCATAGCAGTGATTAAAAATCCCTCATTTACATTATCATTAGACATTTATAAAAAAAATTAAAAAAAGAACAATAGTGTCAGTGTCTTACACTTGCATGGCATCTCATAAGCTTGACAACACACTGTGTCCAATGTTTTCACAAAGATAAAAATAAGTAGTATTTTTGGTTTGTTTAATAGTTAAAACACATTTACATTATTGCAATCTGTTGATAAAACATTGTCCTTTATAATTATAAAAGCTTTTTTTAAACAAATCTACTACTCTGCCAGCATGTCAGCAGACTGGGGTAGATCCTACTGAAATCCTATGTATTGAATGAATACAGAATCGTTTTGAATCGGAAAAATATCGTTTTTGAATCGAGAATCGCGTTGAATAGAAAAAAACGATATATTATCGACTCGCGACCTCAAGAATCGATATTAAATCGAATCGTGGGACACCCAAAGTTTCGCAACTCTAATTGGAGGTCTCAAGGTTGGCAAGTATGTTGGGACACTCGGTTGTGTTGTGAATGAGAAGGTGTATCCAAACGTTTGGCCTGCACTGTACATCAGCTGTATTTCTCTCTGAGTGGGCAGTAAAACATAACCCCTGGCCTCTCTCTCATGATGGACATTCAACCTGGTCCGCAGCACTTTCATGTGCTCGCATGGAAATTGCGTGCATGAGCGTCCACTTTGTCCGGACAACAGGTCCAAAAGAGAACACCTTTTAGTCCCTAAGTTGTTGTTTATGTGGCTAAGTAGTGAAGACGACTGGTGGTGAATGGCTGCAAGGGAGGAAAAAAGTGGAGGGAAAATGACGGGCGAATCAGGGTCATTAGTTCAGGCGGCAGGGTCTGCTGCATTCCTGAGCCCTAAGATGGGGGAGCAGCAAGGCAGGAATGTGCCTTGGAAAGAGAAGAGACCTAAGCGGAGGGGAAGAAACAGGCAAGAAGGAACAAGAAAGAAAGGAGAGCGAGGGGGAAGAAAGGGAGGGAGTTAGACGGTTTGCTACAAATGGTGGAACACACTCATTTATCAAACCAAGGTTAGGGGGTGGAAAAAAAGCATAAAACTCATCTGCTCTGTCTTTTACATCTAGAATGTTAGCGGGGAACTTTTTACTAACCAACCACATTTGCAGTGGAAGCGCTAACCTGTTTTTTCCATGTCGCCCTCGACACAATGACTCACAACACCGCTATTGTCCGTGCGAGGCAGAGAAGCTTTGAATGAGTCGACTTTGTGCACTCTGCAACCCTTGACTGACTTGCGTAATTCTTCAGGGAGGACTAACACTACACCGTTTCTTGCGGGATTAATTGTGTCATCCATTGAGAAAATATAAATACATATAACCTAGATTATGAAGATAAACATTTTTGTGCACTGCAAAAAGTCAGGGTTCAAAAACAAGAAAGAATATACAAACATTAGGGGTATTTTATGTGAACTAAGCAAAATTATCTGCCGGAAGAACAATCAATCAATCAATCAATCAATGTTTACTTATATAGCCCTAAATCACTAGTGTCTCAAAGGGCTGCACAAACCACTACGACATCCTCGGTAGGCCCACATAAGGGCAAGGAAAACTCACACTCAGTGGGACGTCGGTGACAATGATGACTATGAGAACCTTGGAGAGGAGGAAAGCAATGGATGTCGAGCGGGTCTAACATGATACTGTGAAAGTTCAATCTATAATGGATCCAACACAGTCGCGAGAGTCCAGTCCAAAGCGGATCCAACACAGCAGCGAGAGTCCCGTTCACAGCGGAGCCAGCAGGAAACCATCCCAAGCGGAGGCGGATCAGCAGCGCAGAGATGTCCCCAGCCGATACACAGGCAAGCAGTACATGGCCACCGGATCGGACCGGACCCCCTCCACAAGGGAGAGTGGGACATAGAAGAAAAAGAAAAGAAACGGCAGATCAACTGGTGTAAAAAGGGAGTCTATTTAAAGGCTAGAGTATACAAATGAGTTTTAAGGTGAGACTTAAAATGCTTCTACTGAGATAGCATCTCGAACTGTTACCGGGAGGGCATTCCAGAGTACTGGAGCCAGAACGGAAAACGCTCTTTAGACAAGAAAATTTGGTTTGTCAAGACTTTCCAAAACAAATAAAATTGGCTAACTTCAATTAACCCAAAATACCTTAAAATAAGTATATTCTCACTAATGAAAACTGTACTACTATGTATGAGTATGTATTTTCTATTGTTTCATTGAAAATAAAACAGCAAATTCCATTTGGCTGTCATCTGTTTTAATATGAGACACAATTGTGTCAAAGTCTTGATTTTGTTTTTACATACTTGATTACTTTAAAAAAGTAGTTTTATACTTGTGAGTGTTGATGACACAGCTTTGCAACAATTGATATTCTAGTTTCAAGCATGTTTTACCCAATATAGGTCATCAAATCTCAGCAACAAGCTGTAATATCTTACTGAGATCACTTAGGACCAAAACCCTTAAAACAAGTAAAACACTCTAACATAAACTCTGCTTAGTGAGAAGAATTATCTTATCAGACAGAAAATAAGCAAATATTACCCTTATTTGAGATATTTAATCTTACTTAGATTTCAGTTTTTGCAGTGTGTGTCGCTGATTAATTGCCGGATGACACTAAACTCATTGGTCATCGAAAATTGTGTTGGCGTTTAATGCAATTGTCCTGATTTAATAAAAGCTGTCTGCAATCTCACTTTGACGCATTAGCCCTCAAATCCAAATGACTCGAGTAAACACACTCAGTAAGAAGGGATGTTTCCGTCTTCATTGACTCCATTAGTACACTGAAATATCTCAAATAAGGGTGATATTTTCTTATTTTCTGTCTGATAAGATAATTCTTCTCACTAAGCAGATGTTATGTTAGTGTTTTACTTGTTTTAAGTGTTTTGGTCCTAAATGATCTTAGTAATATAATACAGCTTGTTGCTGAGATTTGATGACCTATATTGAGTAAAACATGCTTGAAACTAGAATATCAGCGGATGCAAAGCTGTGTCATCAACACTCACAAGTATAAAACTACTTTTTTAAAGTAATAATTTATTATTTCAAGCATGAACAAAAAAATCATTACTTTGACACAATTGTGTGTCATAATTAAAACAGATGCCAGCCCAATGGACTTTGCTGTTTCATTTTCAATGAAACAAGAGTGAATTACGCTCTCATAAAGTAGTACAGTTGGCACAGTCCGGTAAACGGACAGTTAATATTTAACATGTGACATTTCTAACAATTTTGAACAGAAATTGTCATGCACATTCAGATTAATTCTTCAAAATTAATATTAAACATTTTTTGGCCGGTATGTATGCGCACTAATTGAGTGAAAGAGCACGCACTTGGCGCGATGATGTCATGTTATGGATGGGAAAATGCATTTTTAGACCATATGATTTGCCTGAGCGGCTAGTAGACCCCGAGAGTAACAAACGGTTGCCTTGTTGCCTTCCCATTAAGAACAATAAATTAGTTTTTAGTATAGGTTTGCGGGCTTCACGGTGGCAGAGGGGTTAGTGCGTCTGCCTCACAATACGAAGGTCCTGCAGTCCTGGGTTCAAATCCAGGCTCGGGATCTTTCTGTGTGGAGTTTGCATGTTCTCCCCGTGAATGCGTGGGTTCCCTCCGGGTACTCCGGCTTCCTCCCACCTCCAAAGACATGCAACTGGGGATAGGTTGATTGGCAACACTAAATTGGCCCTAGTGTGTGAATGTGAGTGTGAATGTTGTCTGTCTATCTGTGTTGGCCCTGCGATGAGGTGGCGACTTGTCCAGGGTGTACCCCGCCTTCCGCCCGCTTGTAGCTGAGATAGGCGCCAGCGCCCCCCGCGACCCCGAAAGGGAATAAGCGGCAGAAAATGGATGGATGGATGGATATAAGTTTGCTGGTTTCAAGAAATATAATGCCAAGCGCTAGATAATGGCACTAGCATTTATTTCATTTAAGAATATTTTTCCGCAAAGTCTCTTTTTTTTTTTTACCAAGAAAAGTGCACTTGTTATTAGTGTATTAAGGCATTTTGGTTCATTAAGGTTAGCTTGTTTTGGGGACGGTGTGGGAGAGTGGCCGTGCGCAACCCGAGGGTCCCTGGTTCAAATCCCACCTAGTACCAACCTCGTCACATCCGTTGTGTCCTGAGCAAGACACTTCAATCAATCAATCAATCAATCAATGTTTACTTATATAGCCCTAAATCACTAGTGTCTCAAAGGGCTGCACAAACCACTACGACATCCTCGGTAGGCCCACATAAGGGCAAGGAAAACTCACACCCAGTGGGACGTCGGTGACAATGATGACTATGAGAACCTTGGAGAGGAGGAAAGCAATGGATGTCGAGTGGGTCTAACATGATACTGTGAAAGTTCAATCCACAATGGATCCAACACAGTCGCGAGAGTCCAGTCCAAAGCGGATCCAACACAGCAGCTGTTTTCACCCTTGCTCCTGATGGGTGCTGGTTGGCGCCTTGCATGGCAGCTCCCTCCATCAGTGTGTGAATGTGTGTGTGAATGGGTAAATGTGGAAGTAGTGTCAAAGCGCTTTGAGTACCTTGAAGGTAGAAAAGCGCTATACAAGTACGACCCATTTATCATTTAAAGTCTTGACAAGCCAAATTGTCTTTTTCTATTGGCAGATAATTTTGCGTAGTTCTAATAAAATACCCTTAATTTTTGTATTTTTTTCTTGTTTTTGAACACTGACTTTTTGCAGTGTACATCCTGCTTTCATCTACCTCGTGTGTACGCAGCACAGACTTCTCTTACCTGTTTTCTAATGGAGTGAAATGTTCGAGGGGGTAAAAGACAGTTGTCTCCCTCCAGAAAGTTTGCACTAAGAGAGTGTATATGTGTGAAAGAGAGATGAGAGCGGGGCTGCGGGCTGACAGAGGTCCTGGTATAATACAGTGGTGGAGAGCAGCAACTGATAACTATACTTATGGCCACTGGGGCTCATGGTGACAGCACATGCACTCCCATTACTGGTCCCATGCCTCATGCCCTTATCTCTGGCAGCCTGCCACCGAGGGACCACACTGCCCTCTGCTGTGCATCCTGAGCAAGCTGAGGCTCATTGCGTATTCAGTGGTTGCATCCCCCCCCGACTGGGTTTTGACAAGAGCCGCTCCTCCTTTTGAATTTCAGTTCATCCTCCAATGCGCTCGCAGAGAGAGGGTCTTTTTTTTGTTGTTGTTGCAAGAACTTCAATCACTTGACCCAACCACTTTCCTTTTCTCCCCTCCAGTGCTGAGTATACGAGGTGTGCAGGAGGAAGACCCTCCGGATCCCCAGATCATGCGGCTGGACAACATGCTTCTAGCGGAGGGCGTGTCAGGGCCGGAGAAGGGCGGAGGGTCGGCTGCGGCGGCCGCGGCAGCAGCAGCGGCGGGGGGCTCGCCCACCGACAGCAGCATCGAACACTCCGACTACAGAGCTAAGCTGGCCCAAATTCGCCAGATATACCACTCGGAGCTGGAGAAGTATGAGCAGGTGTGGTCCTCAGGCTACTTTTAACTAATCCGTTAAATGTGTCTTGTTAAACTGAATACATTGATATAAGTACATTTAAAGGGGCTGTTGGATGGACTGTTGCCTAAAGGGGGCTCTTGTTCCACAACATAAATTATGCCCCACTTATACCCGTACACGGCAAAAGAATAACATTATGTTGGAAAAGTATTTATTGATTTTTTGGAGTATAAATCGCTCCGGAGTATAAGTTGCACCGGCCGAAAATGCTTAATAAAGAAGTAAAAAAAACATATATAAGTCGCACTGGAGTATAAGTAGCATTTTTGGGGGAAATGTATTTGATAAAACACAACACCAAGAATAAACATTTGAAAGGCAATTTAAAATAAAGAATAGTGAACAACAGGCTGAATAAGTGTACGTTATATGAGGCATAAATAACCAACTGAGAAGGTGCCTGCTATGTTAATTATGGTAAGAGTCATTCAAATAACTATAACATATAGAACATGCTATACGTTTACCAAACAATCTGTCACTCCTAATCGCTAAATCCCATGAAATCTTATACGTCTAGTCTCTCACGTGAATGAGCTAAATAATATTGTTTTATATTTTACGGTAATGTGTTAATAATTTCACACACAAGTCGCTCCTGAGTATAAGTCGCACCCCTGGCCAAACTATGAAAAAAACTGCGTCTTATAGTCCGAAAAATACGATAATAGAATATCAATGGTAATTTTTGACTGACAGGCGGCTAGCAGGTAACTGTGTATGTCCATACACAGTGTGGAGCCGCTCCCCTAAGTGAGAATAATCACCTGTAACAATTAAATTGCATTTTTTAGTATATTAAGTATCATAGGGGACAAGGCTAACCATGTTACACACCAAGAGCAGGCATGCTAACCACTACGCTGGCTTTAAACTACCCAATAAATAAGTGCTTAGTAAACTTTGAGAAGTCTAGATGGAGTAGGAAGTGAGCAGCTGTTAGCAGGAAATTAACAAGTGTATTATTAAGAGTCTAGAGAGAAGATAATATAACAACTGTCGTGCTCTGTTGGTGTGTCACCGGGGAGTAAACAACATAAATCGGTGGTGTCGATAGGATAATATCAGTATGTGATTGATATTAGAGACCTATTTAGTTTTTGTTGACTGTGTCATAAAGGAGAATAAGGACCTAGTTTTAATATTGTGTTGATATTGGTATACTGTCAATAGCATTTACCGTGAATAAAGTGAAACATTTACAGCGAATACATGTGATCGGTATTGGTATCAGCCAATTTCACTTGTGGATGGTTGATACCAAGAGTGTCAATCATTCAACCATTGTGTCAGGCATACATTTGTTACTTTCTATGTTCCTTAAATTCCTCTAAAACTTAGAATTTGACTTAGATCACCTACTCAGTGGCCTAGTGGTTAGAGTGAAGTGAAGTGAAGTGAATTATATTTATATAGCGCTTTTTCTCAAGTGACTCAAAGCGCTTTACATAGTGAAACCCAATATCTAAGTTACATTCAAACCAGTGTGGGTGGCACTGGGAGCAGGTGGGTAAAGTGTCTTGCCCAAGGACACAACGGCAGTGACTAGGTTGGCAGAAGTGGGAATCGAACCTGCAACCCTCAAGTTGCTGGCACGGCCACTCTACCGACCGAGCTAAACCGCCCTGTGTCCGCCCTGAGATTTCTAGGTTGTGAGTTCAAACCCCGGCTGAGTCATACCAAAGACTATAAAATTTGGACCCATTACATCCCTGCTTGGCACTCAGCATCAAGGGTTGGACTTGGGGGTTAAATCCCCAAAACTATTCCCGGGCGTGGGCACCGCTGCTGCTCACTGCTCCCCTCACCTCCCAGAGGGTGAACAAGGGGATGGGTCAAATGCAGAGGACACATTTTACCACACCTAGTGTGTGTTTGACAATCAGTGGTACTTAAACTTATTTAGACAAACTTTATTGATCCACAAGGGAAATTGTTTGTCTGTTCCACACAGTAGCTCAGTTACAAAGGAAAGAATCAAGGGCACAAAAAGAGAAAACAAAGTTCTAAAGTAGATAAAAAATGTACCATAGTAGCAATATAAAATATGTCATATGTGATATTTACATATATATACAGTATATACTGAAATCATACTATTGTATAATTATATGATGTTTAACAAATCCCAATTACCATGTACAACAGTATAGCTCGGTTGGTAGAGTGGCCGTGCCAGCAACTTAAGGGTTGCAGGTTCGATTCCCGCTTCCGCCATCCTAGTCACTGCAGTTGTGTCCTTGGGCAAGACACTTTACCCACCTGCTCCCAGTGCCACCCACACTGGTTTAAATGTTACTTTGATATTGGGTTTCACAATGTAAAGTGCTTTGAGTCACTAGAGAAAAGCGCTATATAAATATAATTCACTTCACTTCACTTACAGTATATGTAACAGCTGCAGCAAAAAAAGGGCAACATAAAATAAAGAGTAGATCCAGCAGAAAATATACATTATAAACAAAGAAAGGTAGCTAACATAGAAGCGATCCGGTAATAGACAAATAAAAAAAAAAAAACAGATATTCTATTTTCACCTGTGGGGGTAGCGACATTTTCTGCTTTCCCAGCAGTACTTCCTGAACACAAGCCGCTTAACCACTTTAAAAGAGTTAGAAAACTGAGACTTTCTTTTCATATTTGCCAAAATGTCACCTGACAGCCACTATACTTGTTTTTTTTTGGTCTTTTAACAGTAGCTTTCAAGGCGTCTGTCTGTCTTCCCTCCGCAGGCATGCAGCGAGTTCACCAACCATGTAATGAACCTGCTGAGGGAGCAGTCTCGAACGCGACCCATCTCGCCCAAGGAGATCGAGCGCATGGTGGCCATCATCCACCGCAAGTTCAGCTCCATCCAAATGCAGCTTAAGCAGAGCACTTGCGAAGCAGTCATGATCTTGCGCTCACGCTTCCTCGACGCCAGGTCTGTCTGGCTGCTTTGTGCCAGAACGCCAGTTATTATATTCACACAATGCGCATTCCAATCACGGTGGTGATTATCTCCTCTCTCCATGTCAGACGTAAGAGGCGCAACTTCAATAAGCAAGCGACAGAGGTGCTCAACGAGTATTTCTACTCCCACCTGTCCAACCCTTACCCTAGTGAGGAGGCGAAGGAGGAGCTGGCCAAAAAGTGTGGGATCACAGTGTCTCAGGTACATAAAAATGCTATAAGCAAAAAAAAAAAGAGCGTCTTTTGACCGTTGTCTTGTTTTATTTTTTTTACCCATTTACATTATCAATGTGTTGCCAGGTCTCTAATTGGTTCGGCAACAAGAGAATACGTTACAAGAAGAACATTGGGAAGTTCCAGGAGGAAGCCAACCTCTACGCAGTCAAGACAGCAGTGGACGCCGCCAATGTGTCCGCGCAAGCGAGCCAGGCTAACTCTCCGGCGACACCCAACTCAGGTAGTAACATGCATTCTTAACTGATAATTAATAATACATTGAATTGTTGTTTTTCCACTGCTTATGTGTTGTTTTCCCCAATACACAGGATGTTAATTAATCTAATGAAAAAAGTACCACAATCCCAAATCCAACCCACTCCCAGTTTTACAATACCGTATTTTTCGGATTATAAGTCGCTCCTGAGTATACGTCGCACCGGCCGAAAATGCATAATAAAGAAGGAAAAAAGCATATATATGTCGCACTGGAGCAGGGGTAGGGAACCTGTGGCTCTTTTGATGACTGCACCTGGCTCTCAGATAAATCTTAGCTGACATTGCTTAACACGATAAGTAATGAATAATTTCACTGGTAATCACAGTGTCAAAAATAAAGTTCAAAATATAAAACATTCTCATGCATTTTCATCCATCCATCCGGTTTCTACCGCACTTGTTCAAGAAGTCGCACTAATGGTAAGAAGTGTTTTATTTATTGTTGGTTAGCCTCAGAATAACAATGTTATTAAAAAGAATAAGAGACTTATTATACTCTAAAAATGTTGGTCTTTCTTAAAAATGCACGCATATATAGTTGTCCATCCATCCATCCATCATCTTCCGCTTATCCGAGGTCGGGTCGCGGGGGCAACAGCCTAAGCAGGGAAACCCAGACTTCCCTCTCCCCAGCCACTTCGTCTAGCTCTTCCCGGGGGATCCCGAGGCGTTCCCAGGCCAGCCGGGAGACATAGTCTTCCCAACGTGTCCTGGGTCTTCCCCGTGGCCTCCTACCGGTTGGACGTGCCCTAAACACCTCCCTAGGGAGGCGTTCGGGTGGCATCCTGACCAGATGCCCGAACCACCTCATCTGGCTCCTCTCCATGTGGAGGAGCAGCGGCTTTACTTTGAGTTCCTCCCGGATGGCAGAGCTTCTCACCCTATCTCTAAGGGAGAGACCCGCCACCCGGCGGAGGAAACTCATTTCGGCCGCTTGTACCCGTGATCTTATCCTTTCGGTCATGACCCAAAGCTCATGACCATAGGTGAGGATGGGAACGTAGATCGACCGGTAAATTGAGAGCTTTGCCTTCCAGCTCAGCTCCTTCTTCACCACAACGGATCGGTACAACGTCCGCATTACTGAAGACGCCGCACCAATCCGCCTGTCGATCTCACGATCCATTCTTCCCTCACTCGTGAACAAGACTCCTAGGTACTTGAACTCCTCCACTTGGGGCAGGGTCTCCTCCCCAACCCGGAGATGGCACTCCACCCTTTTCCGGGCGAGAACCATGGACTCGGACTTGGAGGTGCTGATTCTCATTCCGGTCGCTTCACACTCGGCTGCGAACCGATCCAGCGAGAGCTGAAGATCCCGGTCAGATGAAGCCATCAGGACCACATCATCTGCAAAAAGCAGAGACCTAATCCTGCGGTTACCAAACCGGAACCCCTCAACGCCTTGACTGCGCCTAGAAATTCTGTCCATAAAAGTTATGAACAGAATCGGTGACCAAGGACAGCCTTGGCGTAGTCCAACCCTCACTGGAAATGTGTTCGACTTACTGCCGGCAATATATAGTTGTATTCAGTGTTAAAAAAAAAAAAAACATTATATGGCTCTCACGGAAATACTCTTAAAAATATTTGGCTTGTATGGCTCTCTCAGCCAAAAAGGTTCCCGACCCCTGCACTGGTGTATCAGTCGCATTTTTGTAGGAAATGTATTTGATAAAATCCAACACCAAGAATAGACATTTGAAAGGCAATTTTAAATATATAATATATATATATGAACAACAAGCTGAATAAGTGTACGTTTATGAGGCATAAATAACAAACTGAGAAGGTGCCTGGTAGTTAACCTAACATATTATGGTAAGAGTCATTCAAATAACTATAACATATAGAACATGCTATACGTTTACCAAACAATTTGTCACTACTAATCGATAAATCCCATGAAATCTTCTTCCTCGATGTCGCTTCTAAACAACTCTGCCAACTCCAAAGGTATGCGCCTCTTCCTCTTGTCGTTTTCTGCTGCATATTTCACTACGTCCAGCTTGTCATCTGCAGTACATGATTTCCTTTTCGGTGCCATTTTTGTTCAGCTCTTCTCAGTTTTTATAAGTTACCGCCAAGGATGAAATGATCCATTTTAATAGCTACGGCAGTAGCATATAGCAGTTAGCATTCCATGACCCACAATGCACTTCTGCCATGACTCTCCCCCGCCGAATTCTTATTGGTTGACGTGTGTGTGACAATTGCTGACATTTTCATGGTCTCGTCCGCGAATGAGATAAATAATATTATTTGATATTTTACGGCGTATTTAACCGTTTTACTGGAATTATACACTTTGCACACTGCAAGATTTTTCTGGGGGATGAATCGGTATCTTAAACCACCTTAAAACCTTTTATCACCAACTTATTTCCAACACAAGGGAGGTGTTTAGGGCACGTCCAACCGGTAGGAGGCCACGGGGAAGACCCAGGACACGTTGGGAAGACTATGTCTCCCGGCTGGCCTGGGAACGCCTCGGGATCCCCCGGGAAGAGCTAGACGACGTGGCTGGGGAGAGGGAAGTCTGGGTTTCTCTGCTTAGGCTATTGCCCCGCGACCCGACCTCGGATAAGCGGAAGAAGATGGAGATGGATATTTTACGGTAATGTGTTAATAATTTCACACATAAGTCGCTCCGGAGTATAAGTTGCACCCCCGGCCAAACTATGAAAAAAACTGCGACTTATAGTCCGAAAAATACGGTAATTGGGATAGAAATTTACATAGCAATTGAGAAGACCTACAAATACTTATTGAATTTGTGCTAAAAATAAAATAGCATCAGTGTCAATGATATCAATAACAGTGAATAAAAACACCAAACGGCAAAAAACATTACTTAGAATAACAAAACAAAATGTACAATGTATTATTATTATTATTAGTATCAGTTATCATTTTCATTGCCATCATCCATCCATCTATCCATTTTCTACCGCTTATTCCCTTTTTGGGGTCGCGGGGGGCGCCGGCGCCTATCTGAGCTACAATCGGGCGGAAGGCGGGGTACACTCTGGACAAGTCGCCCCCTTATCGCGGGGCCAACACAGATAGACAGACAACATTCACACTCACATTCACACACTAGGGCCAATTTAGTGTTGCCAATCAACCTATCCCCAGGTGCATGTCTTTGGAAGTGGGAGGAAGCCGGAGTACCCGGAGGGAACCCACGCATTCACGGGGAGAACATGCAAACTCCACACAGAAAGCTCCCGAGCCTGGATTTGAACCCAGGACTGCAGGAACTTCGTATTGTGAGGCAGACGCACTAACCCCTCTGCCACCGTGAAGCCCCTTCATTGCCATCAATTTAAAAAAAAAAAAAGCGAGAACAGCATGTTTTGGTTAATCGCAGACTAAATTAGGAATGAATGTTAGATTGAATATTTGATTGTTGTGACTGCGTGGGTTCCCTCTGGGTTCTCCGGCTTCCTCCCACTGCCAAAAACATGTACCTGGGGATAGGTTGATTGGCAACACTAAATGGTCCCTAGTGTGTGAGTGTGAATGTTGTCTGTCTGTGTTGGCCCTGTGATGAGGTGGCGACTTGTCCAGGGTGTACTCCGCCTTCCGCCCGATTGTAGCTGAAAGGGAATAAGCGGTAGAAAATGGTTGGATGGATAGTTCATTTAATAGTTGAAACATATACATATAGTAGAGCCCATATTTCAACGTAGGACTCATCTGATCTATTTTTTCCAGTGATATCACCTCCATAACTTGTGTAAACCAGTCATTATGAGTTAGACTTACAACATCCATCCATTTTTCAGTTTTATTTTATAATAAGCAGTAGTGCTTGTGTTATTGAATGAGATGGCGTATCCAACCGTTTTACTGGCATTATACACTTTGCACACTACAAGGATCGGTATCTTAAACTACCTTAAAACCTTTTTCTCACCAATTTATTTCCAACAACTACCCAAAAGTACTCTCCATCATTACATCCATCAATTTTCTACCGCTTATTTCCTTTGGGGTGGCGGGGGGCGCTGGTGCCTATCTTAGCTACAATCGGGCGGAAGGCGGCGTACACCCTGGGCAAGTCGCCACCTCATCGCAGTCTCCATCAATACATTTCAAACAAAAAAGCATCTTAAATACAATATCTCCCATCTGCAAAAAACAATAGTAATAAAATAAACGGTCAGTATGTGTCCATGCACTAAATTAGTCTGATGTCTCAAATAGTTCTGCTCTAAATAAGCCTCCTACAGCCAATGGAAAACCCTTAATGTAGTCTCGTTCGGTATTTAAAAAGTTGGACTAACACAAGTGGATTATGCAATTGGAAACCAGATCTCACAGCAGGAAAGGGTCCTTAGTAGTGAAGTGAATTATGTGAATTATATTTATATAGCGCTTTTCTCTAGTGACTCAAAGCGCTTTACATATTGAAACCCAATATCTAAGTTACATTTAAACCAGTGTGGGTGGCACTGGGAGCACGTGGGTAAACTGTCTTGCCCAAGGACACAACGGCAGTGACTAGGATGGCGGAAGCGGGAATCGAACCTGCAACCCTCAAGTTGCTGGCACGGCCACTCTACCAACCGAGCAAAACCGCCCCACAGTATCACGCATGCCAGTCTCAACGTGCGAGAATCAACCCGGAAGCAGATAACATTCAATTAAAAACCCAGCAACAATTTTAATGAAGAGGAGACCGTTAATTTGCTTCACAAATTGAAAGAACAGAACATTTTGAAGTGCATTATTGGTAGAAAAAAAGAAACGGAAATGTATTTAATTTAAGAAGGTCTCTAGGGAAATGTAGATGCCGAGTTAATTCGGACTCCCGAACGAAATACTAATGAGTTGAAATAGTATGAAGCGGGTATATTAAAGCAAACCTCTTCACACTGCATTTGTGCAAGCCAACTGATTCACTTTCCGCACAACTGGCAAGATAGTCCAGAACAATAGCAACCTTCCTCTGGATATCAGTCGGTCTTTTCCTTTGGATTTACAACTCCTTCCATCAATCCACAAAGCCTTTTGGATGAACCTTAAGACGTTCAAAAGTTAAGTTTCCATGATGTTAATTCCTTCGAAAAAACTGTTCTGCCGTTTTTTTATTGCATCCAACCTCATCCTCCCAGATACATTTTTGGGAGTAACGTCATGTGCGTAGCGCAATCCAAGACCATTTCTTGATGCTGTCCGCTATTTAACATCAGCACAGCCATTAGAGAGCTAATATTTGTAGTATGTGGCAATATTACGGCGGACATCAGCTAAAAAAAAGTTGTAAAGATCCGCAGATGGCTAGGGCGATGTCATTGGTCAACCAGTAAAGGAATTTATTTATTTAGCCTTTATTTAACCAGGTAAAATTCCATTGAGATGAAACATCTCTTTTACAAGGGAGACGTGGCCACGAGGGCAGCAGCAAGGTTACATTAAAAACAGTAAACAACACATAAAACATAACATTTACAACATTAAAACTTGCTCACATAACACATGTGCATACAGACAAGGTCGACTGCAATCCTTTCACAGAAGCTTTAAACTCATTTAACGTAACAAGGGTTTGAGGTTGAAGATTAGATTGTAGGTTATTCCAAGCCTTCGGTGCTGAAAACCTAAATGCTTTCTTGCCCAATTCAATTCTTACTTTGGGGACAACAAATTGCAGAACATTCATTGAACAAAGATTGTGACTTCTTTGTTAAAGGACAAGATAGATAAGATGGACTGATACCCAGAATGGTTTTGTAGATGAACACATACCAATGATAGAGGCGTCGAGCACATGAAGACGTCCAGTTAACCATTGAGTATAACACACAATGGTGAGTAAGGGGAGCGCAATCTAACCATGCCTTAAGGAAAAAGCACCCCCTAGTACAGGGGTAGGGAACCTATGGCTCGGGAGCCAGATGTGGCTCTTTTGATGACTGCATCTGGCTCTCTGATCAATCTGAGCTGATGTTGCTTAAAACGATAAGTAATGAATAATTTCACTGTAATCACAGTGTTAAAAAATAATGTTCAAAATATAAAACATTCTCATGCATTTTTAATCCATCCATCCGTTCAAGAAGTTGCATTAATGGTAAGAAGTTATTTATTTATTATTGGTTAGTGTGGGGCTTTCCCTCCTGGGGGTTCTTCAGACCCCCAAGCACCGACATGAGAGCCTTTTTCAGGGTTGCAATATTGTTTTATTTTTCAATAAGTCTCTCAGTTGTTTTCCAGCAATTGTATTTCCATCCCCAACTCCATCTCTCCTCCTGGCTGCTGCTTATAACAGAGAGAGAGGTGAATAGATAACAAGGCCCAGGTGGGCCATCTACGCACCTGTCGCTGCAGGCCCGCAGGCCACGCCCCCTCCACAGTTAGCTTCAGAATAACAATGTTATTACAAAGAATAAGAGACCTATTATTATACTCTAGAAATGTTGGTCTTACCTAAAAATGCACGCGTTTTGTTGTGTTCAGTGTTAAAAAAAAATATTATATGGCTCTTACGGAAATACATTTTAAAATATTTGGCTTTTCGGCTCTCTCAGCCAAAAAGGTTCCCGACCCCTGCCCTAGTAGGTACATAGCGTATGAACAATAATCGCATTAGAGGTGTGAAAATACAAAAAAAAAACTGACTAGTTTAGTAAATGGAAACGTAATGAATGTTTCTCCGAAAATAAACAGGAAGGAGCAAAAATATAAGTCCTGGCCCATCACTCAGATAATCATATTTTTAATCATCAATACAATACATAATCCCTTCATGCAATTAATATATAATTGCATTCATATATACTGAAAATTATAAACCCACTCATTTCATCAGATGTAGTTTGTATGAATAAATTACACCCTACAGCACACATGTCAAGCTCAAAGCGCCACATCATTTTATGTGGCCCGCGAAAGTCTGGAAATAATGTGCGTCAACTCAGTACTTTATCTTTCTCACTAAACCAGGGTTCACTCTTAATGTAATTGCATGTGGCGTGCCGCCACAGCATTTTCATTACCGATATACCCTGGAAAGGTTTTTTTTTGTACTTGTAAACTAATGAAATTAATATAATGTATTGTAGCCCACAAGAGAAATCACATTTTTAACTTTTATTACCAATATTACGATACAAAAAATGGCACCTTTCCAACAGGTTTTACCTACTGTGCAAACACTTTTGTCTCCGCACTCCCTCAGACACAACACTTTCGGGCAAGGACTGTGTTTGCAAATATGAGAAAAACTGACATCAAATCCAAGCCACAACAGTATGAATTGATATATATTATATAGCGTATTATTTGCGCACTTTTGACAAGTGATGTACCAAAAACTTGACTACCGAAAAAAGGCTTTCATTACCGAAACTGAATGTAAACAAAACGCACGCCATTGTCTGGAGCGTTGTCAGCATGTCTGCAATGTTGACATAATTTTAATATACCCCAGATATACCGGAGGACAGCCATCTACAAAATTTGCAAATATTAAGAGGACATTGGCGGCTTTTAAGGAGAGAAAGTCCCAACTGGTGCAACAGCACGAAGCAAGTGTGACGTCACGCTCGCTGCCGCTCGCCTCTATAGTCAGCACATAAGTAGTCTTTAAACACGAGTACATTTTATAATAACAACATTAAAAGATGCTAGATGTGTTGCTATTTCTTTTTCATAAAAAGTATCTCGACACTTGAAAAAAATCTCAACAAAGTACATTGTACAATGAGAAGCAACAATTGAAAATATGGCAAAAGGATAAAAATATATGTTAATACTAATTAGTAATAACAGATTTGCTTTTAAATGCATGTATACAATTTTTTAGCTTTTTTACAGAAAAAATATCCAAGCAAATTTGGCAAATACTCGGTCATAATGACCACTCCCACCTTATCTTGGCAGTCTAAGAGAAACCCTGTTTTCATTCTTTCCATTTTCACTACAACAATGCATGTACTGCATGCAATATATCTTTTAAACATTAATACCCAATAATGCAACAGATATTAAGTAATGATATATTTAAAAAAAAAATAAAAGTATCTGCTTGACTTATGACTTAACATCAAAGTATCCATCAATTTGTACGTACTAAAAATATGAAATGCACAGGCAATTGTGTAATAGAATGAATGAGGTGATTATGCATTCCTATTTATATATATTCACTTTTACAAGCAGGCAGCCATAACTGCAACGTGGCCCTCAATAAAAGCGAGTTTGACACCCCTAACCTAAAGATAGTTACTTTTTGTTGTACCTATTAAAATAAGTTTCTTGTATTACAATTAAAATGACACTAGCAATTGGAAAATCACTTCAATAATTTCTAATTAATACTATTTTTAAATATAATGTATCTCAACAAAAGGTTCTGTGTCTGAATAAGTCTTTTTTTTTATTTCTGTAGACAAGCATATCCATAATTGTACATTGAAATTGATTAGAATATTTCTTGTTGTCCAATAAATTAACAAGTCCGTTTTTGGAAAATGTAGTTTCCTCAAAATGGTCCAATGAGATTAGGGATATTAATATTTAAATGTCACTCTTCTACATTAAGGGTGAGAGGGTTCCATCAACTACAATAAGAGTGTTATTTTCTTAGTGTTTTTGCATGTTTTTGTGACACTTCACACGTTTCTGTGAGCAGGTTGGACTACTGACAAAGAATACAGGAGAAATAATTTATTCTATTTTCCATCCAGATCAGGGGTATCCAAAGTGCAGCCCGCAGCTAAATACTTTTAAATACTACTGCCAAAAAAAAACATAACAATTGTAATTGAAGACCAAACAGGTGTAATGTAATGAGAACATGTTGCAATATTGACAGTAATAACACAAAGCTGCAGTTTTTTTACTTTGAAACTTTCACTGCTCAAAAATAATAAAAACTTTGATTGATCTGGAGTTGATCTAGAGATTTAACCATAATGTAATATAATAATTGTACTTATGAGTGGCACCCTTTTAGACCCCCTGAAACCTGTGATTTTTTTTTTCCTTTCATTGTTAAAAAATAACAATGACTCAAAAGCAGGGGTCTCAGACATGCGGCCCGCGAGACGTTATTTTGCGGCCCACACCTTAAAACGAAAGTTTAATATTAGTGCGGCCCGCAAGTTTTATATGAATGCCGCTTGACAGCGTTGTGTTATTTGGGTCCAAAATGGCTCTTTCAATGTTCTGTGTTGCCTACCCCTGCATTAGTGGAAAAGCGGCAAATGAGTGAAAGCGACAGACGTCGCTATGGAGACGAGGGTTTTCTTACGTGCTTGGCTGCAGTCACACCGCGACACCTGTCCGTCAGTAATAACAGTCCCCGATAACCTGGACCAATTCAAACCGTTATTTGTTTTTGTTATTGTTTAGTTTGCATTGCCTCACACAATGAACACTCCAGGAGCCGTCACTTTTTTGCGCTCGCTATCCTGGTACTTTCCCGGTTATTATCCGCCGACCGCCGTGTTGCTGTAGGGAGGAAAAGCGGAACGACACACATTGCGGAAATAACGTTATCCTCCGTGCATTGACTAAATACAAATATATTCCACAACCCCAATCATGTGTTTTTCAAAGCCTGCAGTGAAGAGAAAGGTTTGTGACGTACAAAGAAAATTCCAGGAAAAGTGGGAGATGCAATATTTCTTTGTTGAGCACAGGGGGCACCCAACGTGTCTTATTTGCACAGAGAAAGCTGCGGTGCACAAGGAATACAATTTGAAACGTCATTATACAACTAGACATGCTGAGGAGAATGCAACACTTTTTTTAAAGAAATCTTTCCTTGCGGCCTAGCCTCACCCAGACTCTGCATCCTGTGGCCCCCGGGTAAAGTGAGTTTGAGACTGCTGCTCGAAAGCAATGTTATGAATGATTTACCTATTTAAAACTCCAATTACTTCACACCAAATATTCGATTTTATAAAATGTTTTGTGTTTTTGCCATAATAACGCAGGGTTTTCTTTTGGCGGGGGGAAAGGACATAAAACAAGCCAATTTCAAACTTTATAGCAAACGCTAAATCTAAAATTAATCTGTAGATATTCAAGTGTTAAAATAAAAAAAAATAACAATGACTTTTGATAACGGGTACCTCTTTGGGTCCCCAGAACCTTTAACATTCCCCAAAATTGAAGGGCGCCCTAATGGTTTGGAAAATGAAAAATATCAAAATGGCCACCGCATGCTTTTATTGTTCAGTGTGGAAGCATTTTGGACACCCCTGAATGAAATGAGATGTTAGAGTAAAATAGCAGATTTTTTGTTTTTTGCTGGCCGTGATGAAAGCTCCAGGTCATTATTTGACCTGTTTAGAATATGCTAGAAGCACTCCCGATAGTTTAAATGAGAACTTAACTCCTCGTCCTCCAGTCAGCACACATGTCCATTGCTGACTTTTTCACACTCATCCGCTGTTTGTCTATACTTCTTTTCTGTAGATCAGGGGTGCCCGTTACGTCGATCCCGAGCTAGCGGTCGATGTCAGTCGAGACCTAAAAATGAGCGATCATCAATCTTTACTATAACGTCACTTGATTGACATTCATGGCACACAAAGGGTCTTGTGAGATGACGCTGGCGTTTGCCAGATCATTATTAAGAAAAAAATGACTGACAGCAAGTGAAGTGAAGTGAATTATATTTATATAGCGCTTTTCTCTAGTGACTCAAAGCGCTTTACATAGTGAAACCCAATATCTAAGTTACATTTAAACCAGTGTGGGTGGCACTGGGAGCAGGTGGGTAAAGTGTCTTGGCCAAGGACACAACGGCATCGACTAGGATGGCGGAAGCGGGAATCGAACCTGCAACCCTCAAGTTGCTGGCACGGCCACTCTACCAAACGAGCTAAACCGCCCAAAGGCGAGAAACACTTTTTATTTCAACAGACTCTCACGCCGTACCTGCCGTCAAAACTCTAAATAGCGACTGCACAGTTCCTGTCTTCACAATAAAAGCGCTGCTTCATCCTGCCTGCGCTGATAAAATAAGAGTCTCAGAAATCTTGCAAGCTACGGCGTTTACCGCCAATGTCTTTCTTGTAAAGTGTATAAGAGTGAAGTGAAGTGAAGTGAATCATATTTATATAGCGCTTTTCTCTAGTGACTCAAAGCGCTTTACATAGTGAAACCCAATATCTAAGTTACATTTAAACCAGTGTGGGTGGCACTGGGAGCAGGTGGGTAAAGTGTCTTGCCCAAGGACACAACGGCAGTGACTAGAATGGCGGAAGCGGGAATCGAACCTGCAACCCTCAAGTTGCTAGCACGGCCACTCTACCAACCGAGCTATGAGTGTGTGGAAGCTGAACAAATAAGATGGCAAAAAGCAACCACTTTCATGTGGTATTGGATAGAAAGGAGGATTTTTTTTTCTCCTTCATTTGAAAATGTGGACGTTATCATCACTACTGTCTGATTCCAATCAATGCAAGTCATCAGAATCAGGTAATACACCAACTTATATTCTTGTCTTCATGAAAAAAAGGAATCTCTATGTGTTAAAGATGCTTGTATTATCACTAAACACCTTTAACCTGTTAACGTCTCTTTAGGGCTGGACGATACATCGATATACTCTATGTATCGCGGGTTTGTCTCTGTGCGATATGGAAAATGACTATATCGTGATATTCGAGTATACTGTAGGTTCTCACACAGTTGATTTTAGCTGCTGGTATTACACTACAGGCTCTTCTCATTATTTCCTGTCTCTCCTTCTCACAGACAAGCGCACCTTTTTACATAGGTCACATACTGTTGTGTCATGAGAGGTAGCAGCATGGGTAGCATTAGTTGTGATGCTAGCGGAGTGGTGCGGGTGGTAATACGAGAGTGAGAAGGTGCCAATCTGGTAACAAACGAAGGAAGAATTAATTCCTAAGAAAAACAGCAGAGGGTCAATCGTCTGGCGGTGGTTTGGTTTCAAGCGGTCGAACAAGAGTGCGGCAAAAGCGTTGTTACAAAAACTACCACCTACTGCTAATTTGTAGCATCATTTGAAAAGTCCCCCACTAGAGAATGAAGAGTGCTTGGAACTGCATGTCAACATCTCCGTTTGGTGCGATTCCCACAAAATGCCGAAGCAACCATTCCAAAATCGTATACAAAAAATCATCAACAACAGAATTTACTAACGTCCGTAGTAACCTACCACATACTGAAGGACTATTTGATTTCCTGTCACGCAGCTCATTTTTATTTGACAGTTATTGAAATATCTTGTTTGACATCATGCACATAAGTGCACTTTATTTGTTTTAAACCAGTGCTTCTTAACCTTGTTGGAGGTACCGAACGCCACCAGTGTCATATGCGTATTCACCGAACCCTTCTTTAGTGAAAAATACAATTTAAATGTTTTTTTCAAATTTAAGACAGAGTTACCGAATTTTCAGACTAAGTCGAGGTTTTTTTCATAGTTTGGCCGTGAGTGCGACTTATACTCCCGATAAAATTCGGTATATGTTTTTGGTAACACTTTAGCATGGGGAACATATTCTAAGTAACAAAGACCTAATTTAGAGTTTTTTGGACACCAGGAGAAAATATTCTAAGTCGGGCTGCAACTAATAACTAATTTATTAATTGAATAATCTGTCGATTATTACTTCGATTAATAATCGAATAACAGAGACAAACTACTTTTCTATCCTTTCCAGCATTTTATTGAAAAACAGCATCCTGGCGCCATACTTTGGCGGCATAGCTCGGTTGGTAGAGTGGCCGTGCCAGCAACTTGAGGGGTTGCAGGTTCGAGTCCCGCTTCCGCCATCCTATTCACTGCCGTTGTGTCCTTGGGCAAGACACTTTACCCACCTGCTCCCAGTGCCACCCACACTGGTTTAAATGTAACTTAGATATTGGGTTTCACTATGTAAAGCGCTTTGAGTCACTAGAGAAAAGCGCTATATGAATATAATTCACTTCACTTCACTTATTTTGATTATTGTTTCTCAGCTGTTTGTAAATGTTGCAGTTTATTAATAAAGGTTTATTTTTTAAAATATATATATATTTTTTTAAATAGATAAAAATTGTAACCTCTGCGCATAGCATAGATCCAACAAAACGATGCCTCAATTAATTGCCAACTATTTTTTATAATTGATTTTAATCGATTTAATCAATTAGTTGTTGCAGCCCTAATCCTAAATCACAAAGACTTAATTTAGAGTTATTTGGTTAGGGCCAGGGTTAGAGAGTTAGGGTTATAATAAGGCCATGCCGAATAAGGCATTAATACCTAATTAATAATAACTAGTTAAGAGCCAATGTCTTTCTTGTAAAGTGTATATGAGTGTGTGGAAGCTGAGCAAATAAGATGGCAAAAAGCAACCACTTTCATGTGGTATTGGATAGAAAGGAGGACTTTTTTTTTCTCCATTTGAAAATGTGGACGTTATCATCACTACTGTCTGATTCCAATCAATGCAAGTCATCAGAATCAGGTAATACACCAACTTATATTCTTGTCTTCATGAAAAAAAGGAATCTCTATGTGTTAAACATGCTTGTAATATCATTAAACACCTTTAACTTGTTAACGTCTCTTTAGGGCTGGACGATACATCGATATACTCTATGTATTTAGGGGCTTCACGGTGGCAGGGGGGTTAGTGCGTCTGCCTCACAATACGAAGGTCCTGCAGTCCTGGGTTCAAATCCAGGCTCGGGATCTTTCTGTGTGGAGTTTGCATGTTCTCCCCGTGAATGCGTGGGTTCCCTCCGGCTACTCCGGCTTCCTCCCACCTCCAAAGACATGCACCTGGGGATAGGTTGATTGGCAACACTAAATGGTCCCTAGTGTGTGAATGTGAGTATGAATGTTGTCTGTCTATCTGTGTTGGCGACTTGTCAAGGGTGTACCCTGCCTTCCGCCCGATTGTAGCTGAGCTAGGCGCCAGCGCCCCCCGCGACCCCAAAAGGGAATAAGCGGTAGAAAATGGATGGATGGATAGTTAAGAGCCAATATGTTACTAATTTGCACGTTAATAAGCAACTAATTAATGGTGAATATGTTCCCCATACTTGTTACCATGTTTTTTTACTGGTGGACAAAATGAACCGTGCATGAACATCACCTTGTTCAAAGAACAAAACCAACACAGTGCACAAACTCACAACAAATTACTTCTGCTGTGGCCGTATCCGTAATACGCAGATAGGGAGAAGTTTTTATTTACACAATGAGGCGGGTGTGAGAACCACTGTTTTAAACTGTTGTTGTGATGTTCTGTACAAAAAGTGCACTTCAATTTAGTGTTGTTTTGATATGTCATCTTAGTGACATCATGCACAAAAGTCTACTCATAGCTTTTTTTTAAATGTCTCTGACAATCTTGCACTTTCTGTTTTGGAAATGGCATGAATGTTTGTGCCACTGCTTAATAACTGTTTAGTAAATACACTTTTGGTCAATTGACTTACATTAAAAATAGCATATATTTATGCAGTATAAAGAAGAATGTTTTGATGTAGACACACAGAATCATTATACTGCTGTGATTATATGTATCAAGTGTTTATTCAAGGCTAAGGCAAAATTTTGAGATACATATGGTGTATTGTGATATGGCTTAAAAATATGGAGTTATTAATAAAAGGCCATATCGCCCAGCCCTACGTCTCTTTCATAAATAAATCAATATAAATGATGTATATGAGTGAGGTAGATCCCCTCCACTTGGTCAATTGAAAAAGTGTGGGCGCTCGTGATGTAGATATACATGTTGCCTTTGGGGTCATACAGTTTGTCTCACGCAGGCGATGCCTACCTTGGGCTCCGATTGCTCAACGGGGAGGGTATCAACATCGCCCCCTCTCTACAGCCGCAGGTACGCGCGCTGAGGACAGCTGTGCCCGCTGACCTCCATGCCACCCGTGGATAGCTCTCCTTTAGCGTAGCTCCCCTCGACCTCTTCTCAGACCCAGTCCTTTGACCCTGATGTGTTTCCCGACGAGATCCATACAAGGAGCTAGTAGAATAATGTCCCAACCTTTTAGTTGTGTGAGCATGTCTGCCGTAGGTGCGATAGATAAGCACTTCCTGTTGTAATGAATCCCTGTATATGTCCACACACACACACACACCCTCCTCTTGTGTACAGCAAACAGAACACAACTTGTCGCAGTGAGTCTTGTTCCATGCGTCATGTAAGTTATTATTACTGAGATGAAGCACAACCTTTCACGGTTGACTGATGGGAGTTCTAAAGACACCCAAAAAAAAAGTAGCTGCGATGCATTCAGTACAAGACTTTGGACACTCACTCCGCTATGTTGTTGTCTGGTTGTGGAGTTCTACATAATGACTTTGGGTAGTCATCGGAACTGACTGGTGTGTTTGTGTGTTGTGTTGACAGGTGGATACCCTGCACCGTGCTACACACCTGACGGGCGGCTATGAGGAGCTGTCAGGTAGTGGCCTCTACACCCCTCATCGCCTGGATGTGAGTAACTGTCTAGTCAGCATTACTACAAAAGCAGTAGAACAAGCAAAGTTCCTCTGGACTTTTAGAAATGATAACTTTCACCGTCATTAGCGAGACTTCTTAAAGGGGAACATTATCACAATTTCAAAAGGGTTAAAAACAATAAAAATCGGTTCCCAGTGGCTTGTTGTATTTTTTGAAGTTTTTTTCAAAATTTTACCGGTCTCGGAATATCCCTAAATAAAGCTTTAAGGTGCCTTATTTTCGACTCTCTGCGGAGACACTGACCATTTCCCTGTGACGTCACACAGTGCTGCCAATGTAAACAAACAATGGGAATACCACAGCAAGATATAGCGACATTAGCTCGGATTCAAACTCGGATTTCAGCGACTTAAGCGATTCAACAGATTGAAACGGATGGTTGGAGTATGAAAATATTGAAGAAGAAACTGAAGCTATTGAGCGAATAGCTATTGACGCTATTCATAGCCATAGCATGGCCGAATAGCTGCGTTAGCATCGCCGGTAAAATGTGCGGACCAAACGATCAGGACTTTCACATCTTTTGACACTGGAGCAACTTAAATCCGTCGATTGGTAAGTGTTTTTTTCGCATTAAAAGTGGGTGGAAGGAAACGTAATATAGTTGCAAATGTATCTACAGGTTATCCATACATCTCTATTCCATGTCTGCTTTAGCACCGCCGGTAAATAACATGTTAGCATCGATTAGCGTAGCATGTTAGCATCGATTAGCTGGCAGTCAACATCAACAAAACTCACCTTTGTGAATTCGTTGACTTTATCGTTGCAAATGCATCTGCAGGTTATCCATATATCTCTGTGCCATGTTTGTCATCGCCGGTAAATAGCATGTTGGCATCGATTAGTGTAGCATGTTAGCATCGATTAGCTGGCAGTCAACATCAACAAAACTCACCTTTGTGATTTCGTTGACTTTATCGTTGCAAATGCATTTGCAGGTTATACATACATCTCTGTGCCATGTCTGCTTTAGCACCCCCGGTAGATAGCATGTTAGCCTCGATTAGCATTGCATGTTAGCATCGATTAGCTGGCAGTCACGCCGCAACCAAATATGTCTGATTAGCACATAAGTCAACATCAACAAAACTCACCTTTGTGATTTCGTTGACTATCGTTGCAAATGCATCTGCAGGTTATCCATACATCTCTGTGCCATGTCTGTCTTAGCATCGCCGGTTAAATGTGGAGACATTCCGGTACATTCAATGGGGGTCTGGCGGCAGACACTTTGGCATCTTCGGGCCAGTGGTGCAACTTGAATCCCTCCCTGTTAGTGTTGTTACACCCTCCGACAACACACCGTCGAGGCATGATGTCTCCAAGGTTCCAAAAAATAGTCGAAAATAACAGAGCTGAGACCCGGTGTTTGTAATGTGTTGAAAATGAAAATGGTGGGTGTGTTACCTCGGCGACGTCACATTCTGACATCATCGCTTCCAGCGCGATAAACAGAAAGGCGTTTAATTCGCCAAAATTCACCCATTTAGAGTTCGGAAATCGGTTAAAAAAATAGATGGTCTTTTTTCTGCACCATCAAGGTATATATTGACGCTTACATAGGTCTGCTGATAATGTTCCCCTTTAAGGACTAAATTACAATAATAAACATGTTTAATGTACCCTAAGATTTTTTGTTAAAATAGAACCAATAATGCCATTTTTTGTGGTCCCCTTTACTTAGAAAAGTATGGAAATACATTTTGGTACGGGAACATCCCTAATTGAATGTCATAAAGAAGTCCCGCCCTCCTTTTTGTGTTTCAGGCTAACAGCTGGCAGGACACAACAACCCCCCCCTCCGTCACCTCCCCTCCCGGCGCTCCTGGCAGTGTCCACTCCGACAACTCCAACTGACTCCCCACTCTCTCCTCCACCTCCCGCCGCGCCATTTCCCTCCTCCGCCTCCATGGGATCATTTCATCCACACACTGTGCTGGACCACAGGACGGTCTGACCCCGCCCCCGTCTATACGTGCACGCTGACCTCACACAGTGCTCTTTACCACCCCCCCCCCAAACGTTAGCATCCCCGCCATGAGAGGGGCACTCATGCTGTTGAAAGGACGGAGCAGGTAGGAAGAAGAAGGAGGAGCGTGGATGGAACAATAACGGCCCTTTTTTTTTTTTTTTTTTTATCGCCAACCACCAGAGGGCGCCGCTAACTTCTTTGCTTTCTGTCTGCTAGTTTCTTTAATCGTAGCCGATTTTTTTTTTGGTTTGTTTTTCACCAAGAATGCACCAGCCGCCACCAAAAAAAAGAAAAAGGATAAATAAAATCCACCCGCTCCCAATAAAGCAGGGGTGTCCAAACTTTTTCCACTGAGGGCCGCACATTGAAAATTCAAAGCAATTGACATTTTTTTTTATTTTAAAAAACAATACAATATATGTATAAAAAATATACATTTGGGCCTCCACTCAGGCTTGATCCCAAAAGGGTTTTGGTCAAAAAAATATAAAATATGTGTCATTATTTTTATTATTATTCACGTTTTAAATCTCTAGATCAACATTAAGTCTATCCGTCAAGATCTTTTTATATTTATATAGCGCTTTTCTCAAGTGACTCAAAGCGCTTCACATAGTGAAACCCAATATCTAAGTTACATTTAAAGCAGTGTGGGTGGCACTGGGAGCAGGTGGGTAAAGTGTCTTGCCCAAGGACACAACGGCAGTGACTAGGATGGCACAAGCGGGAATCGAACCTGCAACCCTCAAGTTGCTGGCACGGCCACTCTACCAACCGAGCTATGCCGCCCCAAGATTTAAGTTGTATGCTCTTTTTGTCTGAAAAAACTCAGTTTTTTAATGGAAAAATCACAAAATATGCAATATTTTCGTCCAATATTTTTTTTTTAAGTGGAATATTTGAGATTATAAAATAATTGGAGCATTAAAAAAGTCAATAGCTAGTAACACCACTGATTTTAATTAATTATAATTTTTTTGAGCAATGACACTTAAATAACAAATCACATTAAAATTATTGGGGGATCCTACTCATTAAAGTGTTAAAATAAATTATTTAAAAAAAATTACCGTTTACTTTTGATCTCGAGATCAACTTCAGATCTATCCGTCAATTATAAGTTTTATTGTTTATGTTTTTTGTTTGTTCATTTTAGGCCCTTCTTTGAAAAAAAAAACGCTATTTTTTTATGGCAAACATTTTCCCCAAAAATATCTCAAAGTGGAAAATTTAAGGTGACGTAATCGGAGCCTTGAATAGATCAATAATTCATAATGACGTTGATTTTGATTCATTATTATTTTTTACAGAAAGAAACAGCCTGCCTGTCAGCTTTGTGTTATTAGAGTAAACATTGCAACATTTTCTTGTTACATTTCACCCGTTTGCTCTTTTATATCACTTTTTACGTTTTAAAAAGTTTTTCAATGGTATTTTTAAAATGTGTTAAAAAAACATGGCCCCCGGGGCCGCACTTTGGACACCCCTGCAATAAAACATGGAGAGGAGGGGGAGGGAGGGGTTAACAAAAACTGTCTTCCATGCATGTTAGGACTTCTAAGCGTGTTTATTTTTTTTTTCCCCCCTTTAACCCTTTTCCCAGGTTTTTAGCTTCATTTTTAATTAAGAAAAACTTAGGAAGAAAAAAAAAAAAGTTTAAAAAGGTTCTCATTATGACAGTCAAGACCAAAAAAGGAAAAAAAAAAAAAAAAAGAGGAGAAAGTGCACCGTGTTGTTGCTATGATAGGTGCTTATCTGCGTGTGAGTCACGGGGAAGCACACCTTCTGTTGTACCAAAAACCAAAAATACCACAGTCAGTAATGAAGATGATGGCGAGGACGCCGCCGCCACCCTTTGTGTGTCTTTGTCTCTGTACGGCGGTCTCGTGCCTCAATTATTTCATTTTACTTCTCGGGGGAGGGGGGGTCGTTGCAGTAAGAACATCCATCCTCACGCATTTACTTTTATTATCGTTTATTTTCCTCTACTTTCTTTTCTGTCCATTCAGGCGAGGAGGGGCTTCTCTCTTTCCTGTTACCAAAAAGAAAGACTACACTCTTTGGAACTATTTTTAGCTGTTTTTTAAAATAAAGTCGTGATCATGTTCGGTTGTCGCCTTACCGTGGAAAAAAAAAAAAGGGGGGGGGGGGAAAGCGTAAACGGGATTCTCCTGACTTTTCTTACTAACGGCGGTTCATGCGACTGTATTTTAGGAACACCAAAATTGTCATCAAGCCCCGCCCCCTTCTTTTTTTGCCCTGTTGTTATGGATGTCAGTGTACAGTTTGTGTAATGTTTCACGATTTCTTTTATAATGCTCATGTTTTTTTTTTGTTGGTCTTTTTGTCCCCCTAACCCAGTGCTTCTTAACCTTGTTGGAGGTTCCGAACTCCACCAGTTTCATGTTCCCTGAACCCTTCTTTAGTGGAAAATACAATTTAAATGTTTTTGTCAAATTCAAGACAGAGTTACCCTATTTTTCGGACTCCTGGGTGCGACCTACAGTCCGAAAAATACGGTATAGGTTTTTGGTAACACTTTAGTATGGGGAACATATCCTGGACTTAATTCTAAGTAGGGCTACAACTAACAACTAATTTGATAATCGACTAATCTGTCGATTATTACTTCGATTAATCGATTAATAATCGGATAGAAGAGCCAAACTACATTGTTTGCAGCCCTAATTCTAAGTAACAAAGACTTAATTTAGAGTTTCTTGGACACCAGGGGACATATTTTAAGTATGGCTGCAACTAATTTGATAATCGATTAATCTGTCGATTATTACCTCGATTAATAATCGGACAGAAGAGACAAACTACATTTCTATCCTTTCAAGTATTTTATTGAAAAACAGCATACTTGTTTTGATTATTGTTTCTCAGCTCTTTGTAAATGTTGCAGTTTATAAGTAAAGGTTTATTTAAAAATATATATCCATCCATCCATTTTCTACCGCTTATTGTATATATATTTTTTTATGAATAAAAAAAGTAGCCTCTGCGCATTCACATAGCATAAATCCAACAAAATGATGACTAAATTAATCGCCAACTAGTTGTTGCAGCCCTAATTCTAAGTAACAAAGACTTAATTTAGAGCTTTTTGGACACCAGGGGACATATTTTAAGTATGGCTGCAACTAACAACTCATTTGATAATCGATTAATCTGTCGATTATTACTTCGATTAATCGATTAACAATCGGACCAAAGAGACAAACTACATTTATATCCTTTACAGTATTTTATTGAAAAACAGCATACTTATTTTGATTATTGTTTCTCAGCTCTTTGTAAATGTTGCAGTTTATAAGTAAATGTTTATTTAAAAAAATATATATATATATTTTTAAATAAATTTAAAAAGTAGCCTCTGCGCATTCACATAGCATAAATCCAACAAAATGATGACTAAATTAATCGCCAATTAGTTGTTGCAGCCCTAATTCTAAGTAACAAAGACTTAATTTAGAGTTTCTTGGACACCTGGGGACATATTTTAAGTATGGCTGCAATTAACGACTAATTTGATAATCGATTAATCTGTCGGTTATTACTTCGATTAATCGATTAATAATCGGACAGAAGAGACAAACTACATTTCTATCCTTTCCAGTATTGAAAAACAGCATACTTATTTTGATTATTGTTTCTCAGCTCTTTGTAAATGTTGCAGTCTATAAGTAAAGGTTTATTTAAAAAAATATATATAGATTTTTTTTTATAAATTAAAAAAGTAGCCTCTGCGCATTCACATAGCATAAATCCAACAAAATGATGACTAAATTAATCGCCAACTAGTTGTTGCAGCCCTAATTCTAAGTAACAAAGACTTAATTTAGAGTTTCTTGGACACCAGGGGACATATTTTAAGTATGGCTGCAACCAACAACTCATTTGATAATCGATTATTCTGTTGATTATTACTTCGATTAATCGATTAATAATCGGACAGAAGAGACAAACTACATTTCTATCCTTTACAGTATCTTATTGAAAAACAGCATACTTATTTTGATTATTGTTTCTCAGCTCTTTGTAAATGTTGCAGTTTATAAGTAAAGGTTTATTTTAAAAATATATATATATATTTTTTTTTTAAATAAATACAAAAACTCAGCCTCTGCGCATTCACATAGCATAAATCCAACAAAATGATGACTAAATTAATCGCCAACAATTTTTATAATTGATTAGTTGTTGCAGCCCTAATTCTAAGTAACAAAGACTTAATTTAGAGTTTTTTGGACACCAGGGGACATATTTTAAGTATGGCTGCAACCAACAACTCATTTGATAATCGATTAATCTGTCGATTATTACTTCGATTAATCGATTAATAATCGGATAGAAGAGACAAACTACATTTCTATCCTTTACAGTATTTTATTGAAAAACATATTTATTTTGATTATTGTTTCTCAGCTCTTTGTAAATGTTGCAGTTTATAAGTAAAGGTTTATTTAAAAAAATATATGTTTTTTTTTTAAATAAATTTAAAAAGTAGCCTCTGCGCATTCACATAGCATAAATCCAACAAAATGATGATTAAATTAATCGCTAACTAGTTGTTGCAGCCCTAATTCTAAGTAACAAAGACCTAATTTAGATTTATTTGGTTAGGGTTAGAGAGTTAGGGTTATAATAAAGCCTTAATAAGTATGTTACTAATTTGCACGTTAATAAGCAACTAATTAATGGTGAATATGTTCCCTATACTAAAGTGTTACCATGTTTTTTTTTTTACTGGTGCACAAAATGAAGCGTGCATGAACATCAGCTTGTTCAAACAAAAAAACCATCACAGTCCAAAAAACTCACAACAAATTACTTCTGCTGTTGCCGTACCCGTAATACGCCGATAGGGAGAAGTTTTTTATTTACACGATGAGTCGGGTGTGTCTTGACCTCCGCCGAACCCCTAGGGTTCCATCGAACCCAGGTTAAGAACCACTGCCCCCCCCTCCCCCCCTGACACACACTAACGGGACTCTATATAACTCTGTATCCAATTTTCATTATTATTGTTATTATTATTATTATTATTATTATCCTTTAGGTTGTTTTTGTCGTCGTTTCATAACTGGGTGGAAATGTCGGGTTCGCTGCTGTGGAAACGGTCTTTACTTTGTAACGGGTGGAAATGTAAACAATGTAACGGTTCCTAAAGGGTTTGAAATGAAGCTTGTGTCGGGCGTGAAGGTGCATGTTTGCTTTCATGTCACGAGAAGCACGTCCACGGCAGCCAATGACTCATAAGCCCCCCCCCCTTTTTTTTGTCTTCTTTTTTGGGGGATTTATGATCATTTTTCTTCTTCTTAGTATATTTGTATCTCCTCTCTTTCCCTTGTATTTACCCCCCCCCCCTCTCTCTCTCTCTCTCTACCTCTGTCTTTCCATCTCTGTTGTGTATATAAGCCCCCACCTTCTCCCCCCCCCTGCCCCCCCACTGTTTTCAGACCTGTGCGTCTGTACGAACTCCTTTTATACCTCAACTTTAGAATTGTTCTAGAAAGAAAGAGTAAAAACAAAAAGGAAGAATGACAAATTGTAGTGTTCTTATTAGAAACTTAATAAAAAAAAAACAATTTAGTGTGATTTATTTTTTTTTCTTCTTCTTCTTCTTCTTCTTCCAGTATTTTTGATTTCAGACTTTAGGAGTGTTTCATTTTATAAGTTGTCACAAAAAATGCTCTTGTGATAGTCAAATGTAATAAAAAGGAGAGATTGCACCATTTTCTGATTCGTGTCAGTCTTACAACACTTTTGTCTCGCACTTCCTGTCGGGGGAAAAATGGTAAAACAGACTTGTGACATCATTCAATTTGCTTTGAAAAAGGCCAAAAATTTGGACACCTTCTCCTCATTTAATGTGTTTTCTTTATTTTCATGACTATTTACATCAAAGGTCACCAACCTTTTTGAAACCAAGGGCTACCAGTTTGATACACACTTAAATAAATTGCCAGAAATAGCCAATTTGCTCAATTTACCTTTAACTTTGTTATTATTAATAATTAATGATATTTTTCTTTGTGGAAACACTGATCATCTTAATGATTTCTCACAATAAATATATATGTTTGATGACATGTTTTAAATAGGTTAAAATCCAATCTGCACTTTGTTAGAATATATAACAAATTGGACCAAGCTATATTTCTAACAAAGACAAATTATTTCTTCTAGATTTTCCAGAACAAAATTTTTAAAAGAAATTCAAAAGACTTTGAAATAAGATTTAAATTTGATTCTACAGATTTTCTAGATTTGCCAGAATATTTTTATTTTATTTTAATCATAAGTTTGAAGAAATATTTCACAAATATTCTTCGTCGAAAAAACCGAAGCTAAAATGAAAAATTAAATAAAAAAATATATATTATTCTTAACAATAAAAACGATTAATTTACTTGAACATTGATTTAAATTGTCAGGAAAGAAAAGGAAGGAATTTAAAAGGTATATGTGTTTAAAAATCCTAAAATCATTTTTAAATTTGTATTTTTTCTCTAAAATTGTCTTTCTGAAAGTTATAAGAAGCAAAGTAAAAAAAAATTTTATTTATTTATTTATACACGTGAAGACCAAGTCTTTAAAATATTTTCTTGGATTTTCAAATTCTACTTAGAATGAAAAATGTCAGGCAAAGCGAGACCAGCTTGCTAGTAAGTAAATACAATTTAAGAAAATAGAAGCGGCTCACTGGTAAGTGCTGCTGGGACGGACTCACGCCGTCGTCTTGCAGGTTCCATGGACCACCAAGGAAGGACATTACTTTGAGCAGGTTTGACTTGCTTTATTTTGCCACACAAGCTTGTCTGCGGTCGGATTGCGCTTCCGCTGCGTCTCCCGAACTTAAGTACCTGCTGCTGAAAAGTCCGCCTCTTCTTGTCTCCGTCGTTGTATGCGTTTTTGTCCTTCCGCACCATCACCAGCCCCGTTCTCTCCTCCTTCTCCCCTTTTATACAGCGAGAGGAGATACGTTAATCGTGTACAGGTGCGCGATCCACACACCTGATCTTGTTTGTGGCGTCGCTCCCGGCACGCCCCGCCTCCTCGCCGCCATCTTGGGCCGGGCTCCAGCGTGTCCTGCCTCTCTGTCTGACCGTTGGCTCCGCCTCTCCACAGCTGCTATTTGAGCTATTTTTAGAACAAACCAGTGGGCGACTCATCTGGTCCTTACGGGCTACCTGGTTGACATTGTAGATTGTCACATCAAAACTATGACTGAACACATGCGGAGTTATGTACTTAACAAAAAAAAAAACTGCAAATATGTTTTATATTGTAGTTTCTTCAAAATAGCCACCCCTTGCTTTAATCACTCTCGGCATTCTCTGGATGAGCTTCAAGCACACCTGTGAAGTGAAAACCGTTCCAGGTGACTACCTGACTTGAAGCCCATGGAGAGAATGCCAAGAGTGAGCAAAAAAATAATCGGAGCAAAAGGGTGGCTATTGAAGTGATTAATTACCTCATATTGTGTTTTGAATATGATGAATCTTCATCTTGGAGAAAGCAAACCATTCAACTTCTTCTGCTTATCTGAAGGTGGGTCGCCGGGGAAGCAGCCCAAGCAGAGAAGCCCAGACTTTCCTCTCCCCGGCCACTTCGTCCAGCTCTTCCCGGGGAATCCCGAGGCGTTCCCAGGCCAGACATACACGTGTCCTGGGTCTTCCCCGTGGCCTCCTCCCCAATCGGGTTCGGGTGGCATCCTGTCCAGATTTCAGAACCACCTCATCTGGTTCCTCTATATATTCTAGCTCTTGGGACGTGGAATGTCACCTCTCGAGAAAGCAAACCACCAAGTTTAATTAAATAGTGGTATTTCTGTTTGAGCCCCTTTGTTTGACATTCGCAGGTGGATTGCATCACTCGGCCCTAATTGGGACTTCGGAATGCAAAAGGGATAGCCCTATCCTGGAGAAGAGACTACCTGTCTAGCTCATACTTGAGACCTCTTACGTAACAGCCCTATGGCAACTCTAGAGGGACAAAACTCCTCCTTCTGTGGCAATTAGGGACACCCTGAACTGTTTGTTACACATATATATACATATATATATATATATATATATATGTATTAATTAGGGATTTCCCGCGGGCTGGATTTTGGAGACTGGCGGGCTGGATCCAGCACGCAATCCGTAGTTTGTAGACCACTGGAATACAGTATTCCATTGACAATACATTTTTTATTCATCATAAAATAAATTTGAGATGTAGAGTCGCTATAAAGCCTCAGCAAAATGAAACCACCGTTTCAACGTCATCTCAGCCATCTAAAAAAAAAACAAAAAAAAAAACACTGGACACTTTTCAAGAAAACTGCCCAAGAAGTCCACAGAAACAAGTAAAAACTTTGTTGTTTTTTTTTTACCTTGAAGAGTCAAAACTGTTTCACTCTAGTCTGTTATGTTCCCAACCATAAAGAGTTGATTTAGAGCAGATAGTTGCTTACTTACACTTTATTATCAACTTCCGTTGCAGTTACGATCCAAACCAGCTCACTTCCTGTCCGGTGTGTCTCCTTCTAAACCTTCCCCCCTGCAACATGCATTAATAAACCGGGACTATTGGAACAAATACCTTTTATCATTTGCAATACAAAATGATAACACAAAATATGCATCGTGTAAGTTATTAGCTCGGTTTCTGTAACACTTTGTAGTTTATTGCCCTCTCGTGGCTGTGGGAGGAACTACACAAATATGTACTTATTTTGAAAGACAAAAACGGAAGTAAATGCACGGCAGAAGGGAAGTGTTTTATTTGTAATTTTTTGATAAACCTTTATTTATAAATTTCAACATTTACAAACAGTTGAGAAATAAAAATCAAAGTAAATATAGTACAAAACAGCGCCATAAATTCAAAGTAACTCAAATAGAATATGAAAAAAATAGAAAATAAGATATCCTGCATCTCATTATGTTAATAATGACTGAATTAATTGGTTACATATTACACAACTGTTGTTTATACTAATTCACAGATGTTATTTTATTATAAAAAGGTCAGCAAATAATTAAATTGCAATTTTAAATTTCGCGGCAAAATATCCTGCTAAAATGTCGCGGTATGATGACGTCACGGATTGTAGCGGACATTTTGATCCAGCTATAAGTGCTCTGCTTTAATCGTATAATTACCCAGCATTCTGGACATCTGTGTTGCTGAATCTTTTGCAATTTGTTCAATTAATAATGGAGACGTCAAAGAAGAAAGATGTAGGTGGGAAGCGGTGTATTGCGGCTGCCTGTAGCAACACAAACACAGCCGGTGTTTCCTTGTTCACATTCGGCTCTTAACGTAGACATGAGCGGAGAGTTTGCGTGGTTCCTCCTGCAGCTGTGGACTCTCTTGCCTCCTCACACCGGCTGCCATCGACCGTCGGATGCTTACACCGTGGAGGGAAAAAATAAAAATCTCAGCCCGGCTGCCTTGCCTCGTCGGGAAACGTGGCTTCCCTCGGAGACACTAGCGGTCACCAGGTACGACCATATAATCTCACTAAAACACTAGTAACACTATAAGCAGATAAGGGATTTTCCAGAATGATCCTAGTAAATGTGTCTAATAACATCTGAATCGCTCCCACTGCCCTCGTCTCTTTTTTTTCTTCTTTCTAGTCCTTCACTCTCACTTTCCTCATCCACGAATCTTTCATCCTCGCTCAAATGAATGTGGAAATCGTCGCTTTCTCGGTCCGAATCGCTCTGGCTGCTGGTAGCCATGATTGTAAACAATGTTCAGATGTGAGGAGCTCCACAACCCGCGATGTCACACACACATCGTCTGCTACTTCCGGTACAGGCAAGGCTTTTTTATTTGCGACCAAAAGTTGCAAACTTTTTCGTCGATGTTCTCTACTAAATCCTTTCAGCAAAAATATCGCGAAATGATCAAGTATGACACATAGAATGGACCTGCTATCCCCGTTTAAATAAGAACATCTCATTTCAGTAGGCCTTTAAATAAGCTTTGTTTCTTCCTACTCTTTTTCGGACATGATGTAAAGTGAAATGATATGAAACTGTGTGATGTGTTATGCTGTACGTGTGTTCATGTTCGAAATAAACTACAGAAAGAAAGAATATTTTTACATTTGTTTTCTTTAGAAGCCAGAATTCGTAACGCATTATGTGGATTTGTTCAATAAATAAATAAATAAATAAAAATAGGAACACTACAGAGAATTAAAATCAAATTTAGTGTATTGTTAATTCATTTGTGTTTTTTTTTTATAAACAACAATGAATTGTTTTCAAATAACCATCATTCGTATTTTATTTTGTTTTCAATTTCATGTGATATAATGTTGGCCACTAGAGGGCGGCAGGGTCATTCGCCCTCACTGAACAGACTAGTGCAGTAGCACCATGTTTATGTTTCTGTTGCAATTGTGTGCATATGTCAAATATCTTTCTGATGACGATCAGGAGACAATTACGGTAATAGTTCAGACCACAATAAGTTCACTTCCTTTTTTTGTATTTGGAAAAAAAATGAAAAAAATGCACGAGTTAATTGAATCTCTGACTTATTGCTTACTGAGGAATGACAAGAAAACGCCAAAACGGACGGAAGCATATTTTTTTATTTTTATAATCATATTTTCTCATGTCTAATTATATCAAAGACTGTTGCATTCCATAATAGAATAGAATAGAATAGAAAGTACTTTATTGATCCCCGGGGGAAATTCAGCACCACAGTTCGCTCACAATAGACAATAAACACTTTGGTATTTTATAATACTATATATATAAATATATATTTATGTATATATTATATTATATCAATAATATTTTATAACTTCATTATGTTGCTCCACGTATTAACATGCAACGGGTATGGATATAAATGTTTTTTTTTTCCCCTTGAGGTCATATTTCTCCTTTCACCTCAGCTAACCTCTATATTTGTATTATTATTTTTGCTATTATATTTCAATCTGAATGGCGACAAAAATAATAAAACAGCAAATGTAATAAAAATGTTCACAGATAACATTTAAAATATATACATTTATGTTAAAAAAAACTGTCTTTTGTTTTGGTTTTTGGTCTTTTTTGTTTATTTATTTTATATTTTTAATATAAAACTTTATTCATAAATTTCGACATTTACAAACAGTTGCGAAATAATAATCAAAGTAAATACGACGAAAACAGCACCGGGGGGTTGTAAATTCAAAGTAACTCAAATAGAATGCAATATATATATATATATATATATATATATATATATATATATATATATGTAAAAAATCTCCTGATGATTGAGGGAACCCCTCATGAAACAGTTCTGTAGTCTTGTGATTTATATATATATATATATATATATATATATATATATATATATATAAATATATATATATATATATGTGATGAGGTGGCGACTTGTCCAGGGTGTACTTTGCCTTCCGCCCAAATGTAGCTGAGATAGGCACCAGCGCCCCCCGGGACCCCAAAGGGGTAGAAAATGGATGTGTGGATGTATGTATGTGTGTGTGTATATATATATATATATATATAAATATATATATATATATATGTGATGAGGTGGCGACTTGTCCAGGGTGTACTTTGCCTTCCGCCCAAATGTAGCTGAGATAGGCACCAGCGCCCCCCGGGACCCCAAAGGGGTAGAAAATGGATGTGTGGATGTATGTATGTGTGTGTGTGTATATATATATATATATATATATATATATATATATATATATATATATATATATATATATATATATATATATATATATATATATATATATATATATATATATATATATATATATATATATATGTATGTATATATATATGTATATGTATGTATATATATATATATATGTATACATATATAGGGCAGCACAGTGGACCAGGGATTAGTGCATGTGCCTCACCACACAAATATATATATATATATATATATATATACATATATATTTATATATATATATATATATATATGTATATATATATAGGCTTGCTCAATTTCAGTAAATATGATTCTGTGTTGCAAATGTAAGTTATATATATATATATATATATATATATATATATATAGGCTCACTCAATTTCAGGAAATAACTTACATTTGGAACACAGAATCATCGTTTTCACAGTTTTTCCGGTCAAGTTTTTTGTTTTAATTATTTATCTATTAATTTATTTATTTATGTGATTTTTGTATTTATTATTTTTAGTCAAGTCGCCGGGGGACGGCGCGTGACGTCACGTGACGTGGCCGACGTAAGGACAGTGCGTGTGACGTCACCGACAGGGGAGAGGCGTTCACGATTCTCGGAGAGAAAGAAGCCCGCGCGCCCTGGCAACCTGATAAAAGCAGGTAAACGCCATTGTTTCCCCCAACTCTTCTTCTCTGGCTTGTGTTGTTGTCGCGTCGGCCTGCGTGCGAGAAAAGTACAGGAGCCACAGCGGCAAACAAAGCTCCTTTAACGGCCGGCGCCTCGCTGCTCGCACGGCGGCCTGCTCTCGAGCTAGCTGGCTAGCGTGCTAACAGCTAGCTGGCAGTTGAGTCTCCTCACAAAAGACACCAAAACCGCACATGAGCGGCGTCTGTCTGACATTATTGCACACATTCTCCGCTCACATTATGCCTTTAATGGCGCGGCCGGGGCTGGTCGGGCGGCTGTGGCTCGTCGTTGTGTGGAATGTGATGCTGATGGCGCACACTCACTTTGAGGCAAATGTCTGCTTTAAGGCTTTAACAGTTGTGTGTTATGCCATCACTTCGCCTTTTATGTGCGTGCGTGCCGGCCCTTTTTCTGCTTAACACTAAGCCGGATAATGTTATCCAGGCTAAATCCCACCTAACCTTATCCGTGTCCACACACACACACACACAATGGTCTTCTCCGACCTAATACGCATGCGCGGAAAATACGCACGTCATAGTCACCTCCAGTGTTACATTGTGTGCGAGTTCTTCAATAAAAGACCTACTGTTATATTTTCTTATTTAAACAGGGATAGCGGGTCCATTCTATGTGTCATACTTGATCATTTCGTGATATTGAAAGGATTTAGTGGAGAACATCGACGATAAAGTTCGCAACTTTTGGTCGCTAATAAAAAAGCCTTGCCTAAACCGGAAGTAGCAGACGATGTGCGCGTGACATCACCGGTGTGAGGGCTCCTCACATTGTTTATAATCATAGCCACCAGCAGCAAGTGCAATTCGGACCGAGAAAGCGACGATTGAAAGATTCGTGGATGAGGAAAGTGAGAGTGAAGGACTACAAAAAAAAATGTATTAAAAAAAAAGACTATACAGTGGGAGAGATTCAGATCAGACAAATTTACGAGGATAATTCTGGAAAATCCCTTATCTGCTTATTGTGTTACTAGTGTTTTAGTGAGATTATATGGTCGTACCTGTACAACCTGAAGGTCGGCCCCGCACCTTTCATCAGCACCAGTCGACGGGTGGTGGCGATGCCCATCTCCGCCCTTCGCAAGGGACCCTCTTCGAAACACGATCTTTCGAAATGATCGCTGCATAATACACTGTACTTTGTGTGTGTGGTCCAATCCCACTGTGTTCGCTTGACCGCTCTAGATAGATGGATAGAGATAGATAGTACTTTATTTATTCCGTCAGGAGAGTTCCTCAGGAAAATTACAATTTTCAGCACAATCCCAATCGAGATTAGACAAACATTACAGGGAGACAGAACAGGATCGGTGACGGGTCTGCCGGCTTCTAGCGCCCCTTACAAAAAAGATGACATACAGGTAAACAAGGAGGAAGAAAAGAATAGAAGATTAAAATAAAATAAAAAATGAAAAAAATAAAGTAGTAAAGCTTCAACATCATATTTCGGGAATGCGAACAATGAAACATTGGCTGTGTTTGTGTTGCTAAAGGCGGCCGCAATACACCGCTTCCCACTTACAGCTTTCTTCTTTGATGTCTCCATTATTCATTGAACAAATTGCAAAAGATTCAGCAACACAGAGTCCATAATACTGTGGAATTAGAAAGTGGAAAGTTAGAGTGTAGCACGAAAAAAAAAAAGGCGGCGACAGTGGGAGCGTTTCAGATGTAATTAGACTCATTTACTAGGATAATTCTGGAAAATCCCTTATCTGCTTATTGTGTTAATAGTGTTTTAGTGAGATTGTAAAGTCATACCTGAAAGTCAGATGGCTGCGGTGAACGCCAGTGTCTCTGAGATAAAGCCGAGGAGCCAAGATCACAGCTGCCTGTTTGAGCTGCAGGATGAGGTCGCGTTAACCACTCAAGTCTCCGGTAAGAGCCGACTTAATATCACAATTTTCCCATCCAAAAACTTGCTGGTTGACGTAGAGAAACATGTTCGCTTGACCGTTCTGTGCTAAAGCTTCACAACAAACAAAGAAACACCGGCTGTGTTTCGGTGCTAAAGGCAGCTGCAATACACCGCTTTCCACCAACAGCATTCTTCTTTGATGTCTCCATTATTAATTGAATAAATTGCAAAAGATTCAGCAACACAGATTCCCAAATTACTGTGTAATTATACGATGAAAAGAGGCGACTTTTAGCCATAAGTGGTGCTGAGCTAATATGTCCGCTACAATCCGTGACGTCATGCGCATGCGTCATCATTCCGCGACGTTTTCAACAAGACACTTCGCGGGAAATTTAAAATTGCAATTTAGTAAACTAAAAAGGCCGTATTGTCATGTGTTGCAATGTTAAAATTTCATCATTGATGTATAAATTATCAAACTGCGTGGTCGGTAGTATTGGGTTAAAGTAGGCCTTTAAGGTTGTCCAGGCTAAATCAAAGCTAACCTTATCCGTGTCCACACACACACACACAATAGTCTCCCTCCGACCTAGTACGCATAAGCGGAAAATGCGTACGTCATAATCACCTCCAGTGTTACTTTGTGTGCGAGTTCTTCAATTAAACGGGAACATTATCACCAAACCTATGCAAGCGTCAATATATACTTTGATGTTGCAGAAAAAAGACCATGTATTTTTTTAACCGATTTCCGAACTCTAAATGGGTGAATTTTGGCAAATTAAACGCCTTTCTGTTTATCGGTCCTTTAGCGATGACGTCAGAACGTGACGTCACCGAGGTAACACACCCGCCATTTTCATTTTCACATTACAAACACCGGGTCTCAGCTCTGTTATTTTCCGTTTTTTCGACTATTTTTTGGAACCTTGGAGACATCATGCCTCGTCGGTGTGTTGTCGGAGGGTGTAACAACACTAACAGGGAGGGATTCAAGTTGCACCACTGGCCCGAAGATGCCAAAGTGTCTGCCGCCAGACCCCCATTCAATTTGCCAGAGTGTCTGCCGGCGATGCTAAGACAGAAATGGCACAGAGATGTATGGATAACCTGCAGATGCATTTGCAACGATTAAGTCAACGAAATCACAAAGGTGAGTTTTGTTGATGTTGTTGACTTATGTGCTAATCAGACATATTTGGTCACGGCATGACTGCCAGCTAATCGATGCTAACATGCTATTTACGCTAGCTGTATGTACATTTGAAACTAGATACCCACATTTAATGCGAAACAAACACTTACGAATCGACGGATTTAAGTTGCTCCAGTGTCACATGATGTGAAAGTCCTGATCGTTTGGTCCGCACATTTTACCGGCGATGCTAATAAGGCAGCCATGCTATGGGCCACTTCATTAGGTACACCCATGCTATGGCCGAATAGCGTTAATAGCTATTCGCTCAATAGCTTCAATTTCTTCTTCAATTTCGTTTTTGCTATCTGCCTCCATACTCCGACCATCTGTTTCAATACATGCGTAATCTGTTGAATCGCTCAAGCCGCTGAAATCCGAGTCTGAATCCGAGCTAATGTTGCTATATCTTGCTGTGGTAACCACCATGTTGTTTGTATTGGCAGCCCTGTATGACGTCACAGGGAAATGGACGGGTGGATAAAGCGATGGTGAAAATCAGGCACTTTGAAGCAGTTTTTCGGGATATTCCGGGAGGTGTAAAATTTTGAAAAAAACTTCGAAAAATAAAACAAGCCACTGGGAACTGATTTTTATTGTTTTTAACCCTTTTGAAATTGTGATAATGTTCCCCTTTAAAGGCCTACTGAAAGCCACTACTACCAACCACGAAGTCTGATAGTTTATATATCAATGATGAAATATTAACATTGCAACACATGCCAATACAGCCTGTTTAGTTTACTAAATTGCAATTTTAAATTTCCCGGGAGTTTTTTCTTGAAAACGTCGTGTAATGACAACGTGTACGCTTGACGTCACGGGCTGTTAGGAAATATGAGCGCTGCGCACACACACACAGCTAAAAGTCGTCTGTTTTACCGGCATAATTACACAGTATTTTGGAGATCTGTGTTGCTGAATCCTTTGCAATTTGTTCAATTAATATTGGAGAAGTCAAAGTAGAAAGATGGAGTTGGGAAGCTGTAGCCTTTAGCCACACAAACACACGGTGATTCCTTGTTTAAAATTTACGGAGGTGAAGCTTTACTATGGATCCCGACCGAATGTCAACCGGCAGGTTTCGGTGAGAAAATTGTGGTAAAAAGTCGCTTCTTACCGGAGATCAGCTGAGCTTGCCCCGTCCATAAAGCCGCCGTCGACTTCCCTGAGACACTGCGCGTCAACACACCCGTGGACACACACCTCCGACTATCAGGTACTGTTAAACTCACTAAAACATTAGCAACACAATAGAAAGTTAAGGGATTTCCCAGAATTATCCAAGTAATTGCGTCTAAAAACATCTGAATCCGTCCCGATGCAATCGCGTTTTTGTTTTTTTTCCTAGTCTGTCGCTATCAATTTCCTCAAACACAAATCTTTCGTCCTCACTCAAATTAATGGGGAAATTGTCGTTTTCTCGGTCCGAATAGCTGTTTTTTGTTGGAGGCTCCCATTAAAAACAATGTGAGGATGTGAGGAGCCATCAACATGTGACGTCATCGTCTGCGACTTCCGGTATAGGCAAGGCTTTTTTCTGTTAGCAAGCAAAAGTTGCAAACTTTATCGTGGATGTTCTCTACTAAATCCTTTCAGCAAAAATATGGCAATATCGCGAAATGATCAAGTATGACACATAGAATGGACCTGCTATCCCCGTTTAAATAGGAAAATCTCATTTCAGTAGGCCATTAAACGGGAATAGCAGGTCCGTTCTATGTGTCATACTTGATAATTTCGCGATATTGCCATATTTTTGCTGAAAGGATTTTGTAGAGAACATCCACGATAAAGTTCGCAAGTTTTGGTCGATAATAGAAAAGCCCTGCCTTTACCGGAAGTATGTGCGCGTGACGTCACGAGTTGCAGAGCTCTACATATTCACATTGTTTATAATGTGAGCCACCATCAGTAAGAGCAATTCGGACCGAGAAAGCGACAATTTCCCCATTAATTTGAGCGAGGATGAGAGATTTGTGAATTAAGATATTGATAGTAAAGGATTAGAAAAAAAAAAAAAGCGGCGGCAGTGTTAGCGTTTCAGATGTAATTAGACACATTTACTAGGATAATTCTGGAAGATCCCTCATCTGCTTATTGTTTAAATTGTGTTTTAGTGAGATTTTATAGATTGTAGAGGAATACCTCGAGGTCGGATGGCTACGGTAAACACACAGTGTCTCAGAGAGAAGCCGAGGAGCCAAGCTCACAGCTGCCTTTTTTGACAGCTGCTGCAGGACGACAAATAATCCACTGATGTCTCCGGTAAGATATATATATATCACAATTTCCACATCCAAAAACACGCTGGTTGACGTAGAGAAAACATTTTCGCTTGACCGCTCTGCTTCACAACAAACAAACACCGGCTGTGTCTCGGTGCTAAAGACAGCTGCAATCCACCGCTTTCCACCAACAGCATTCTTCTTTGTAGTCTCCATTATTAAATGAACAAATTGCGAAAGATTCAGCAACACAGATGTCCAGAATACTGTGTAATTATGCGGTGAAAGCAGACGACTTTTAGCCGTGAGTGGTGCAGCGCTAGTATTTCCTGACAGTCCGTGACGTTTTCAACAAGAAACTCGCAAGAAATTTAAAATTGCAATTTAGTAAACTAAAAAGGCGGTATTGGCATGTGTTGCAATGTTAATATTTCATCATTGATACATAAACTATTAGACTGCGTGGTCGGTAGTAGTGGGTTTCTGTAGGCCTTTCAGTAGGCGCGAAGTATCCTGTTAAAAACGTCGCTGTATAATTACGCGTGCGTGTGACGTCACGGATTGTAGCGGACATTTTGATCCAGCACCGATCACAGCTATAAGTGGTCTGCTTTAATCGCATAATTACACAGTATTCTGGACATCTGTGTTGCTGAATCTTTTGCAATTTGTTCAATTAATAATGGAGACGTCAAAGAAGAAAGATGTAGGTGGGAAGCGGTGTATTGCGGCCGCCTTTAGCAACACAAACACAGCCGGTGTTTCCTTGTTTACATTCGGATCTTACCGTAGACATGAGCGAAGAGTTTACATCGTTCCTCCTGCAGCTGTGGACTCTCTTGCCTCCTCCCACCGACCGCCACCGACAGTCGGATGCTTACACTGTGGAGGGAAAAAAAAATAATCTCAGCCCAGCTGTCTTGCCTCGCTGAGAAACATGGCTTCTCTCTGAGACACTGGCGGTCACCACACCCGTAGCCACACCCCTCCAACTTTCAGGTACCACCATATAATCTCACTAAAACACTAGTAACACAATAAGCAGATAAGGGATTTTCCAGAATTATCCTAGTAAATGTGTCTAATAACATCTGAATATCTCCCACTGCCCTCGTCTTTTTTTTTTTTCCCTAGTCCTTCACTCTCACTTTCCTCATCCACGCTCAAATTAATGGGGAAATCGTCGCTTTCTCGGTCCGAATGGCTCTCGCTGCTGGTGGCCATGATTGTAAACAATGTGAGGAGCTCCACAACCCGTGACGTCACGCGCACATCCTCAGCTACTTCCGGTACAAGCAAGGCTTTTTTATTAGCGACCAAAAGTTGCGAACTTTATCGTCGATGTACTCTACTAAATCCTTTCAGCAAAAATATGGCAATATCGCGAAATGATCAAGTATGACACATAGAATGGACCTGCTATCCCCGTTTAAATAAGTACATCTCATTTCAGTAGGCACTGCTAATATGTAACTTCTATGAACAATATCCAGTGTTGTGGTATTTCAATGAATTGGAATCCCTTGTGCTGTGGGGCCCTATTGTAGTGAATCACACCTGAGACATCATGAATTAATCACATCTTTATTAGACATGTCAACAATGTGATAAAGAACATCAATCATACTAGGGATCTAGCTATCTGGTCACTCTTTTGCCTTCATTTTCGTTGTCCATTCCTTTTTTGGTGACTTTATATACTCTGGACCTTGACGTTGAGTCTGTGTCATACATGTCGGACAATAACTGAGACAGTCTTCTTTGCCAGTCCAAATGCATTTTCCGTTTTCTCCGAAGGCCAGGTGATACAAAGAACTGAAACCCGCGATATATCGATATACTCGATACAGCCCTACTTTAAAGGGGAACATTATCACAATTTCAAAAGGGTTAAAAACAATAAAAATCAGTTCCCAGTGCCTTGTTCTATTTTTTGAATTTTTTTTCAAAATTTTACCGGTCTCGGAATATCCCTAAATAAAGCTTTAAATTTCTTATTTTCGACTCTCTGCGAAGACACTGGCCATTTCCCTGTGACGTCACACAGTGCTGCCAATGTAAACAAACAATGGGAATACCACAGCAAGATATAGTGACATTAGCTCGGATTCAAACTCGGATTTCAGCGATTTAAGCGATTCAACAGATTACGCATGTATTGAAACAGATGGTTGGAGTATGAAAATATTGAAGAAGAAACTGAAGCTATTGAGCGAATAGCTATTGACGCTATTCATAGCCATAGCATGGCCGAATAGCTGCGTTAGCATCGCCGGTAAAATGTGCGGACCAAACGATCAGGACTTTCGCATCTTTTGACACTGGAGCAACTTAAATCCGTCGATTGGTAAGTGTTTTTTTCGCATTAAATGTGGGTGGAAGGAAACGTAATATAGTTGCAAATGCATCTACAGGTTATCCATACTTCTCTGTTCCATGTCTGCTTCAGCACCGCCGGTAAATAGCATGTTAGCATCGATTAGCGTAGCATGTTAGCATCGATTAGCTGGCAGACAACATCAACAAAACTCACCTTTGTGATTTCGTTGACTATCGTTGCAAATGCATCTGCAGGTTATCCATACATCTCTGTGCCATGTCTGCTTTAGCATCGCCGTTCAAATGTGGAGACATTCCGGTACATTCAATGGGGGTCTGGCGGCAGACACTTTGGCATCTTCGGGCCAGTGGTGCAACTTGAATCCCTCCCTGTTAGTGTTGTTACACCCTCCGACAACACACCGTCGAGGCATGATGTCTCCAAGGTTCCAAAAAATAGTCAAAAAAACGGAAAATAACAGAGCTGAGACCCGGTGTTTGTAATGTGTTGAAAATGACAATGGTGGGTGTGTTACCTCGGCGACGTCACATTCTGACGTCATCGCCTCCAGCGCGATAAACAGAAAGGCGTTTAATTCGCCAAAATTCACCCATTTAGAGTTCGGAAATCGGTTAAAAAAATAGATGGTCTTTTTTCTGCACCATCAAGGTACATATTGACGCTTACATAGGTCTGGTGATAATGTTCCCCTTTAAGAGAAAGCAATTGCAGCTATTTGGGATACAACACTTCTCAGACGGCAAAAGAACTTAACTACTGAGCGAAAAACTTCGTCCATTTGTCGAAGACGAGACAATGAGTATGCGAGCTCCCGTGGATGTGATAAAAAAAGGTAGCTTTGTATTACCTGGCCGCCGAGGAAAACATTGAATGCATTTGGACTGGCAAAGCAGACGGTATCAGTTATTGTCCGCCATGTATGACACAGACTCAACGTCTAAGTCCAGAGTATATAGAGTCACCAAAAAGGAATGGACAATGAAGGTGAAGGCAAAAGAGAGACCAGATAGCTAGATCCCTAGTTTGATTGATGTAAAATGTTATTTATCACATTGTTGACGTGTCTAATAAAGACGTGATGAATTGATGATGTCTCAGGTGTGATTCACTACAATAGGGCCCCACAGCACACGGGATTCCAGTTCATTGAAATACCACAACACTGGATATTGTTCAGATAAGTTACATTTAATTGAAGAACTTGCACACAAAGCAAGACTGGAGGTGACTATGACATGCGCATTTTCCGTGAATGCACATTAGGTCGTGTCGCGACGGAGGCTGCGGATGTCTTAAACGGTGGCATTGTTGTGTGTGGACACGGATAAGGTTAGGTGTGATTCACCCTTGTTGACCTTGTGTAAACCGGGCCTTAGTGTAGACATAGCCTAAACCCCAGCGGCCTAATGTTAGGGACTTGGCTTCCAGACGATGCTTGGCCTTTAATCATTGAATTAATCACAGCCAGCAACAGCTCTTATCTTCAAAGAGTGACTTTGATGACAGCTATATGACCCCACTTGTGTGTGTCTGTGTGTGTGTTGTCTTGTGTTTCTACCCTTCTTAAGACATCAACAAGGAAAAGTACCTTCCGTATGACAGTTTTTTTAACCTTTGCTGAGCCAAGGCACATTTTTTTTTTAAATCCAGAGGCACACCACCAGCAGAAAACAAACAATGAAACTCAGCAGCCGATATTGACAGTAAAAAGTTAATAATAATAATAATAATGGATTAGATTTATATCGTCACCTATCATTCATTCATCAGTGTGAGCGGCACCGGGGGTAAGGGTGAAGTGTCCTGCCCAAGTACACAACGGCAGCGATTTGGAAGTCAATAGGCGGGGAGCGAACCTGCAACCCTCAGGTTTCTGGCACGGCCGCTCTACCCACTACGCCATGCCGCCCAGTTATTGCAATTGTTGGAAATGATTTAAAACCATAACCAAGCATGCATCAATACAGCTCTTGTCTCAAAGTAGGTGTACTGTCACATCATACCCTGATTTATTTGGAGTTTTTTGTTGTTTTCCTGTGTGTAGTGTTTTAGTTACTGTCTTGCGCTCCTATTTTGGTGTTGATTGTCATGTACGGATGTACTTTGTGGACGCCATCTGCTCCACTTGCTGTAAGTCTTTGCTGTCGTCCAGCGTTCTGTTTTTGTTTACTTTTCAGCCAGTTCAGTTTTAGTTTTTGTTTTGCTTAGCCATCCCTAAGCTTCAATGCCTTCTGTTTATGTTTGGTTTAAGCTTTACATACCTATCCTTATTAGATTCAAAACAAAAAATATGACTGCAATATTGTAAGTGATGATTGACATTGGAAAGGGAATAGCAATTTAACAATAATAATCCTTAAATCTGGGTGTCCTAACCAAAACACAAACAAAACATAACGAGCAAACAGGTGAAATGTAGCGAAAAAAAGCAAACAATACAAAATCATATATATTAACCAAAATAATTTGAATAAAAGGAACCTCTGCTCTGTAAACATCCAACATAACATCAGGATTTCTGATGTTATGTTAGTGTTTACACTTGCTATATGAGCTCATAATGCGGATAGTTTATTCAACACAGACAAGAAGAAGCAATGGCTAAGGTTAAATGGTCACTGTTGTTTGTTTACACTTAACTGATACAAAGCTAAGCTAGTAGTCTTAATAGACACCTTTATATTTAACTCAATACTTGAGGCAGCATTGAACTCATTTGTTATGTCTTGCCTAGACTTTGGCGTGTAAAGCTGGGTGGTGATCCCGCAAAAGATGGACCATATAAGACGCTTTAGACCATTTAGCCACAACCTTCTTTTGGCAGGTTTCACAAGTGGGTGAGCCATGGTCCTCAAAGACTCCCCTGGTTATTTTTAGCCACCCAAAATGTTCCCACACTGCACTTCAGGGTTTTTGTAGCTTACTATTGTGTCTCTTGATTGGTGCGTACAAGCGCGTTCACCACCGGTGTAACTAGCATGCAGGTTGTGCAGAAAACTACGCTCCAGCATTAGAGAGGAGGACTGAACACTTCGTAGCGGCTCAAATAGCCACAACGTTTTTAATCACGGTTAATAGTAAAACCGGTTGAATGTTGTTTCGCCACTTACCAACGGGGCTGTCATTGAGGGCCACATCACAATTATGGCTGCTCTCACATGTAAAAGTGAATATATAAGATATACCAACTCCGTGGCCTAGTGGTTAGAGTGTCTGCCCTGAGATCGGTAGGTTGTGAGTTCAAACCCCGGCCGAGTCATACCAAAGACTTTAAAAATGGGACCCATTTACTCCCTGCTTGGCACACAGCATCAAGGGTTGAAATTGGGGGTTAAATCACCAAAAAATGATTCTCGGGCGTGGCCACTGCTGCTGCTCACTGCTCCCCTCATCTCCCAGGGGGTGATCAAAGACTCAATTGCAGAGAATAATTTTGCTAGAGTGTGTGTGACAGTCATTGGTACTTTAACTTTATATTATACATATAATATTAGCCTCATTACACAATTTGTAAAGGTAACTGTTTTTGACTATTATATTTTTTTACGGATGGATGAATACGGTGACAAGCAGATATATGAATGTTTATTTTTGATAAATAAAAATGCTTGGTCAGCAAAAACTATTGAAGTGTATAACACATGTAATTCCATGTGCAAACATTTTTCTGTCAAAAACCAAACAACCTTTTGCCGGCCACGTAAAACAACATGGTCCATCTATCCATCCTTTTTCCACCGCTTTTCCCCTTTCGGGGTCGTGCGGGGGCCGTAGCCTATCACAGCTGCACTAGGGCGGAAGGCAGAGTAAACCCTGGACAAGTCGCCACCTCATGGCAGGGCCGACACAGACAACATTCACACTCACATTCACACACCAGGGACTAGTGTTGTCCCGATACCAATATTTTGGTACCGGTACCAAAATTATTTCAATACTTTTCCGTACTTTTCAAGACTTTTCCAAATATAGAGGACCACAAAAAATGACATGATTGACTTTCTTTTAACAAATAATCTTAGAGTACATTAAACATATGTTTATTACTGCAAGTTTGTCCTTAAATAAAATAGTCAGCATACAAGAGAACTTGTCTTTTAGTAGTAAGTAAACAAACAAAGTCTCCTAATTACATATGCAGTAACATATTCTCATTTATCATTATTTTGTCAACATTATTAAGGACAAGTGGTAAAAAAAATGAATGATTAATCTACTTATTCATTTACTGTTAATATCTGCTTATTTTCTGTTTTAACATGTTCTACAGTGTATCTACACTTCTGATAAAATGTAATAATCGCTTATTCTTCTGTTGTTTGATACTTTGCATTAGTTTTGGATGATACCACAAATGTATTTTATTTCCATTTATACCCACATTATTTTTTAAATTCGACCTCAATTCTGTACACTGCTGCTGGAATTTTTTAATTTCTCTGAGGGAACTCTCCTGAAGGAATCGATAAAGATATGTCTGTCTGTCTGTCTGTCTAATAGCTGGTTTAGAAATGTTGTTCTTAAACTGTTGGACAATTTGCTCACACATTTGTTCACAAAGCGGTGACCCTCGCCCCATCCTTGTTTGTGAATGACTGAGCATTTCACGGAAGCTGCTTTTGTACCCAATCATGCCACCCACCTGTTCCCAATTAGCCTGTTCACCTGTGGGATGTTCCAAATAAGTGTTTGATGAGCACTCCTCAACTTTTTCTGTCTTTTTTGCCACTCGTGCCAGCTTTTTTTTAAACATGTTGCAAGCCTCAAATTCCAAATGAGTTAATATTTACTTAGTTTCTCAGTTTGAACATTAAGTATCTTGTCTTTGCTGTCTATTCAGGTTGAAAAGGATTAGCAAATCATTGTATTCTGTTTTTATTTACCATTTATGCAACGTGCCAACTTCACTGGTTTTGGGGTTTGTAGTTAACGTCTTCTTTTTAGCTTAACATTTGTCAGCCCTCCTTCTCACGGTATGCACACCATCACACTTAAATGTCAAACAACAGGATATTGTACACCAAGAAAAAGGTTATCAAAGGTCGGGCATGAGTGCAGTCATTATTTGGCATCAAATCGAACACAAATTAATTTCTTATCTAATGCAAGCATGCTATCTTTGGAACTATTTGTTTTATTAAACAAGAATATTCAGTAAGCATCATTAAAGGTAATCACGAACGCTAACGAGAGCAAGGTCTTTGTTGCTAAGAAAGGAGTAGAATCATCAGCGGTTTGGAACTGGTTTAGGTTTGCGGTAACCGACATGGATCAAGGAGCAGCAAAAGGCAGCAACACAACAACGTTAAGCTAAAAAAAGATTCTTAACTTCTGTTTTTTTTTTTGTCGCACCCTTGTCTATCCGGGCCATGGTTTGGGAGGGAATGACAGGAAGAAAATCTCTGACTATATTGCAGCCGATATGTATTATTAAAGACATGCACCTGGGGATAGGTTGATTGGCAACACTAAATTGGCCCTAGTGTGTGAATGTGAGTGTGAATGTTGTCTGTCTATCTGTGTTGGCCCTGCGATGAGGTGGCGACTTGTCCAGGGTGTACCCTGCCTTCCGCCCGATTGTAGCTGAGATAGGCGCCAGCGCCCCCCGCCACCCCGAAAAGGAATAAGCGGTAGAAAATGGATGGATGGATGGATGTATTATTAAGCGTATCAGTTATAATGGAACAATTTCCAAATGATATGTATTGTATTATTTTGTAAAAACTATAATTAGTCTACTTGATAATGAATTGTTAATAGCTACTTTCTGTCTGTTGTAAAATGGTTCTACCTACACTTCTGTTAAAGTGTAAAAATGCATTTATTCTTCTGTTGTTTGAATACTTAATCTAGCATTAGTCTTGGGCGATACTACAAATGCAGGTATCGATCCAATCTCAAGTAGTTTCAGGGGCAGTATCGGTCACGACATTGTTGTTTACTTATATAGCCCTAAATCACGAGTGTCTCAAAGGGCTGCACAAGCCACAGCGACATCCTCGGCTCAGATCCCACATCAGGGCAAGGAAAAACTCAACCCAATTCGGGTGGTAATATGAGAGAGAGAAGGTGCGAATCTGGTAACAAAAGGAGGAAGAATTAATTCCCAAGAAAAACAGCACGGGATCCATCGTCCGGCGGTCGTTTGGCTTCAAGCGGGAATATGTGCAAGATTTATGCGGCAAAAGCGTTGCTACAAAAAGTAGCAGCACTGCTAATGTAGCATCATTTGAAAAGTCACCCGCTAGAGCAGGTGTCGGGAACCTTTTTGGCTGAGAGAGCCATGAAAGCCAAATATTTTAAAATGCATTTCCGTGAGATCCATATCATATTTTTAACACTGAATACAACTAAATGCGTGCATTTTTTAAGTAAAACCACAATTTTTAGCGTATAATAAGTCTCTAATTATTTTTAATAACATTGTTATTTCTTGAACGGGTGCGGTAGAAACGGATGAATGGATTAAAATGCATGAGAATGTTTTATATTTTGAACGTTATTTTACCAGCGGAATTATTCATTTCTTATCGTTTGAGTTTATTTCGAACATACAACACAATTCATCACAATTTCCAGTTTCCCTTTTCAACATATTCGAAAAGGAGTATGAAGAAGCAGAGTTAATTTAATCCAGCTACCCCTTTTCCTTTATATAGCAAATGCTAAAACTTTTGTTCACTTCCTGTTCTCAATGTCTTCACAATATAATCCATAAGTAATGTTAAGCAATGTCAGCTAAGATTTATCGGAGAGCCAGGTGCAGTCATCAAAAGAGCCACATCTGGCTCTAGAGCCCTAGGTTCCCTACCCCTGCGCTAGAGGATGAGTGCTTGAAACTCTGCATGTCAACATCTACGGCCGAAGCAACTATTTCCAGATCAACATTGTATGAAAAAATAAGTCAACAACAGAAGAAACCTACTATACAGCTAATTTTTTTTGACAGTTATTGAAATATCTTGTGTGACATCATGCACAAAAGTGCACATTATTTATTTTAAACTATTGTAGTGGCGTTCTGTACAAAAAGTTCACTATCATTAAGTGTTTTGATATGTCATCTTAGTGACATCATGCACAAAAATGCACTGATAGCTTGTGTTAAAACGTCTCGGACAATCTTGCACTTTCTGTTTTGAATCAAATCAAATTAAATTTATATATATTTATATATGTCCCACTCTCCCTTCGTCATCATTGTCACCGACGTCCCACTGGGTGTGAGTTTTCCTTGCCCTTGTGTGGGCCTACCGGGGATGTCGTAGTGGTTTGTGTTGTGGTTTGTGCAGCCCTTTGAGACACTAGTGATTTAGGGCTATATAAGTAAACATTGATTGATTGATTGATGAAGCACATTTAAAATTTAACATAGGGGTAGCCAAAGTGCTGTACAATGGCCAGGTTAAAAGATAATACAAGGACCGAGCAAACAACGCAACACAAACAGAACATGTGAATTAGTGAAGTGAAGTGAATTATATTTATATAGCGCTTTTCTCAAGTGACTCAAAGCGCTTTACATAGTGAAACCCAAATATCTAAGTTACATTTAAACCAGTGTGGGTGGCACTGGGAGCAGGTGTGTAAAGTGTCTTGCCCAAGGACACAACGGCAGTGACTAGGATGGCACAAGCGGGAATCGAACCTGCAACCCTCAAGTTGCTGGCACGGCCACTCTACCAACCGAGCTATGCCGGTTGGTAGAGTTGGTAGAGCCATGATAAAAAAATGAAAAAATAAAACATAAAAAACATAAAAACAGGTTCACAGCAGGTATATAATGGGGCACCATTGCAGGATGGATCTCAGTCAGTGTTAAAAGCCAAGGAATAAAAGTATGTTTTTAAGAGAGATTTGAAAACAGGAGAAGAGGAGGCTTGTCTAACACTCACTTGAAATGACATGAATGTTTGTGCCACAAAATAAATACAGTTTTGGTAAATCGACTTAATTGTGATTTCCCTCTCTGCATGAAAGTTTAAAAGTAGCATATATTAATGCAGTCTGAAGAAGAATGTTTTAATGTAGACTCATAGAATTATCATACTGCTGTGATTATATGCATCAAGTGTTCATTCAAGGCTAAGGCAAAATATGGAGCTATATATCGTGTATCGTGACATGGCCTAAAAATATCGAGATATTAAAAAAAAAAGGCCATGTCGCCCAGAAGTAGATTGATGGACTATTGTTAAATGTGATTACAGACGTGGAAAATGGCCTAAAATTGTCTGCCGACTTGCTTGGTGTACCAGGTCAGAGCTGTCTTTTTTTAAGCCTATTGGTTTTTTCTAGGGATGCACCGATTAATCGGTAACCGAATATATTCGGCCAAATATGGCAAAAAAAAGCCATATTCGGCCTTCGGTGGAATGAGTTAAAAACAAGGCCGAATAGTGGCGTGTGACGCAATTTTTTGACGCGGTGACGTTGGGATATGTTGTGTACCTGTATAAGTGTATGAGGTTACAATGTTGTGTACCTGTATAAGTGTATGAGGTTACAAGCACACACTTAATTGAGATTTACTTGAGCCTTCTGTTTACATTATTAGCACATCTACTGTGGCTAAGCAGACTTTTGCCAAAAGGACAATCATTCATTTGTTGTGGGTTTATCCACTTTAATGCACTTTATTTATTTTTGGAATGCATGTTTTGTTTGAAGGCCTAATATAAATTAAAAACTTTGTGCTTTTTTTGAAAAGCAAAGGCTACTGGAATATTTAAAATATGTCAATATTCAATAAAAAATTACTTTATTTGAAAAACATGTCAAAATATTTTTCTAGGCTATTTATGCAATATAAAAAAAATTATGAAAAACTGCATTCATTATTCGGTATTCGGCCTTCGGCCAAGCGTTTAAATTTCATTCGGCTTCGGCCACATTTTCATTTCGGTGCACCCCTAGTTTTTTCCGCTTTCCTATTACGATGCTGTTATTAGTTATACTCTCCAGTTGCCATGGGAACACTTTTTTTCTTGTTTGGCCCAGTTGCGAATGACCTCTGGGTGAAACGGGACTGTTGGTTTGTGACCAGGCAAACCACATCAATTACAGCGTTTTTGGGGTTCACAGCAGGGGTCTCAAACTTGGGGCCTGCAGACCATTCGCCGGCTCACATTTTGTGGCCCTTTATAGTTTAGTGTAATGGCGACTAATAGTATAATATATGATGGCAATCTTGAACCCCACAACAAAAGAACAGTAAATAAAATAACATTGTCAACACTGAAATTACAGCACAACAAAGTAAGGCTGCATAAATAATCAAAAGTGATAAAGGGACAAGCAATAGAAAATGGTTGGGTAACGATCGTGGGTCATTAACATTTCAAAAGCAGGTTTCGCTGCATATCAAGTCAAGCACTTTCGCAACAGCGGCGTATCTTTAACCCTGTGAAGCTGGACCGCCCATGCCAGAGGCCATTGTGTATGGGCACAGAGCTCCAAGACCTCGCCGGCCGGTGTTACCAAAACCTTTACTGGGCTGCTCGAGCTAGTCGCCTCGCCAAGTCCAATGCAAAGCGTGGGATGCAGTGGTGTAAAGCACGGTACCCCTGGACTCAAGAGCGGTGGAGACCGCTTCTCTGGACTGATGAATCGCGCTTTTCCATCTGGCAATCTGATGGACCAGTCTGGGTTTGGAGGTTGCCAGGAGAACGGTACATTTTGGACTGCATTGTGTCGAGTGTGAGGAATTATGGAGTTGGGCTTGGCCCTTTAGTTCCAGTGAAAAGAACTTTGAATGCTCCAGGATACCAAAACAGTTCAGACAATTCCATGCTCCCAAGCTTGTGGGAACAGTTTGGAGCCGGCCCCCTTCCACTTCCAACATGACTGTGCACCAGTGCACAAAGCAAGGTCCATAAAGACATGGATGACAGAGTCAAGTGTGGATGAACTTGACTGGTCTGCACAGAGTCCTGACCTGATAGAGCACCTTTGCGAGGAATTAGAACGGATACTGAGAGCCAGGCCTTCTCGACCAATGACATCACCAATGCGCTTTTGGAAGAATGGTCGAGAATTCCTATGAACACACTCCGCAACCTTGTGGACAGCCTCCCCAGAAGAGTTGAAATTGTAATAGCTGCACCCACATCATATTGAACCCTATGGGTTAGGAATGGGACAGCACTTCAACATCTTATATGAGTTAAGGGAGGTGGCTAAATACTTTTGGCAATATAGTGTAGTTTTGATGCCTTCAGGGACAATCTACAATGTAAATAGTCATGAAAATAAATAGTAGTTTAGAAAAATGGAAAAAAGAGAACTAAAGACATCATGTAAAGAGAAAAATATTAAAAGATAAATTGATAAACCTTCCACAAAGGTTTGTCTTTAAAATGTATAATGTTTATTTAGCTATTTATAAAGACTATTTAATTATGTTAATAAGACTATTGCACCCACATCTCAAGGTTTCTAATAGTCATTCACATTGACATCCCACTGGGTTGTGAGTTTTTCCTTGCCCCTATGTGGGATCTGAACCGAGGATGTCGTTGTGGCTTGTGCGGCCCTTTGAGACACTTGTGATTTAGAGCAATATAAATAAACATTGATTGATTGATTGCATTATAAATTACCTAATGTCTCGTTCAGACAAACCCCAACTGCAGCACCGCAAGTAGATTGCGAAACTTAGGTAAAACATAGCATTTCCCAAACATTGTAAAGAATTATGATTAATTGATAAAAATAAACTATTATTATTTTGGCTGTAATTGTGCAGCCCAAATGTCCACAGGGTTTGCCTTTGCCATGCATCAATTACTCTCATTTAGAGATGTCCGATAAAGGATTTTTTCCAATATTGTCCAACTCGTTATTACCGATTCCGATATCAACCGATATATACAGTCGTGGAATTAACACATTATTGTGCTTAATTTTGTTGAGATGCCCCACTGGATGCATTAAACAATGTATCAAGGTTTTCCAAAATAAATCAACTCAAGTTATGGAAAAAAATGCCAGCATGGTACTGAAGTCACAAAGTGCATTATATATTTTTTTAACATGCCTCAAAACAGCATCTTGGAATTCGGGGTTGTATATTGTAGCGTCCCGGAAGAGTTAGGGCTGCATTGGATTCTGGGTATTTGTTCTGTTGTGTTTATGTTGTGTTACGGTGCGGATGTTCTCCCGAATTGTGTTTGTCGTCCTCGTTTAGTGTGGGTTCACAGTGTGGCGCATATTTGTAACGGTGTTAAAGTTGTTTATACGGCCACCCTCAGTGTGACCTGTATGGCTGTTGACCAAGTATGCGTGGCATTCACTTGTGTGTGTGAAAAGCCGTAGACATTATGTGATAGGGCAGTGCCTTTAAGGTTTATTGGCGCTTTTTACTTCTCCCTACGTCCGTGTACCACTCCGTATCGCGGCGTTTTAAAAGGTCTTACATTTTACCTTATGAAACTGATACCGATCATTTCTGATATTAAATTTTTAAGCATTTATGTGCCGATAATGTCAGACTGACGATATTATCCGACATCTCTACTGTCATCACTGCTGACTTCCTTTCAGGGTTGTCTCAGACTCGTTCTTATAACTGGATGAGGGCAATTTGCAACCCTCATTACCAAGGTAATTAAAGTAATTATTGAAGTAATTGAGTAGGTGGAGTTCACTGCTTGCCGTTTGATTTGTTTTGTTTTCAGTCAATCAATCAATCAATGTTTACTTATATAGCCCTAAATCACGAGTGTCTCAAAGGGCCGCACAAGCCACAACGACTTCCTCGTCTCAGGTCCCACATCAAGGGCAAGGAAAAACTGTTTTGTTCCGCATTTGCTGTCGACAAATATCATGAAAGCATTGGCGGCCAAATTCTTCCACACCCTAATTATATGCTTGTGTTCCTGTCACCCAGCAAACAAAGCAGTTCATTTCTGGAAAGTCTGATTACTAATTTGCAGGAATCACAGCTTCTCAGATAACGATCCGCATTACTTGCTACTTCCATCCATCCATCCATCATCTTCCGCTTATCCGAGGTCGGGTCGCGGGGGCAGCAGTCTAAGCAGGGAAGCCCAGACTTCCCTATCTCCAGCCACTTCGTCTAGCTCTTCCCGGGGGATCCCGAGGCGTTCCCAGGCCAGCCGGGAGACATAGTCTTTCCAACGGTTCCTGGGTCTTCCCCGTGGCCTCCTACCAGCTGGACGTGCCCTAAACACATCCCTAGGGAGGCGTTCGGGTGGCATCCTGACCAGATGCCCGAACCACCTCATCTGGCTCCTCTCGATGTGGAGGAGCAGCGGCTTTACGTTGAGCTCCTCCCGGATGGCAGAGCTTCTCACCCTATCTCTAAGGGAGAGCCCCGCCACCCGGCGGAGGAAACTCATTTCGGCCGCTTGTACCCGTGATCTTATCCTTTCGGTCATGACCCAAAGCTCATGACCATAGGTGAGGATGGGAACGTAGATCGACCGGTAAATTGAGAGCTTTGCCTTCCGGCTCAGCTCCTTCTTCACCACAACGGATCGATACAACGTCCGCATTACTGAAGACGCCGCACCGATCCGCCTGTCGATCTCACGATCCACTCTTCCCCCACTCGTGAACAAGACTCCTAGGTACTTGAACTCCTCCACTTGGGGCAGGGTCTCCTCCCCAACCCGGAGATGGCACTCCACCCTTTTCCGGGCGAGAACCATGGACTCGGACTTGGAGGTGCTGATTCTCATTCCAGTCGCTTCACACTCGGCTGCGAACCGATCCAGTGAGAGCTGAAGATCCCGGCCAGATGAAGCCATCAGGACTACATCATCTGCAAAAAGCAGAGACCTAATCCCGTGGCCACCAAACCGGAACCCCTCAACGCCTTGACTGCGCCTAGAAATTCTGTCCATAAAAGTTATGAACAGAATCGGTGACAAAGGACAGCCTTGGCGGAGTCCAACCTTCACTGGAAACGTGTCCGACTTACTGCCAGCAATGCGGACCAAGCTCTGACACTGATCATACAGGGAGCGGACTGCTACTTGCTACTTACTGCTCAGTATTCATGTTGGTTACGCCACACTGGGTTCTGATCCTGAAATTATCTTTTTTTAAGTAGTGCGTTAGAAGGGAAGACCTCATTAAATGTCTTTGTTGCAACATAAGAGGTGCTGGTGCTGTGAGTTTTAGCGCTAGAAGGATGAAGGTTGCAAGGGCTAAACGAGTGTTAGTGGTTAGTTTTATGAAATTGTTCATGACATACGGTTAGGGCTAGGCGATATATTCGATATATATCGTGGGTTTGTCTCCGTGCGATATAGAAAATGGCTATCGTGATATTGAGGTATACGTTCTCACGCAGTTGCTTTTAGCTGCGGGCTATTCCCACTCTTTCTTGTCTCTCCTTCTCACAGAGACGTAAAACAATCGCACCTTCTTACAATCGTCACATACGTATACGCCCTCGTGGAGCAGAGAGTTAGATAGATAGATAGATAGTACTTTATTTATTCCGTCAGGAGAGTTCCTTCAGGAAAATTAAAATTTTCAGCACAATCCCATTCAAGATCAGACAAACATTACAGGGAGACAGAACAGGATCGCTGACGGGTCTGCCGGCTTCCAGCGCCCCTTACAAAAAAGATGACATACAGGTAAACAAGGGGGGTGGGGGGGGGAAGAAAAAAATAGAAGATTAAAATAAAATTTAAAAAAAGGTAGCGGCATTGGTAACGTTAACTGTGGTGCACGTGGTAAAACGAGAGAAAGAAGGTTGTGTTACGGTGCGGATGTCCTCCCGAATTGTGTTTGTCATCCTCGTTTGGTGTGGGTTCACAGTGTGGCGCATATTTGTAACGGTGTTAAAGTTGTTTGTACGGCCACCCTCAGTGTGACCTGTATGGCTGTTGACCAAGTAGGCATGGCATTCACTTGTGTGTGTGAAAAGCCGTAGACATTATGTGATAGGGCAGTCAGTGCCTTTAAGGTTTATTGGTGCTTTTTACTTCCCTCTACATCCGTGTACCACTCCGTACAGCGGCGTTTTAATCTCATAACAAATGAAGGATTGATTAATTCCCAAGAAAAACAGCAGGCGGTGGTTTGGCTTCAAGTGGGAATATGTCGAACAGACAACCGTAATTTGTCAAGTGTGGGGAAAAAACGTTGCTACAAAAAGTAGCATTACTGCTAATATGTAGCATCATTTGAAAAGTCACCTGCTAAAGAATGAAGAGTGCTTACTCCGCATCTCAACATCTCCGTTCGGTGCCACACCAACAAAATGCCGAGGCAACCATTTCCAGATCAACACCGTAGAAAAAAAATAGAAGGATTTAACGTCCGCACGGGCGAAGGACATACACTATTTGATTTCCTATTAAGAAGCTAAATTTTATGTGAGACTAATTGAAATATCTTGTGTGACATCATGCACAAAAGTGCACTTTATTAGTTTTAATGTATTGTAGTGGCGTTCTGTACACAAAGTACACTTTAATTTAGTGTTGTTTTGATACGTCATCTTAGTGACATCATGCACAAAAGTGCACCAATAGCTTGTTTTAAATAAAAGTGCACTTTATCAGTTTTAATGTATTGTAGTGGCGTTCTGTACAAAAAGTACACTTTAATTTAGTGTTGTTTTCATACGTCATCTTAGTGACATCATGCACAAAAGTGCACTAATAGCTTGTTTTAAAATGTCTCTGACAATCTTGCATTTTCTGTTTTGAAATGACATTAATGTTTGTGCCACTGCTTATTAACTGTTTGATAAGTACAGTTTTGGTTAATTGACTTAGTTGTGATTTCCCTCTCTGCAAAAAAGTTTAAAAGTAGCATATATTAATGCAGTATGAAGAAGAATGTTTTAATGTAGACACATAGAATCATCGTACTGCTGTGATTATATGCATCAAGTGTTCATTCAAGGCTAAGGCAAAATATCAAGATATATATCGTGTATCGTGATATGGGCTTAAAATATCGAGATATCAAAAAAGGCCATATCGCCCAGCCCTAGGGGAAGGCAAAAGAGTGAGGAGTGTCCTGACCGGATATCTCGATCCTTAGTTTGATTGTGAAGTGAAGTGAATTATATTTATATAGCGCTTTTCTCTAGTGACTCAAAGCGCTTTACAGAGTGAAACCCAATATCTAAGTTACATTTAAACCAGTGTGGGTGGCACTGGGAGCAGGTGGGTAAAGTGTCTTGCCCAAGGACACAATGGCATTGACTAGGATGGCGCAAGCGGGAATCGAACCTGCAACCCTCAAGTTGCTGGCACGGCCACTCTACCAACCGAGCTATGCCGATTGATGTAAAATGTTCTTTATCACATTGTTTACGTGTCTAATAAAGATGTGATTAATGCATGATGTCTCAACTGGTTTAGCTCGGTTGGTAGAGTGGCCGTGCCAGCAACTTGAGGGTTGCAGGTTCGATTCCCGCTTCTGCCAACCTAGTCACTGCCGTTGTGTCCTTGGGCAAGACACTTTACCCACCTGCTTCCAGTGCCACCCACACTGGTTTGAATGTAACTTAGATATTGGGTTTCACTATGTAAAGCGCTTTGAGTCACTAGAGAAAAAGCGCTATATAAATATAATTCACTTCACTTCACTACAGTAGGTAGGGCCGGGCGATATGACTAAAAAATGTATCACGATATAAGTGTTTCATATCAGTCGATATCGATAATTATTGATAAAAAAAAACAAAAAACTATTCTAAATAAAGACCAAGAGAAAAAAGGCTGAATTTAAATATTTTTATTTTAAATATAACCTTTAACCTTTAGAACGAGGTCAGCCTTAAGAAAAACAGTCAAATAAATGAAAATACTGGTTGATGTGCAAATGTTGACATTAAATCAATCAATCAATCAATCAATGTTTATTTATATAGCCCCAAATCACAAATGTCTCAAAGGACTGCACAAATCATTACGACTACAACATCCTCGGAAGAACCCACAAAAGGGCAAGGAAAACTCACACCCAGTGGGCAGAGAGAATTCACATCCAGTGGGACGCCAGTGACAATGCTGACTATGAGAAACCTTGGAGAGGACCTCAGATGTGGGCAACCCCCCCTCTCTAGGGGAGCGAAAGCAATGGATGTCGAGCGGGTCTAACATGATACTGTGAAAGTTAATTCCATAGTGGCTCCAACACAGCTGCGAGAGTTCAGTTCAAGCGGATCCAAGACAGCAGCGAGAGTCCTGTCCACAGGAAACCATCTCAAGCGGATCAGCAGCGTAGAGACGTCCCCAACCGATACAGGCGAGCGGTCCATCCTGGGTCTCGACTCTGGACAGCCAGTACTTCATCCATGGTCATCGGACCGGACCCCCTCCACAAGGGAGGGGGGGACATAGGAGAAAGAAAAGAAGCGGCAGATCAACTGGTCTAAAAAGGAGGTCTATTTAAAGGCTAGAGTATACAGATGAGTTTTAAGGTGAGACTTAAATGCTTCTACTGAGGTAGCATCTCGAACTGTTACCGGGAGGGCATTCCAGAGTACTGGAGCCCGAACGGAAAACGCTCTATAGCCCGCAGACTTTTTTTGGGGCTCTAGGAATCACTAATAAGCCGGAGTCTTTTGAACGCAGATTTCTTGACGGGACATATGGTACAATACAATCGGCAAGATAGGCTGGAGCTAGACCGTGTAGTATTTTATACGTAAGTAGTAAAACCTTAAAGTCACATCTTACCCAGACTTCTCAACTATGTCCTTCGCTAATAGCTACACCACTGCATCCGCTATTTCTTTATAACGTTTTGAATTTTTGTCGTATGGCACTGCTGCCGAGTACCTCTCGATGGTGGTCTGTTGTTGCCGCTTCGGCGCTGTTCCACTTGCACCGGCTGATGTCGTGGCTGTTTGCTGCTGTACTCCAGCGGGTGAGAGCGGCTCAGGTGGTAAAATAAGTTTGTCGTGTTCCAAGACTTGGTCGGGACGACGACCTTGCAAAGTTTGCAGACCGTATTACTCTGATTCGTATCGGACTTAAACAATCCAAAATACTGCCAAACTGGTGACGTTTCCTTTTTTATTTACAATTTCCTGTCGTGCTGCCGCACTCATATTCCCGTTTCGTTGATTAACGTGGACCCCGACTTAAACAAGTTGGAAAACTTATTCGGGTGTTACCATTTAGTGGTCAATTGTACGGAATATGTACTGACCTCTGCAATCTACTAATAAAAGTATCAATCAATCGTTGCTTTTTTATTTCTTTTTCCCGTTAGCATTTCCCAGAATGCCTTGCGGTTCAGGCTCGGCCGTGATAGGTCGAGAGGCTAAAGCCCTTCCTTTGCCTACACCCCCCAGAATGCCGTGCGGTTCCGGCTCTGCGTTTCTTACTATTTTTTTCTAACAGAACTCAGTGAAATTATCGAACGTTCTATCGACCCCATTTTCTATTGATATCGATCACATGTCTATCGCGATATATATTGTTATCGTTTTATCGCCCAGCCCTAACAGTAGGACTGGATTCCAGTTCATTGAAATACCACAACACTGGATATTGTACAGACAAGTTACATTTAATTTAAGAACTTGCACACAAAGCAACACGGGAGGTGACTATGACGTAGGGGTGTAACGGTACACAAACATTTCAGTTCGGTACGTACCTCGGTTTGGAGGTCACGGTTCGGTTCATATTCGGTACAGTAAGAAAACAACAAAATATACATTTTTTGGTTATGTATATACCAAATTTGTAAACAATGGCATATCATACATATACACACAGGGTCCATTGCCAGGGTTAACACATATAAAATAAAAACTACAAAAGATAAGGTTCAGAATGGTTTCTTAACAAAACCTTTCTATATATAAAGTGCTTTTTATGATTGATTGAGACTTTTATTAGTAGATTGCACAGTACAGTACATATTCCGTACAATTGACCACCGAATGCAAACACCCCAATAAGTTTTTCAACTTGTTTAAGTCGGGGTCCACGTTCATTGACTCGCCGAGGAGTTCCAGTTTATTCACAATACCATATAAAAATTACAGTAGTGGTGATATGTCATCATTTAAAGATGTTGGTTCGTGAAAGGGTCCCCCAAATATGCTAAAAGAAGCTTTTGACAGTAGAGGCTGCTTGAATGCGGTGGTGACGCTTCAAAGGAGTTAGCATGTTTGACGTGTTGGCAGAAGCGTACCATACTGCTGCTGAACAATGTCGGCAAACCTCCGTCTTCCATTGTTGTATCGCACCGCGCAGCCAAAGTGTTCCCAAACGGGAGATCTTAACGAGGCAGGAGAGTCTTCCAGCTCTGGCTTTTGCATGTTGTCCTAGCCCGGTCGCTGCTAGCCTGCCGTGTGTTCTGCCTCGTTACCCAATATGTCCGTGTGGAAACTCGTTCGGTACACCTCCAAACCGAACCGAAATCCCCGTACCGAAACGGTTCGATACAAATACACTAGGGATGCACCGAAATGGAAATTTGTGGCCGAAGCCGAATACCGAATAATGAATGCAGTTTTTCAAAAAAATTTTTATATTGCGTAAATAGCCTAGAATAAATATTTAGACATGTTTTTCAAATAAAGTAATTTCTATTGAATATTGACATTTTTTAAATATTCCAGTAGCCTTTGCTTTTCCAAAAAAGCACAAAGTTTTTCATTTATATTCGGCCTTCAAACAAAACATGCATTCAAAAAATAAATAAATAAATAAATGATAAATGGGTTGTACTTGTATAGCGCTTTTCTACCTTCAAGGTACTCAAAGCACTTTGACACTACTTCCACATTTACCCATTCACACACACATTCACACACTGATGGAGGGAGCTGCCATGCAAGGCGCCAACCAGGACCCATCAGGAGCAACGGTCAAGTGTCTTGCTCAGGACATAACGGACGTGACCAAGTTGGTATTAGGTGGGATTTGAACCAGGGACCCTCGGGTTGCGCACGGCCACTTTGCCACTGCGCCACGCCGTCAGAAACATTTTATAATAAAGTTGTTCTGGCTACTTAAGAGCCATATTATTTTAACTTGAGTATTTATGTTTTTTAATTATGGAAAAATATTTTTGGTGCGTCATTTCCAGGTTTTGCAGTTTTTTTTATGTATGCTATGTCACTGAGTTCTTGAACTATTTCCCATTCATTTTTACAAGTCAATACAGCCGCCAACATTCCTTCACTATAATTTTCAAATGTTATTGTAATTTCATCTAATATACCGAAAATATTGACTGATTACAAGAACATTTTAAAAGTACATGAATAAGAAGACAACCTTTTTGAGCAATTCCTTCACTAGTTTACCCATGCGGTTGTGCACGGAATAAGTTGAAAAATATCTGCCTGAACATCAAACACCGTTCATAACAATCAAGAATAATGAATAAAGTCAACTTACTTAATTAAGTGTGTGTTTGTTACCTCATACACTTATACAGGTAGCCTACACAACAGGCTAATAATGTATACACAGGTAGCCTACACAACAGGCTAATAATGTAAACAGAGGCCCCACTAAATCTCAATAAAGTGTGTGCTTGTAACCTCATACACTTATACAGGTAGCCTACACAACAGGCTAATAATGTAAACAGAAGGCTCAAGTAAATCTCACTTAAGTGTGTGCTTGTAACCTCATACACTTATACAGGTACACAACATTGTAACCTCATACACTTATACAGGTACACAACATTGTAACCTCATACACTTATACAGGTACACAACATTGTAACCTCATACACTTATACAGGTACACAACATTGTAACCTCATACACTTATACAGGTACACAACATTGTAACCTCATACACTTATACAGGTACACAACATTGTAACCTCATACACTTATACAGGTACACAACATTGTAACCTCATACACTTATACAGGTACACAACATTGTAACCTCATACACTTATACAGGTACACAACATTGTAACCTCATACACTAATACAGGTAGCCTACACAACAGGCTGGTAATGTAAACAGAGGCCCCACTAAATCTCAATAAGTGTGTGCTTGTAACCTCATACACTTATACAGGTACACAACATATCCCAACGTCACCGCGTCACTGCACGTTGGTTGATTGCGTCACCGCGTCAAAAAATTGCGTCACACGCCACTATTCGGCCTTGTTTTTAACTCATTCCACCGAAGGCCGAATGTGGCTTTTTTTGCCATATTCGGCCGAATATATTCGGTTACCGATTAATCGGTGCATCCCTAAAATACACGTACCGTTACACCCCTACTTGGGTGTGGTTTACCCTGGATAACCTTATCCAGGCTTTGTGTAAACGGTGCCTAAGTTGCAAAGGAGGAGGGTGAGTGCGGGTGCTGCGTGATGCAATGGACAGAAGCCGAGACAGGAAGGAGGTGGGGGTGTTTGAGGTGTGAGCGAGTGCAAGGACGTCCAGCTATTGATGGGGAACAAGGAGAGGGGTGGAACGAGGCAGCACGTAGGCGAGCCAGGAAGGGAGGGGTGTGTGTGTGGGCTGAGACTCTTGCTGAATGAGGAAGCAGCAAAGCCATTTTTCGCTCTTCAGAAACTACACGCCAGTCTGCCTGCGCTAGGCAGCGCGCCACCCAGGGGATAGAAGTGCTCCCTGGATTCAAACCGGGACCCTCTCTCGCTCGCCGAGCCTACCTCCTGCTCTGGCTGCCGGATTTCATTTTGATTTGGGGAGGCCCTTGAAGAGGACACAATGGAGCGGAGAGCCTGTGGCAACTGGGCCGTTGTACTGCTGAGAGGGGGATGGGGTAGAGAGAAGACCGGCGCTCACAGCTAACACAGCCTGCCTGGCTGCCGGCTTCCGTGGCCTCTTCTCCTCCCCTGAACCCGCTCTTCCCGTCTCCCGGGCTATTTCTTTTCTTTTTCCTGGAACGGCCGGCCCCCCTCTAAATCCGCCAGGACTACGCAATGGGTTCACTCTCCATGTTCTGTGGGATTTTAGGATACACACCAGAGCCACAGGCTTAAATCTGCGCTCTGGATGACAGAAAAGGAAAAGCAAACTTTCCTTAAATCTTTTTTCTTCCCCGCCTCCCTTTTGGAATTGTGGCTCGTTGCTGTGCCGCGGAGTTTATTTAAATGGATTACAAGATGCATGCCAAGTCTAATGATTTGCTGGATTTCCAAAAACTGGATGCCCTTCTGGAAAAGATCGCACATTCAGTCTCTGTGAAAAGGTAATGGAATTAACTTTTCCTGTTACAAGTTTAGTTTCTTTTACTAATACTATCAGTTCCAAAGAGTTGTGTGGTTATTAAGCTGACAGAGAGACTGAAGTCATGGTTCTTGGGACTGTCATGTGGTCGCTATCTGTGGTTTTTTGTTCTGTTTTACATGACCCGACATAACCATTTAACATTCTCACCTGTTTGTCTGTTTTTTTTTTTTGTTGGTCTTGAGTGTTGAGGACAATATCGTAATCCACATTTCTGCCAGAAGCTGTGAACCTTCCTCTGGGTGCGAGAGTAGGGGGTGTGGGGGAAGGGGGACGTCAGAGGAAGAAGGGGGTTGTGTGTCGGCTGATTCATGGAAATTGGCTTGCATATCCCGGCCAGCTGGAAGTTAAATGTGAACGCGCCGGCGGGTTTCTTTTCTGTTGCTGTCTGTTCGTGAGTCATGGTTAGCCTGTTGAGTCACTTGGCGTCTTCTTGCGCTAACTCGTACTACCAGTAAACACTTATGACAACTAGGAGGAGAAACTCCTTCAGTTTGGATGACTGGAAACGGTCCAGTTTCAAACCTACTGATATTTTCAACCAGGGGTGTCAAACTCAAATACAGAGTGGGCCAAAATTTAAAACCGAACAAAGCCGCCGGCCGAGGTTGAACAAATTAACCTTTTAATAGGGACCCAAACAAGTTTTGCATTGAATATTGAACAAGCAAGGCTTATATAACTTTATAGTGACATGCAAAATCGACTTTCAAATAATGATAATAATTTAAAAAATTTCAATGGCATATCAAATAAAATTTAAATAAAAATTGAATGCCTCTTTTCGGCAATTGGGTTGAGGTGGACGGGGTTTGGTGATAGCGAGGGGTGTATATTGTAGCGTCCCGGAAGAGTTAGTGCTGCAAGGCGTTCTGGGTATTTGTTCTGTTGTGTTTATGTTGTGTTACGGTCAATCAATCAATCAATCAATCAATGTTTATTTATATAGCCCCAAATCACAAATGTCTCAAAGGACTGCACAAATCATTACTACAACATCCTCGGAAGAACCCACAAAAGGGCAAGGAAAACTCACACCCAGTGGGCAGGGAGAATTCACATCCAGTGGAACGCCAGTGACAATGCTGACTATGAGAAACCTTGGAGAGGACCTCAGATGTGGGCAACCCCCCCCATCCCTCTAGGGGACCGAAAGCAATGGATGTCGAGCGGGTCTAACATGATACTGTGAAAGTTCAATCCATAGTGGCTCCAACACAGCCGCGAGAGTTAAGTTCAAAGCGGATCCAAGACAGCAGCGAGAGTCCCGTCCACTGGAGACCATCTCGGTGCGGATGTTCTCCCGAAATGTGTCATTCTTGTTTGGTGTGGGTTCACGGTGTGGCGCATATTTGTAACAGTGTTAAAGTAATTTATACGGCCACCCTCAGTGTGACCTTCATGGCTGTTGACCAAGTATGCTTTGCATTCACTTGTGTGTATGTGTGTGTGTGTAAGCCGCATATATTATGTGACTGGGCCGGCACGCTGTTTGTATACAGGAAAAGCGGACGTGGAGAAAGGTTGTAGAAAACTCCAAAGGCAGTGCCTTTAAAGCCCACCACATATATTGTTGTCCGGGATGAAATTCGGGAGGAGCACTGAACTTCGGGCGTCTCCCGGGAAAATCGAGAGGGTTGGCAAGTAAGAGTGCTGGCGGTGAATGCGATGTTAGAGCGGCGGGCCAGCTTTAATGTTAATTTGATATTGCCTCAAGGGCCAAGTCGGGCCAGAGTTTGACACCCATGTTTTAAACTATCATGTTTATTACAGCATGATTGGCAGAAACATCATTTGGTCATTCTCTTGTTTTTCCCGACCAAATTAAGCAGTGGGGAACAGAGTTTCGACTCCGTTTATGTTTGACTGATACTGGCAAGACCCTCTTTTTGTGGGCCGTAGAGGGTTCATTTGCATACAAAAACAAAATGAACCTGTCAGGCAGAGAAGCAGCTGAAACTCCTGGGAGTGAGCAAATGTTACATTCCTCAACAATACTTTTCTTTTTGGAGTACACAAAATCCCTCTGATTGTATAGCGCAGTGGTTCTCAAATGGGGGTACGTGTACCCCTGGGGGTACTTGAAGGTATGCCAAGGGGTACGTGAGATTTTTTTTTAAATATTCTAAAAATAGCAACAATTCAAAAATCCTATATAAATATATTTGTTGAATAATACTTCCACAAAATATGAATGTAAGTTCATAAACTGTGAAAAAAATACAACGATGCAATATTCAGTGTTGACAGCTAGATTTTTTTGTGGACATGTTCCATAAATATTGATGTTAAAGATTTCTTTTTTTGTGAAGAAATGTTTAGAATTAAGTTCATGAATCCAGATGGATCTCTATTACAATCCCCAAAGAGGGCACTTTAAGTTGATGATTACTTCTATGTGTAGAAATCTTTATTTATAATTGAATCACTTGTTTATTTTTCAACAAGTTTTTAGTTATTTTTATATCTTTTCTTTCCAAATAGTTCAAGAAAGACCACTACAAATGAGCAATATTTTGCACTGTTATACAATTTAATAAATCAGAAACTGATGACATAGTGCTGTATTTTACTTCAGTTTCAGTTTATTTTCAGTCTAACAAAAACATACTCAAACATGGATCACGATTAAAAAATGAATAACATGACTGAAACAGGCAGAAGCAAAAAGGCTTATATGCCCAACATAAACATTTTTACATTCAATTAAGTTACCTTTTCTAATAATTTTGTAATACAAAAAGAAATATAGTCATTCAGCATTTACATTTAAGTGGCCCTTTAACAAATAATACAAAAATATGTACTTACACACATGCACTTTTTTGTAAATAGATAAACATACATACCTTCTAAATACAACATTTAACCAAACAAACATACATTTCTAGTTCACATAACTTTTTAAAATACATTGTGACATGTTCTTTTTGAAATTAAATACTGAGTCACTCATTTTTATTTCTTTACCAACAGAATTCCACAAATTAACACCGAGAACAGATAAACATCTATGTCTTGCTTTTGGTAAAATAAACTTAGATTCATCTCTTAGATTGTATTTGCTGGTCTGTAGAGAGAAGTATTTTTGAATTCCTTCTGGAAGGGTATTTATTTTTGCTTTTTACTTCTTTATCTTTTTTTTCCCAACCAAAAATGCTTTGCTCTGATTAAGGGGTACTTGAATTTAAAAAATGTTCACAGGGGGTACATCACTGAAAAAAGGTTGAGAACCACTGGTATAGCGTACTTTTTGAAGTTATAGTCCAATTTTCCTGCACATTTTAGTCAATTGTCCTGAATTTCAGCTGTTAAATGTTTCCTTAAAGGGGAAAATTATCACAATTTCAAAAGGGTTAAAAACAACAAAAATCAGTTCCCAGTGGCTTGTTGTATTTTTTGAATTTTTTTTCAAAATTTTACCGGTCTCGGAATATCCCTAAATAAAGCTTTAAAGTGCCTTATTTTCGCTATCTTCGAAGACACTGTCCATTTCCCTGTGACGTCACACAGTGCTGCCAATGTAAACAAACAATGGGAATACCACAGCAAGATATAGTGACATTAGCTCGGATTCAAACTCGGATTTCAGCGACTTAAGCGATTCAACAGATTACGCATGTATTGAAACAGATGGTAGGAGTATGAAAGTATTGAAGAAAAAACTGAAGCTATTGAGCGAATTCATAGTCATAGCATGGCCGAATAGCTGCGTTAGCATCGCCGGTAAAATGTGCGGACCAAACGATCAGGACTTTCGCATCTTTTGACACGGGAGCAACTTGAATCCATCGATTGGTAAGTGTTTGTTTCGCATTAAATGTGGGTGGAAGGAAACGTAATATAGTTGCAAATGTATCTACTGGTTATCCATACATCTCTGTTCCATGTCTGCTTTAGCACCGCCGGTAAATAGCATGTTAGCATCGATTAGCTGGCAGTCAACATTCACAAAACTCACCTTTGTGATTTCGTTGACTATCGTTGCAAATGCATCTGCAGGTTATCCATACATCTCTGTGCCATGTCTGCCTTAGCATCGCCGGTAAAATGTGGAGACACTCCGGCACATTCAATGGGGGTCTGGCGGCAGATTTCTTGCCACTTTGGCATCTTCGGGCCAGTGGTGCAACTTGAATCCCTCCCTGTTAGTGTTGTTACACCCTCCGACAACACACCGACGAGGCGTGATGTCTCCAAGGTTCCAAAAAATAGTCAAAAAAATGGAAAATAACAGAGCTGAGACCCGGTGTTTGTAATGTGTTGAAAATGAAAATGGCGGGTGTGTTACCTCGGCGACGTCACATTCTGACGTCATCGCCTCCAGCGCGATAAACAGAAAGGCGTTTAATTCGTCAAAATTCACCCATTTAGAGTTCGGAAATCAGTTAAAAAAATAGATGGTCTTTTTTCTGCACCATCAAGGTATATATTGACGCTTACATAGGTCTGGTGATAATGTTCCCCTTTAACCCGTATCACCGATAAGCAACTTCTACCTAATTTCTTGCCACTTTGGCATCTTCGGGCCAGTGTTGCAACTTGAATCCCTCCCTGTTAGTGTTGTTACACCCTCCGACAACACACCGACGAGGCATGATGTCTCCAGGGTTCCAAAAAATAGTCAAAAAAATGAAGAATAACAGAGCTGTGACCCGGTGTTTGTAATGTGAAAATGAAAATGGTGGGTGTGTTACCTCGGCGACGTCACATTCTGACGTCATCGCCTCCAGCGCGATAAACAGAAAGGCGTTTAATTTGCCAAAATTCACCCATTTAGAGTTCGGAAATCGGTTAAAAAAATAGATGGTCTTTTTTCTGCACCATCAAGGTATATATTGACGCTTACATAGGTTTGGTGATAATGTTCCCCTTTAAATACCGCACACATGTTTTATCAGCAGTTTAAGCAAATGCATCACACAAGTACTTGCTTTACCAGCATATGTAAATTTTATACCTCATAGCGTATTTTATAGCTTTATGGCATGGGTGTCAAACTCAAATTTGGCATTCACCGCTAATACTGATACTTGTCAACCGTCCCGATTTTCTCGGGAGACTCTCGAAGTTCAGTGCCCTTCCCTTAAATCTCGCGGGGCAACCATTCTGTCAAATTTCAATATTGAGGGCGTCCCTTAAAGGCCCTGCCTTTAGCGTTTTTTTACAACCAGTCGTCACGTCCGCTTTTACTCCGTACAAATAGCCTGCTGGCCCAGTCACATAATATGTGCGGCTATAGTGGTTTGAGTGTCCGTCTTGAGATCGGTAGGTTGTGAGTTCAAACCCCGGCCGAGTCATACCAACGACTATAGAAATGGGAGCCATTACCTCCCTGCTTGGCACTCAGCATCGAGGGTTGGAATTGGGGGTTAAATCACCAAAAATGATTCCCAGGCGTGGCACTGCTGATGCTCACTGCTCCCACTTAGTATGTCTGTGACAATCATTGGTACTTTAACTTTAATTCACTGTCTTCGTTCCCATGGTTCGACAAACAAAGTTATGTCTTTCTAGCTATCTAATTATGAACGAATGAACCGATTGAATAAATAGTTTTATTATGTTAACACTGAGATCACGTTTTCATTAGTTTTAATATTTCTGTCAGAATTCAAGGTGCACATTTTTTTTGACATGTTAAATAATTTTTTAAACTCCCAATGGTAAGATTTAGAAAGTTGGTAAGACAAATATTTACATTCCCTTTCAATTTTATTGCAACCGAAATAAAAAAAGGTAACTTCGATGAACAACATTTGTGTTAAAAGCTCTTGCAAAATCAATGATTTAAGGTCCCAAAAAAATAAATTAAAAGTCCGGTGTAATCCTGAGTGAGGAACTAAATGCAAATGTAGATTGTATCCATACGCACACAATGACTCATCACTCATCCAATCTTTACCTGTATTGACCCCATTGAGCTACTTAAGGATGATTAAGAGCCCTCAATTGTTTGTTTACATTCATCACAACCTCGTCCAACATCTCCATATTGAATGAGCACACCCGTGTTATCAGCAGGCATGCTAAGATTAGGTAGAAGTTGCTTATCGGTGATACGGGTTAAAGGGGAACATTATCACCAGACCTATGTAAGCGTCAATATATACATTGATCTTGCAGAAAAAAGACCATCTATTTTTTTAACCGATTTCCGAACTCTAAATAGGTGAATTTAGGCGAATTAAACGCCTTTCTGTTTATCGCGCTGGAGGCGATGACGTCAGAATGTGACGTCGCCGAGGTAACACACCCACCATTTTCATTTTCTACACATTACAAACACCGGGTCTCAGCTCTGTTATTTTCCGTTTTTTTGACTATTTTTTGGAGCCTTGGAGACATCATGCCTCGTCGGTGTGTTGTCGGAGGGTGTAACAACACTAACAGGGAGGGATTCAAGTTGCACCACTGGCCCGAAGATGCCAAAGTGTCTGCAGCCAGACCCCCATTGAATGTGCTGGAGTGTCTCCACATTTGACCGGCGATGCTAAGACAGACATGGCACAGAGATGTATGGATAACCTGCAGATGCATTTGCAACGATAGTCAACGAAATCACAAAGGTGAGTTTTGTTGATGTTGACTGCCAGCTAATCGATGCTAACATGCTACGCTAATCGATGCTAACATGCTATTTACCGGCGGTGCTAAAGCAGACATGGCACAGAGATGTATGGATAACCTGCAGATGCATTTGCAACTATATTACGTTTCCTTCCACCCAGATTTAATGCGAAAAAAACACTTACCAATCGACGGATTTAAGTTGCTCCAGTGTCAAAAGATGCGAAAGTCCTCATCGTTTGGTCCGCACATTTTACCGGCGATGCTAACGCAGCTATTCGGCCATGCTATGGCTATGAATAGCGTCAATAGCTATTTGCTCAATAGCTTCAGTTTCTTCTTCAATACTTTCATACTCCAACCATCTGTTTCAATACATGCGTAATCTGTTGAACCGCTGAAATCCGAGTTTGAATCCGAGCTAATGTCGCTATACCTTGCTGTGGTATTCCCATTGTTTGTTTTCATTGGCAGCACTGTGTGACGTAACAGGGAAATGGATAGTGGTTTCGAAGATAGCGAAAATAAGGCACATTAAAGCTTTATTTAGGGATATTCCGAGACCGGTAAAATTTCGAAAAAAATTTCAAAAAATACAACAAGCCACTGGGAACTGATTTTTATTGTTTTTAACCCTTTTGAAATTGTGATAATGTTCCCCTTTAAGGCTGTCTGTCTTTGTGAATAAGCCGGGAAAGGGCAATTAATTATTCAGTTCTTTACTTTTAGGCGTAAGACCATTTTGGTGGTTCAAGTGGAAACTGCTCTACCTGAACTTGAACCTACTTCTCTTACATGAATCATTCATAGTTGCTTTCATAGGAGATCGTGACATCATGCTCTGGTTTTTCTTTCTTCCTCAAGAGCGCATTTCCTAGTGTGAGCTCCTCACCCCCCTAAACGGTAACCAAAGCCTTGTTGGCTTGTCTAAACATTCCAGTGGGTTCTGCCGTGATGTATGTCCAGGTCAAAGGGCAACTGTTATTCCAGACTTTAGGGCCGTGTAGGACATGCAAGCAGCAGGGAGCGGACTTCACGGTTTCCCCCACTTTGGTGCATACACACACGATATGGCTTTTTATTAACATCTCCATAGTTTTAAGCCATGTCACGATATACGATATATATCACGATATTTTGCCTTAGCCCTGAATGAACACTTGATACATATAATCACAGCAGTATAATGATTCTATGTGTCTACATTAAAACATTCTTCTTCATAAAGGCCATATTGCCCAGCCCTAATCTACGTATGAAATATTGCACAAAATATGAAAAAATAACTTTTAGAATGGAAATAGTAGCCCACACAAATCTATTCGATCTAATGTCAAGTATTTTTAGCTTTTTTATATGTCCATGCTCTTGTCTTTGTATGTGATGTATGGCCTATTTCCCATCAGATACTTAAGCCGAAACAAAGTCTACTAATAGCAAAAAACAAAAGTCTATGGCCACACATGGAAGGCCGGTCCGTGAAAATAATGCCTAATTAAACCGGTCCCTGGTGCAAAAAAGTTGGGCACCCCTGCTAGGCTTGGTGGCCACATGCGTGGACAGCACCTTTTAGCTCTTATTTCCAAAATTGCGTACACTACTGAATTGGGGTCTTACGGCCACGTATGTGGATACTTATACTGCCATCTGGTGGTGTCAGAAGAGTATAACATACAATGGAATTTGGGGGAAAAAAGTGTAAAAATAAGAATTAGCATGTCGCTAAACATGAAGTATCGTATTTTTCGGAGTATAAGTCGCTCCGGAGAATAAGTCGCACCTGCCGAAAATGCATAAAGAAGGAAAAAAACATATAAGTCGCATTTTTCGGGAAAATTTATTTGATAAAACCCAACACCAAGAATAGACATTTGAAAGGCAATTTAAAATAAATAAAGAATAGTAAACAACAGGCTGAATAAGTGTACGTTATATGACGCATAAAGTGCCTGGTATGTTACGTAACATATTACGGTAAGACTCATTCAAATAACTATAACATATAGAACATGCTATAAGTTTACCAAACTATCCTGTCACTCCTAATCGATAAATCCCAAGAAATCTTATATGTCTAGTCTCTTACGTGAATGAGCTAAATAATATTATTTGATATTTTACGGTAATGTGTTAATAATTTCACGTATAAGTTGCAACACCCCTGACCAAATTATGAAAAAAAACTGCGACTTATAGTCCGAAAAATACGGTACACGTTTGTGTACTTATGGTTTGAGTACACCATATTAAACGATAATTCTTAGTTTTTATTCTAATTAGGATCCAGCAACCCAAATAGCAAAGAGAAATAAAAGAAAAAACAAGATATCAAACAGCTTGGGCTTTAAGAGGTTAAGACATGGCTAGCTAGCTCTCTGCTAGGGTCTGTCCACAGTCAGCAGTGTTGTAACTTCTTCAATATCACTAATCCTACGATGTACGATGATCGCGTGATAGCTATACACAATTCACTTCTCACCGCAGCAAATCAGAGCCATGATAATGGATGAGTAGAAACGTTTCTATAGTTGACAAAGTCAAGACAAGATTTCATTATGTTCAATCATTAACCATTAAGGCGACGGTCTTAACTCAAAACACACTAATCAGTGAATGATTAATCTAGTTGATTAAGTTCATCTGTTGATGAACTTACATGTCACACTACGGGTGGCCGTATGAACAATGACAACACTGTCATAAACATGTGCCGTATAGCAAAACCACACTAAACAACAATGACAAACACATTTTGGGAGAATATTTGCAACACAACATAAAAATTCCCAGAGTTCCCTGCAGCACCAACTTTTCCGGGACGCTACTATATAAACAAAAGCCATTGGTGGATTTACACCTAACATCAAGCACCGAGTAGTGAAGCGTATCTAGTCGATACTACGGTGAGTACATCGATATTTTTCAGCATCACAAAAAAATCTTGCATTTTATTTATTTGTATTTATATCATGTTTATAAACTCAGGAAACATGTCCCTGGACACATGAGGACTTTGATTATGACCAATTTATGATCCTGTAACTACTTGGTATCAGATCAATACCCAAATTTGTGGTATCATCCAAAACTAATGTATCAAATAACAGAAGAATAAGTGATTATTACATTTTAACAGAAGTGTAGATAGAACATGTTAAAACAGAAAGTAAACAGATATTAACTGTAAATGAACAAGTAGATCATTAATTCATTTTCTACCACTTGTCCTTAATAACGTTGACAAACAACAGAATGATAAAATTAGAAGCCTTTGTTTGTTTATTTACTACTAAAAGACAAGTTGTCTAGTATGTTCACTATTTGATTTAAGGACAAAATTGTAATAAGAAACATATTTTTAATGTACCTTAAGATTTTTTGTTAAAATAAAGCAAATAATGACATTTTTGTGGTCCCCTTTATTTAGAAAAGTACCAAAATATTTCGGTATTAGTACCAAAATATTGGTATCTGGACAACACTACATGCGTCATGTATACCAGTGGTCCCCAACCACCGGGCCGCGCCGTGGCCCGATTGGTACCGGGCCGCAGAATAATTTTTTTATTCATTTTTATTTTAAAAGAAAATTTCTTTAATTTTTTTTTTTACTTAAATCAACATAAAAAACACAATATACACTTACAATTAGTGTACCAACCACAAAAACCTCCTTTTTTCATGACAAAAACGTTTCTTTTTCATGACAAAAAAAAAAAAAAAGGACCCCCCCCCGGGCCGCGGGAAAAAATTATTAGGCGTTGACCGGTCCGCGGATACAAAAAGGTTGGGGACCACTGATGTATACAGTATGATAACATCACTAAAATTCTTCACAGAGTCAAAACCTGCGTTGTGCTCATGTCATATTTCATGTTTTCTGAAGGAAATCAATAGAAAGACTACAAAATAATTAAGAAAGCATACAGTACAGCTCAAAAGTTCGGGCACACCTTCTCATTCAATGCGTTTTCTTTATTTTCATGACTATTTACATTGTACATTGTCACATCAAAACTATGATAGGACACATGTGGAGTCATGTTCTTAACAAAAAAGGTGAAATGACTGAAAACATGTTTTATTTTCTAGTTTCTTCAAAATAGCCACCCTTTGCTCCGATTACTGCTTTGCACACTCTTGGCATTCTCTCGAAGAGCTTCTGCCGCTACTTTATCGCTGCTTTCCAAACGTTAAAATGGCCATACTTTTATCCAATCTTTGAAAAAAAATTAAATAAAATCTAAATGCTAACCACACTTTTGATTTAATATTTGGGGGGGCAGTATTTTCCCCAGAATATTTGTTAGTTAAGGTGGTGTCTCTCCAGGGGTCTAAGGAACAGTGTAATTTGGCCTGTCGCTACCATTACGTCTCCATGTCATCTCATCAATAGACTACAGACTGTGGTGAAGTAGGCCGGCTTGGTCGCGTGAAGAAGCCTACATTTTTTGGTTGTGTTTTCCGCTCCGTATGCTGAATGGCAATACACGATATATACCTCCATATTTTTTCCCGTAAACTAAAAACACAACACAACACAGTCCTAGTTCTCTGAGATACTAAGTATGTCATTATTTTGACTTAGTAGTGAAGTGAATTATATTTATATAGCGCTTTTTCTCCAGCGACTCAAAGCGCTTTACATAGTGAAACCCAATATCTAAGTTACATTCAAACCAGTGTGGGTGGCGCTGGGAGCAGGTGGGTAAAGTGTCTTGCCCAAGGACACAACGGCAGTGACTAGGTTGACAGAAGCGGGAATCGAACCTGCAACCCTCAAGTTGCTGGCACGGCCACTCTACCAACCGAGCTAAACCGCTCGGTTGGTAGATATTGACTTACTAAGACAATTAATTTGACTAAGAAAAAATTGACTAACTATATATAAGCGTTTGCAATTAGCGTTTGAAAAAAAGTGTTAAAAGTTGGGCTACATGCTGACATATACTGATCCTGAGAAGTTGGACAGGAAAAAAAAATGTAGTTTTTTTAAAAAATATATATATTTTTTACAGATAGGGGATAGATTGATTGGCAACACTAAATTGGCCCTAGTGTGTGAATGTGAGTGTGAATGTTGTCTGTCTATCTGTGTTGGCCCTGCAATGAGGTGGCGACTTGTCCAGGGTGTACCCCGCCTTCCGCCCGATTGTAGCTGAGATAGGCGCCAGCGCCCCCCGCGACCCCAAAAGGGAATAAGCGGTAGAGAATGGATGGATGGATATTTTTGAAATGTTTTCTTTTTTTTTTAGACTTTAGTTTAGGCGGTAGCTCTTTGTAGTAAAGGCGGTTGCCTTAACAACAAAGCGCTGCGGGAAACTCCGGGGGTGCATTGTTTGTAAACTCTTTCGGTGCTCTGACATGTTGTGCTGTCATCACCTGCAAACGAAAATGGTACTCTCATTTTATGTCATCACAGAACTCTGGCAAGATTAGAGCAGCCGTATTGTGTAGTAGATCGACAAGATCTAGCGGTTCGAAATGCGACTTTCGTTTATAATTATTGCAGGCAGTGTGTGCAAATGTTTCAAGGGGAACATTATCACCAGACCTATGTAAGCATCAATATATACCTTGATGGTGCAGAAAAAAGACCATATATTTTTTTTAACCGATTTCCAAACTCTAAATGGGTGAATTTTGGCGAATTAAACCCCTTTCTGTTTATCGCGCTGGAAGCGATGACGTCAGAATGTGACGTCGCCGAGGTAACACACCCGCCATTTTCATTTTCAACACATTACAAACACCGGGTCTCAGCTCTGTTATTTTCCGTTTTTTTGACTATTTTTTGGAGCCTTGGAGACATCATGCCTCGACGGTGTGTTGTCGGAGGGTGTAACAACACTAACAGGGAGGGATTCAAGTTGCACCACTGGCCCGAAGATGCCAAAGTGTCTGCGGCCAGACCCCCATTGAATGTGCCAGAGTGTCTCCACATTTGACCGGCGATGCTAAGGCAGACATGGCACAGAGATGTATGGATAACCTGCAGATGCATTTGCAACGATAGTCAACGAAATCACAAAGGTGAGGTTTGTTGATGTTGACTGCCAGCTAATTGAAGCTAACATGCTATTTACTGGTGGTGCTAAAGCAGACATGGCACAGAGATGTATGGATAACCTGCAGATGCATTTGCAACGATAGTCAACGAAATCACAAAGGTGAGGTTTGTTGATGTTGACTGCCAGCTAATTGAAGCTAAAATGCTATTTACTGGTGGTGCTAAGGCAGACATGGCACAGAGATGTATGGATAACCTGCAGATGCATTTGCAACGATAGTCAACAAAATCACAAAGGTGAGTTTGTTGATGTTGACTGCCAGCTAATCGATGTTAACATGCTACGCTAATCGATGCTAACATGCTATTTACCGGCGGTGCTAAAGCAGACATGGCACAGAGATGTATGGATAACCTGCAGATGCATTTGCAACTATATTACGTTTCCTTCCACCCACATTTAATGCGAAAAAAACACTTACCAATCTACGGATTTAAGTTGCTCCAGTGTCAAAAGATGCGAAAGTCCTGATCGTTTGGTCCGCACATTTTACCGGCGATGCTAACGCAGCTATTCGGCCATGCTATGGCTATGAATAGCGTCAATAGCTATCCGCTCAATAGCTTCAGTTTCTTCTTCAATACTTTCATACTCCAACCATCTGTTTCAATACATGCGTAATCTGTTGAATCGCTGAAATCCGAGTTTGAATCCGAGCTAATGTCGCTATATCTTGCTGTGGTATTCCCATTGTTTGTTTACATTGGCATCACTGTGTGACGTCACAGGGAAATGGCCAGTGTCTTCGCAGAGAGCCGAAAATAAGGCACTTTAAAGCTTTATTTAGGTATAGTCCGAGACCGGTAAAATTTTGAAAAAAACTTCAAAAAATACAACAAGCCACTGGGAACTAATTTTTATTGTTTTTAACCCTTTTGAAATTGTGATAATGTTCCCCTTTCAGCATATTGCTTGCATGTCCTCCTTAAAGAAATAGCAGCTTCATAGTTATTACAAGTAGCGCTATCGCAATCTTTTCTCGGAAAATGTTAGTGTTTGTTTGGACCAGGCATCGCCGTCTTTAGATCTGATGTCACTCGCTACACAGTATGCACGTTGCGTAGTGACGTCATCCTCACCCGGACGCATCGATAAGAGAATGGCTTAAAAAAATGGCAAGCAATTCCAAGGAATTGATACACTGCCAACTGGATTCTAACCCCTAGCGACTAATTTAAATGTCAACAATATCGACTAATTGTTGCGCCCCTGGTATAAAATATAAAAATTGCAATCTCAGGAGAGAAATGTTGCAATTACCATATTTTCCGCACTATCAGGCGCACTTAAAATCCCTTTTTTCTCTCAAAACTCGACAGTGCGCCTCATAACCCGGTGCTCCTAATGTACGGAATAATTCTGGTTTTGTGCCAACATCCAAGACCACACACTGACCATGACACTGCTCGTACCACTTTATTTAAATCCACAGATGCAATGACACTCAGCCGCTAAACGCTGCTTTACGACACGACACGTCACACTGTCGTTACTTCGCAACTCTACACTAAATAAACATTGTTCCTCAGTCCCTCACTCAGCGCTGTCTTGTCCAAACGTACGCGCACACACACACACACACACACACACACAGCAGTCCCACAGATGCCACTAACAATTGGCAGTCATATGATGGAATAAACATTCATCCATCCATCCATTTTCTACCGCTTATTCCCTTTCGGGGTCGCGGGGGGCGCTGGCGCCTATCTCAGCTACAATCGGGCGGAAGGCAGGGTACACCCTGGACAAGTCGCCACCTCATCGCAGGGCCAACACAGATAGACAGACAACATTCACACTCACATTCACACACTAGGGCCAATTTAGTGTTGCCAATCAACCTATCCCCAGGTGCATGTCTTTAACATTCAATGATAGCTAATATTAAAAGTTAAGTTAAAAATTGATTGTCACCAAGGTTGGGTATCGTTTGAATTCGAACGATTCCGATTCTTTATTTCGATTCCGATTCCTGACGATTCTCGGTTCCGATTCTTTCTTTAAAAAAAAAAAAAAAGCAGGGTCAAAAAAAAGTTTCGGATATTTTAAATGTGCTAGCTAACCTACAGTCTTTTTGAATGAAATAGTCTGACATTCGCCATCAATTTTAATTCTGTTAACTTTTTATCAACTTTACTATAAATCCCTCACGGGGCTGTTTTCAACTAGAATGTAAATATCAAATCTATGAACTTGAATATAAATATTATAAATTATGAATACATTTTCACAGGGGTACACTTTCATCAAGAGAGCTTTATTTTTGAAAACCTCATGAAAACATATTTACACACAAGTGTATGATGCTGCAGGTACTTAAAGGGGAACATTATCACAATTTCAAAAGGGTTTAAAACAATAAAAATCAGTTCCCAGTGGCTTGTTGTATTTTTTTTATTTTTTTTTCAAAATTTTACCGGTCCCGGAATATCCCTAAATAAAGCTTTAAAGTGCCTTATTTTCGCTATCTTCGAAACCACGATCCATTTCCCTGTGACGTCATACAGGGCTGCCAATACAAACAACATGGCGGTTACCACAGCAAGATATAGCGACATTAGCTCGGATTCAGACTCGGATTTCAGCGGCTTGAGCGATTCAACAGATTACGCATGTATTGAAACAGATGCTCGGAGTATGGAGGCAGATAGCGAAACGAAATTGAAGAAGAAATTGAAGCTATTGAGCGAATAGCTATTGACGCTATTCGGCCATAGCGTGGGTGTACCTAATGAAGTGGCCCATAGCATGGCTGCCTTATTAGCATCGCCGGTAAAATGTGCGGACCAAACAAGCAGGACTTTCGCATCTTGTGACACTGGAGCAACTTAAATCCGACGATTGGTAAGTGTTTGTTTCGCATTAAATGTGGGTATCTAGTTTCAAATGTACATACAGCTAGCGTAAATAGCATGTCAGCATCGATTAGCGTAGCATGTTAGCATCGATTAGCTGGCAGTCATGCCCGTGACCAAATATGTCTGATTAGCACATAAGTCAACAACATCAACAAAACTCACCTTTGTGATTTCGTTGACTTAATCGTTGCAAATGCATCTGCAGGTTATCCATACATCTCTGTGCCATGTCTGTCTTAGCACGGCCGGTCAAATGTGAAGACACGTTGGTACATTCAATGGGGGTCTGGCGGCAGATTTCTTGCCAGTGGTGCAACTTGAATCCCTCCCTGTTAGTGTTGTTACACACACCGACGAGGCATGATGTCTCCAAGGTTCCAAAAAATAGTCGAAAAAACAAAAAATAACAGACCTGAGACCCGGTGTTTGTAATGTGAAAATGAATATGGCGGGTGTGTTACTTCGGTGGCGTCATCGCTAAAAGACCGATAAACAGAAAGGCGTTTAATTTGCCAAAATGCACCCATTTAGAGTTCGGAAATCGGTTAAAACAATACATGGTCTTTTTTTCTGCAACATCAAGGTATATATTGACGCTTACATAGGTTTGGTGATAATGTTCCCTTTTAGACATGTTGCTGTGCTCCCACTGATGGGCTTTTTAGAGACATTTTAAAACAAGCTATTAGTGCACTTTTGTGCATGATGTCACTAAGATGACATATCAAAACAACACTAAAGTGTACTTTTTGTACAGAACACCACTACAATAGTTTAAAACAAATTAAAGTGCACCGTTGTGCATGATGTCACACAAGATATTTCAATAACTGTCCAATAAAAATTTGCTGCTTGATAGGAAATCCAATAGTGTATGTCCTCCGCTATGTGGTAGGTTCCTGCGGAATTGATCTCCTTCTGTTGTTGACTATTTTTTTCACACGGTGTTGATCTGGAAATGATTGCTTTGGCCGGAGATGTTGACGTGGAGTTTCAAGCACTCTTCATTCTCGAGCGGGTGACTTTTCAAATGATGCTCCACAATAGCAGTGCTGCTACTTTTTGCAGCAACGCTTTTGCCGCATACTTTGAAAACACATTCCCGCTTGAATCCAAACCGCCGCCAGATGATTGACCCCCTGCTGTTTTTCTTGGGAATTAATTCTTCCTCCATTTGTTACCACACCGCTAGCATCACAGCTAACTTTACCATGCGTACAACGTTGGGGGCGTACAACGTTGCGACAGTTTCTGACGTATGTAAGAAGGTGCGCTTGTTTTACGTATCACCATATAGTCGTTTTCTATATCACACAGAGACAAACCCGCGATATGTCGAGTATATTCGATATATTACCCAGTCCTCAATGGAACTATACCCTTTCAAATGCAATTACGGTAACTGGTATTTCTCGTATGTTTTAACATTGTAACTGAAACTTAAATACCAAGTTACATAAAACAAACGCTAACACTTTAGTATGGTGAACACATATGCACCATTAATTAGTTGCTTATTTACATGCAAATTAGTAACATAATGGCTCTTAATTGTGAAAGTGCTTGAAGGAAAATGGAAAAGTATGTTGGAGTTTTGGTGTTGGTGGAGGGAACAGTTATAAAGTCATCGAAAATACTGTAATTTGTGTTAAAAAAAGGGGGGCAGATAAATATAAGAATATTATTCTTCCATCTACTCCTTTCTGATCATGGAAATGTATAGGAAAAAAAACAAAAAAAAACAATGAAAGTGTCAATTGTACGTGGCTTGTAAATATGCATTTTCATGAAAGGAATAAAAATAAATGATGATGATGATGAATTAGTCATTATTAGGTACTTATTAATGCCTTATTCTGCATGGCCATATTATGCAACCAGTCAGCCATTAACGAAGAGTCTTCCCTCAATAACCTCAGAGTTATTGCTTATTAGTAACCCTAACCCTTATATGTTCCCATAGCGTCCAAATAACTCTAAATTAGAGATTTCCGATAATGGCTTTTTTGCCGATATTGTCCAACTCTTAATTACCGATTCCGATATCAACCGATACCGATATATACAGTCGTGGAATGAACACATTATTATGCCTGATTCTGTTGTGATGTCCCGCTGGATGCAATAAATAATGTAACAAGGTTTTCCAAAAATAAATCAACTCAAGTATGGAAAAAAATGCCAACATGGCACTGCCATATTTATTATTGAAGTCACAAAGTGCATTTTTTTTTTTTTTTTTTTACATGCCTCAAAACAGCAGCTTGGAATTTGGGACATGCCCTCGTTTAGAGAGCATGAGGAGGATGAGGTGGGAGGGGGAAAGGGGTACCAGGGGTGTATATTGTAGCGTCCCGGAAGAGTTAATGCTGCTAGGGGTTCTGGGTATTTGTTATGTTGTGTTTATGTTCTCCCGAAATTTGTTTGTCATTCTTGTTTGGTTTGGGTTCACAGTGCGGTGCATATTTGTAACAGTGTTAAAGTTGTTTATACGGCCACTCTCAGTGTAACCTGTATGGCTGTCGACCAAGTATGCCTTTGCATTGACTTGTGTGTGCGAAAAGCCGTAGATGTTATGTGATTGGGCCGTCACGCAAAGGCAGTGCCTTTAGGTTTTATTGGCGCTCTGTACTTCCCCCTACGTCCGTGTACCACTCCGTACAGCGGAGTTTTAAAAAGTCATAAATTTAACTTTTTGAAACCGATACCGATAATTTCCAATATCACATTTTTAAAGTATTTATCGGCAGTCCGATATTATCGGACATCTCTACTCTAAATTAAGTTTTTGTTACTTTAATAAGCAACTAATCAATGGTGAATATGTTCACCATACTTGAGTGTTACCAAACAAACAAATAATACAATCAACATATGCTTGTCTCTGAAATTGTACGATCAGTGTCAGAGCTTGGTCCGCGTTGCCGGCAGTAAGTCGGACACGTTTCCAGTGAGGCTGCCGTTTGTCACCGATTCTGTTCATAATTTTTATGGACAGAATTTCTAGGCGCGATCAGGGCGTCGAGGGGATCCGGTTTGGTGGTTGCGGGATTAGGTCTCTGCTTTTTGTAGATCAGGGGTGCCCACACTTTTTCTGCAGGCGAGCTACTTTTCAATTGACCAACTCGAGGGGATCTACCTCATTTATATATATCATTTATATTTATTTATTTATGAAAGAGACATTTTTGTAAACAAGTTAAATGTGTTTAATGATAATACAAGCATGTGTAACACATATAGATGTCTTTCTTTCACGAAGACAAGAATATAAGTTGGTGTATTACCTGATTCTGATGACTTGCATTGATTGGAATCAGACAGTAATGATGATAACGCCCACATTTTCAAATGGAGGAGAAAAAAAGTTGTCCTTTCTGTACAATACCACATGAAAGTGGTTGGTTTTTGGCATCTAATTCATCCAGCTTCCATACACTTTACAAGAAAAACATTGGCGGCAAATTCCGTAGCTTGCTTGATTGACATTCACGGCACCCGAGGGTCTTGTGAGATGACGCTGGCTGCTGCCAGTTCATTATTATGAAAAAATGACAGAGAGGAAGGCGAGAAACACTTTTTATTTCAACAGACTTTCGCGCCGTCCCTTACGTCAAAACTCTAAAGGCCGACTGCACATTTCCTATCTTCACAATAAAAGCCCTGCTTCATGCTGCCTGCGCTAACAAAATAAGAGTCTCGGAAAGCTGGCGTGCACAAGTGATGTGCACGCCAGCTTTCTGAGGGATTGCTTGTGCACGCCAGTTTTCCGAGACTCTGTATTTAGTTAGCGCAGGCAGCATGAAGCAGGGCTTTTATTGTGAAGATAGGAAATGTGCAGTCGGCCTTTAGAGTTTTGACGGAAGGTACGGCGCGAGAGTCTGTTGAAATAAAAAGTGTTTCTCGCCTTCCTCTCGGTCATATTTTCATAATAATGATCTTGCAGCAGCCAGCGTCATCTCACAAGACCCTCCGGTACCGTGAATGTCATTTAAGTGACGTCTTGGTGAAGATTGATGATCACAAATTTTTAGGTCTATTTTTTTTAAAAGCCTGGCTGGAGATCGACTGACACACCCCCCGCGGTCGACTGGTAGCTCGCGATCGATGTAATGGGCACCCCTGTTGTAGATGATATGGTCCTGATGGCTTCATCTGGCCAGGATCTTCAGCTCTCACTGGATCGGTTCACAGCCGAGTGCGAAGCGACGGGATGAGAATTAGCACCCCCAAGTCCGGGTCCATGGTTCTCTCCCAGAAAGTGCCATCTCCATGTTTGGGGAGGAGACCCTGTCCCAAGTGGAGGAGTTCAAGTACCTAGGAGTCTTGTTCACGAGTGGGGGAAGAGTGGATGGTGAGATCGACAGGCATGGATCGGTGCGGCGTCTTCCGTAATGCAGACGCTTTATCGAAATGTTGTGGTGAAGAAGGAGCTGAGCCGGAAGGCAAAGCTCTCAATTTACCGGTCGATCTACGATCCCATCCTCACTTATGGTCATGAGCTTTGGGTTATGACCGAAAGGACAAGATCACAGGTACAAGCGGCCCAAATGAGTTTGGGTCTCTCCCTTAGAGATAGGGTGAGAAGCTCTGCCTTCCGGGGGGAGCTCAAAGTAAAGCCGCTGCTCCTCCACATGGAGAGGAGCCAGATGAGGTGGTTCGGGCATCTGGTCAGGATTCCACCCGAACGCCTCCCTAGGGAGGTAATTAGGACAAGTCTAACCGGTAGGAGGCCACGGGGAAGACCCAGGACATGTTGGGAAGACTGTGTCTCCCGGTTGGCCTGGGAACGCCTCGGGATCACCCGGGAAGATCTGGACAAAAGTGGCTGGGGAGAGAAAAGTCTGGGCTTCCCTACTTATGCTGCTGCCCCCGCGACCTGACCTCGGATAAGCGGAAGAAGATGGATGGATGGATTGTCTCTGAAATTTTGCATTTAATAAAAACATCAAAAAACTAAATACCTATCGCATATTGCGATAAGGTACTATCCATCCATCCATCCATCCATCATCTTCCGCTTATCCGAGGTCGGGTCGCGGGGGCAGCAGCCTAAGCAGGGAAGCCCAGACTTCCCTATCTCCAGCCACTTCGTCTAGCTCTTCCCGGGGGATCCCGAGGCGTTCCCAGGCCAGCCGGGAGACATAGTCTTCCCAACGTGTCCTGGGTCTTCCCCGTGGCCTCCTACCAGCTGGACGTGCCCTAAACACATCCCTAGGGAGGCGTTCGGGTGGCATCCTGACCAGATGCCCGAACCACCTCATCTGGCTCCTCTCCATGTGGAGGAGCAGCGGCTTTACTTTGAGTTCCTCCCGGATGGCAGAGCTTCTCACCCTATCTCTAAGGGAGAGCCCCGCCACCCGGCGGAGGAAACTCATTTCGGCCGCTTGTACCCGTGATCTTATCCTTTCGGTCATGACCCAAAGCTCATGACCATAGGTGAGGATGGGAACGTAGATCGACCGGTAAATTGAGAGCTTTGCCTTCCGGCTCAGCTCCTTCTTCACCACAACGGATCGATACAGCGTCCGTATTACTGAAGACGCTGCACCGATCCGCCTGTCGATCTCACCATCCACTCTTCCCCCACTCGTGAACAAGACTCCTAGGTACTTGAACTCCTCCACTTGGGGCAGGGTCTCCTCCCCAACCCGGAGATGGCACTCCACTATCACTAAAAGTTATAATATCAGATGCCTAAAACCCTGCATCAATAATTATCTATTGTACATTTAGTTAAGGTGTTTTTTCCCCCCCAGTTAGAATATTCCAAGTAGCTGAGTAATCTTTGACTTCAGTTCAGATGACTTGGAGCCAGCAGAGAATGTGACATCTCAAGCCAGAATGTTCACAAGCACGGGCCAAGGTTTGGCCTCTGCTTTATGTGCCGGCGAAGAAAAGCCACACTGCTATGCTTCTTCATTCATGTGTTACTGCTTGGCTGACTGTCTGCCAGCGGTTTGCCACTTTGTGTTAGTAATCCCTTTTTTATTTATTTTTTTTATTTGAAGTATAAGTGCCAATGAAAAGCCAACATATCCTGTTTGGATTCCATCAGGGTCTCATAACAAACTAACGATACTGTATATAGCTTTGAATCATACCAGGGGTAGGGAACCTATGGCTCGCGAGCCAGATGTGGCTCTTTTGGTAAAAACATCCGGCTCTCTGGTAAATCTGAGCTGACATTGCTTGACACGATAAGTCATGAATAATTCCACTTGTAATCACAGTGTTAAAAATAATTTTCAAAATATAAAACATTCTCAAGCCTTTTTAGTCCATCCATCCTTTTTTATTCCCCACCGGTTCAAGAAGTTGCGTTAATGGTAATAAGTTATTTATTGTTGGTTAGGGTGGGGCATGCCCTCCTGGGGGTTCTTCAGACCACCAAGCACTGACATGAGAGCCTGTTTTAGGGTTAAAATATTGTTTTTTTTTGTCTTTTTCTCTTTCGTCCTTTCTCGCGCTCTGGCTCCAGCCCCAACCCCGTCTCTTCTCCTGGCTGCTCCTTATAACACAGCCACAGGTGATTAGATAACAAGGCCCAGGTGGGCCATCTACGCATCTGTCGCTGATGCGTAGATGGCCGGTCCTGGCAACAACCCGGTTTGCTGCAGGCCCGCAGGCCACGCCCCCTCCACAGTTAGCTTCAGAATAACAATGTTATTAAAAAAAATAAGAGACCTATTATAAATGTTGGTCTTACTTAAAAATGCAGGCGTTTAGTTGTGTTCAGTGTTAAAAAATATATATATATGGCTCTTACGGAAATACATTTTAAAATATTTGGTTTCTCGGCTCTCTCAGCCAAAAAGGTTCCCGACCCCTGGTTTATACAAATGAGCCATCATTTTTAATCAATCAATCAATCAATGTTTACTTATATAGCCCTGAATCACTAGTGTCTCAAAGGGCTGCACAAACCACTACGACATCCTCGGTAGGCCCACATAAGGGCAAGGAAAACTCACACCCAGTGGGACGTCGGTGACAATGATGACTATGAGAACCTTGGAGAGGAGGAAAGCAATGGATGTCGAGCGGGTCTAACATGATACTGTGAAAGTTCAATCCATAATGGATCCAACACAGTCGCGAGAGTCCAGTCCAAAGCGGATCCAACACAGCAGCGAGAGTCCCGTTCACAGCGGAGCCAGCAGGAAACCATCCCAAGCGGAGGCGGATCAGCAGCGCAGAGATGTCCCCAGCCGATACACAGGCAAGCAGTACATGGCCACCGGATCGGACCGGACCCCCTCCACAAGGGAGAGTGGGACATAGAAGAAAAAGAAAAGAAACGGAGAACATTTATGTGTGGAATCCCTGCAAGTTGTTTTAGTGTGAGTTCCCAGTCCAGTCAGGGACAACAAAGAACAAATCCATGCTTGAATTTAGTTCAAGCTATCACATATCCACACAGCGTGGCAGCACAGGAACATTTTTGGGGAGTGAATCATTCTTACAATGGCACACAGATGTACTCTCTGCTCACTACCCCTGCCAGATATTTCCGCTCAGCTGCTGGGTGAGAGGGATGGGACATGCTATTAGGAACAGTGTGACACGTTCGGTTTTTACCATATATTGTCTGACCCTTTACATCGGTATAAGTCAGACCTGGGCAAATCAAGGCCCGCGGGCCACATACGGGCCCGTTGAGCTTTTCAATCCGGCCCGCCGGACATTCCCAAATAAATTTTTTTTAGATCTTTAAGATGGAAAGTGTAGCAGCCATTATGATGTGCAGTCATGTTTTTAAAGGGGAACATTATCACCAGACCTATGTAAGCGTCAATATATACCTTGATGGTGCAGAAAAAAGACCATCTATTTTTTTAACCGATTTCCAAACTCTAAATGGGTGAATTTTGGCGAATTAAACACCTTTCTGTTTATCGTGCTGGAGGCGATGACGTCAGAACGTGACGTCACCGAGGTAACACACCCGCCATTTTCATTTTCAACACATTACAAACACCGGGTCACAGCTCTGTTATTTTCCGTTTTTTTGACTATTTTTTGGAACCTTGGAGACATCATGCCTCGTCGGTGTGTTGTCGGAGGGTGTAACAACACTAACAGGGAGGGATTCAAGTTGCACCACTGGCCCGAAGATGCCAAAGTGGCAAGAAATCTGCCGCCAGACCCTCATTTACCATGAATTGATTAACGTGGACCCCGACTTAAACAAGTTGAAAAACTTATTCGGGTGTTACCATTTAGTGGTCAATTGTACGGAATATGTACTGTACTGTGCAATCTACTGATAAAAGTATCAATCAATCAATCAATCATTGAATGTGCCAGAGTGTCTCCACATTTTACCGGCGATGCTAAGACAGACATGGCACAGAGATGTATGGATAACCTGCAGATTCATTTGCAACTATAGTCAACGAAATCACAAAGGTGAGTTTTGTTGATGTTGACTGCCAGCTAATCGATGTTAACATGCTACGCTAATCGATGCTAACATGCTATTTACCGGCGGTGCTAAAGCAGACATGGCACAGAGATGTATGGATAACCTGTAGATGCATTTGCAACTATATTACGTTTCCTTCCACCCACATTTAATGCGAAAAAAACACTTACCAATCGACGGATTTAAGTTGCTCCCGTGTCAAAAGATGCAAAAGTCCTGAACGTTTGGTCCGCACATTTTACCGGCGATGCTAACGCAGCTATTCGGCCATGCTATGACTATGAATTCGCTCAATAGCTTCAGTTTCTTCTTCAATATTTTCATACTCCAACCATCTGTTTTAATACATGCGTAATCTTTTGAATCGCTTAAGTCGCTGAAATCCGAGTTTGAATCCGAGCTAATGTCGCTATATCTTGCTGTGGTATTCCCATTGTTTGTTTACATTGGCAGCACTGTGTGACGTCACAAGGAAATGGCCAGTGTCTTCGCAGAGAGCCGAAAATAAGGCACTTTAAAGCTTTATTTAGGGATATTCCGAGACCGGTAAAATTTTGAAAAAAAATACAACAAGCCACTGGGAACTGATTTTTATTGTTTTTAACCCTTTTGAAATTGTGATAATGTTCCCTTTTAAGTGTTCCTAAGCTCAAAATGTTCCAAGAGTCTATGGAGTATAATAGCAAATGTGTCTTCGGTCGATCTGTTCTCCCGGTACTCGAAGTTTAGATTGGGGTATGTCGTTTCTTAATGGGAAAAGACCTGGCGCAGTGGTAGAGTGGCCGTGCGCAACCCGAGGGTCCCTGGTTCAATCCCCACCTAGTACCAACCTCGTCACGTCCGTTGTGTCCTGAGCAAGACACTTCACCCTTGCTCCTGATGGGTGCTGGTTAGCGCCTTGCATGGCAGCTCCCTCTCTCAGTGTGTGAATGTGTGTGTGAATGGGTAAATGTGGAAGTAGTGTCAAAGCGCTTTGAGTACCTTGAAGGTAGAAAAGCGCTATACAAGTACAACCCATTTATCATTTATTTATTTAATGTATAAAGTATTTATGTTAGCATTTAAGCTCGCTCGGGAGCTAGTGCCCACTTTCTTTACCAGTCCGGGTTTACTAGACCAGACTATAAACTACACCAAGAGATTGTGACTGTCTTATTCAACTTTCAATGTACATATGATATGCACCTTCCTATTTTCAAATGAGGAACTAAAACACTGTCTTTGCCCTTTTCTTATACAATCAATTCCAACATAAGTGAATGTCCACCTCTTTGAAATGTCGTAACTTACTAAAACCCTTCGCTTGCTAGTACACGAGATGTCTAATACGAACAATACGTGTCAGAAACTTGATGAGTGGAACTTAGTTGCATAAGACGCCATCCGATGCCCACACACAAATAGACATGAAGGGGTGACAATGTGGACAGCTATCGTGACTCGTGAGCCTTTTTTTTTTTTAGAGTTTGTTTGGATCTGTGCCGACAACAGATGCTTTAACCCGGTGAAGGTGTAGTTGTGCCCCCAGAAGTTTTACTCTTGTCGTCGTGGTGCTAGATTGTAGATTAATGTCACTCTGAGGGTGTTTGAGTACCACCTGGCAATATTTATTAGTGGGATAAGACATTAACAAGTGGTAGAAAATGGATGGATGGAAGGAAACTATGCACTGGAGCAGAGGTTTCAAAGTCGTTTTCACTGAGGGCCACATCGCAGTTATGTTTGGCCCCAGAGGGCCGCTTCTAACAGTGAATACTATTATTAGACAATGTTTTTATTAATTTTATTAGTAGATTTTTTTTAAACTTAAATGTCCCAAAAAAAATTGGTAAGTTGCAATAAATTCACCTTAAAATTTAGTGTATATTACTGTAAATGGAAAAACAATACTGCTGTTTTTATGGTTGAAAAAAGGCTGTTCAGTTGCCAGAATGTTACTGTAAAATGTACAAGTTTTTTTTTATTACTACAAATAAAAAAACTGCAAGTTTACAGTATTTTTTTTTTTTTTACCGCAAATCAACATCTACAACTGTAGATTTTTCGGTGTATTATTGTAAATGCCAAAACGGCACCACAGTTTATTACAGTAAAAAACTACTGTTTTTTTTATTTAGAGAAAAATGCTGTAGAAACCACAGTAAAATTCACAAATTGACCATGAAATCTATTTCTACATTTACATTGCGCAATTGGATGGATAACTTGCTTTGAAATCATTATTATTAGTATTTATTTAGATCATATTTGTTTTTATATTGTTTTTATTGGTTTTATATTTATTTATTTTTGGTTTTTATTCAGTCATTGGTGGAGCATAATATATGTATATATATGTATACTTTTTTTATTCTATTTTATTTATTTATTTTTTTACTATTTTTTTTAACATGGCTGTGCAGCACTTTGGAAACGTTATTGTTGTTTAAATGTGCTATATTTATAAAGTGGATTGATTGATTGATAACATTTTTTTTTAATGTTTGATAAAATATTTTTTGCATAATTTGACATTATTTAAGTAACATAATTTACGATTACGTGGAGTACATCTATTTGTTTTCTTCCAAAATAGAAAGAAAGAATACATTCCGTAAGAAAAGTTACATTACTTTATTGATACATATTATTTCCAGGCTTTTGGGGGCCAAATGAAATAAGTGGCGGGCCATGAGTTTAAAGACTTGTCAGTAGGCTTGGGCAATATATCCATTTTATAAATAAATTTGAGGTTTTTGTTGCAGACGATTTTTTAAAAATCCATGTTTTTCTCCTCTTGCTTCGGCAGACTTTTCCTCCCCCTGAGCTTCCGTAGCTCTCGCCCGCCCCCCTATTTCCTTATTGGAGATTCACAAACCTATCAAAACATGGCTAATGCTAATGAACGCAAGATTTGCAGCAACAGGCGTGAAACAAATGACTGCAAAGTTTGCTTAAAAACCGACACATCAAACTTATTCCAGCATCTGAAAACGAAGCATCGAATCGTATGAGAAATGCAAGTCTTTACAAGGTGAACTGGACCGCAACAACAACAAACTCCACCTCAGAAGCAGCTTACTCCGGTGAAGTCATTTACACAAGGTACTAGGGCTGGGCGATATATCGATGTACTCGATATATCACGGGTTTGTCTCTGTGCGATATAGACAATGACTATATTGTGATATTCGAGTATACATTCTCACACGGTTGCTTTTAGCTGCTGGCATTACTCTACGGCAGGGGTGCCCATTACGTCGATCGCGAGCTACCAGTCGACCGCGGGGGGTGTGTCAGTCGATCTCCAGCCAGGCTTTTAAATAAAATAGACCTAAAAATTAGTGATCATCAATCTTCACCAAGACGTCACTTAAATGACATTCACGGTACCAGAGGGTCTTGTGAGATGACGCTGGCTGCTGCAAGATCATTATTATGAAAATATGACCGAGAGGAAGGCAAGAAACACTTTTTATTTCAACAGACTCTCGCGCCGTACCTTCCGTCAAAACTCTAAAGGCTGACTGCACATTTCCTATCTTCACAATAAAAGCCCTGCTTCATGCTGCCTGCGCTAACTAAATACAGAGTCTGGGAAAACTGGCGTGCACAAGCGATCCCTCAGAAAGCTGGCGTGCACATCACTTGTGCACGCCAGCTTTCCGAGACTCTTATTTTGTTAGGGCAGGCAGCATGAAGCAGGGCTTTTATTGTGAAGATGGGAAATGTGCAGTCGGCCTTTAGAGTTTTGACGGAAGGGACGGCGCGAAAGTCTGTTGAAATAAAAAGTGTTTCTCGCCTTCCTCTCTGTCATTTTTTCATAATAATGAACTGGCAGCAGCCAGCGTCATCTCACAAGACCCTCGGGTGCCGTGAATGTCAATCAAGCAAGCTACGGAATTTGCCGCCATTGTTTTTCTTGTAAAGTGTATGGAAGCTGGATGAATTAGATGCCAAAAACCAACCACTTTCATGTGGTATTGTACAGAAAGGACAACTTTTGTTCTCCTCCATTTGAACATGTGGGCGTTATCATCATTACTGTCTGATTCCAATCAATGCAAGTCATCAGAATCAGGTAATACACCAACTTATATTCTTGTCTTCGTGAAAGAAAGACATATGTGTTACACATGCTTGTATTATCACTAAACACATTTAACTTGTTTACAAAAATGTCTCTTTCATAAATAAATAAATATAAATGATATATATAAATGAGGTAGATCCCCTCGAGTTGGTCAATTGAAAAGTAGCTCGCCTGCAGAAAAAGTGTGGGCACCCCTGCTCTACAGGCTTTGTTCACTCTTTCTTGTCTCTCCTTCTCACAGAGACTTGAATCAAGCGCACCTTCTTACAGTCATCACATACTGTCGCGCGTGCAACGTCATACGCCCTCACTGAGCAGAGAGGTAGCGACACGGGTAACGTTAGCTGTGATGCTAACGGAGTGGTGCGAGTGGTAATACGAGAGAAAAAAGGTGCGACTGGTAAAAAATGAAGAAACAATTAATTCATAAGAAAAACAGTCTGTCGGCGGTTTGGTTTAAGCGGGACGATGACGAACAAGTATGCGGCAAAAGCGTTGTTACAAAAAGTAGCACCTACTGCTAATTTGTAGCACCATTTGAAAAGTCGCCCACTAGAGAATGAGGAGTGCTTGAAACTCGGCATGTCAACTTCTCCCTTCGGTGTCACACCCAACAAAATGCCCAAGCAACCATTTCCACATCAACACCATATGAAAAAAATAGTCAATAAAAGACTATTTGATTTCCTATTGAGGATCTCATTTTTTATTTGACACTTATTGAATTATCTTGTGTGACATTATGCACAAAAGTGCACTTTATTTGTTTTAAACTATTGTAGTGGCGTTTTGTACAAAAAGTGCACTTTAATTTTGTGTTGTTTTGATGTCATCTTAGTGACATCATGCACAAAAGTGCACTAATAGCTTGTTTTAAAATGCATCTGATAATCTTGCACTTTCTGTTTTGAAATGACATGAATGTTGGTGCCACTGCTTAATAAATGTTTAATAAATAAACTTTTGGTAAATTGACTTAGGTGGGATTTCCCTCTCTGCATGAAAGTTTAAAATGAGCATATATTAATGCAGTATGAAGAAGAATGTTTTAATGTAGACACATAGAATCATCATCCTGCTGTGATTATATGCATCAAATGTTCATTCAAGGCTAAGGCCGTTGTGGTGAAGAAGGAGCTGAGCCGGAAGGCAAAGCTCTCAATTTACCGGTCGATCTACGTTCCCATCCTCACCTATGGTCATGAGCTTTGGGTCATGACCGAAAGGATAAGATCACGGGTACAAGCGGCCGAAATGAGTTTCCTCCGCCGGGTGGCGGGGCTCTCCCTTAGAGATAGGGTGAGAAGCTCTGCCATCCGGGAGGAGCTCAACGTAAAGCCGCTGCTCCTTCACATCGAGAGGAGCCAGATGAGGTGGTTCGGGCATCTGGTCAGGATGCCACCCGAGGTGTTTAGGGCACGTCCAGCTGGTAGGAGGCCACGGGGAAGACCCAGGACACGTTGGGAAGACTATGTCTCCCGGCTGGCCTGGGAACGCCTCGGGATCCCCCGGGAAGAGCTAGACGAAGTGGCTGGAGATAGGGAAGTCTGGGCTTCCCTGCTTAGGCTGCTGCCCCCGCGACCCGACCTCGGATAAGCGGAATATGATGGATGGATGTATGGATGGATGAAAAATGGATAATTCATTTTAAATGGGGAAAATGTCCATAAAAACGGAGAATTCTCGTAAATCCGGGAATTTTTTTCTTACAGTTGTTGAATAGGAGCACACAATTCCTGAACAGGCTGAATATTTTGAAGTTGAAACGGTTTGTATCCGATAAAAAATGTGGAACTTGTAATGTACCATTGATTTGAATGGGAATTTCGGGGGGGAAAAAGGGAATTGTTTTGGAAAATGCAAAAAAAAAAAAAGTAATGTTCTGATGGTCAGTGTTGGAATTTTTCTAATCAGTCGAGAAATGTTAAAGTAGTAACATTTTCAATTGAGAAATGGTATTAGTGAATTTCTGGAATTTGGGGGAAAACCGGGAATTTGTTCAGTTCAAAGAACAACTTTGTTTTTTTTTTCCTGATTAAGGGGAATGTTTGGAAGGTGAAACGGTTGAAAAATGTGGAAGAAATAGTTGACTGAAAAAAGGGAGGAAAAGGGGAAAAAGAGGTTTGAAAATACAGTAATTCTGGGAATTTCGGGAGAATCAGGAATTTTTCCAGTTCAAAAAACAACTTAGTTTTTTTGTCCTGATTAAAGGGAATGTTTGGACGGTGGAACGTTTGAAAGATGTTGGACTAGTCGACAGAAAAAAAGGCTTTGAAAAAACGGGAATTCTGTGAATTCCTGGAATTTTTTTTTAACTTGAAACAAATATAGTTTGAATGTGCAGGATGCGTGGGATATGTTGGAAGTGTTTGAATTGGTTGAAAAATTATGAAATGGTGGAAACATGGCCAATTCATTTTGAATGGGAAAAATGTCGCGGAAAACCTGGAATTCTGGGAAATCTGGAAATTTAGGGAATTTTTAAAGGGAACGTCTGCGATTCCAAAATAGGCTGAACAGTTTGAAGTTGGAAGAAGAGTTTGAAAATGTGGAAGGAGTAGTCGACAGAAAAAAAGGGTGTGGAAAAAAATGGGAATTCTGGGAATTCCTGGAATTTTTGTTCGAACTTTAAACAAATATAGTTTGAATGTGCAGGATGCGTGGAATGCTTTGAATCGGTTGAAACATGTGGAAATGGTGGGGCGGTATAGCTCGGTTGGTAGAGTGGCCGTTCCAGCAACTTGGGGGTTGCAGGTTCGATCCCCGCTTCCGCCATCCTAGTCACTGCCGTTGTGTCCTTTGGCAAGACACTTTACCCACCTGCTCCCAGTGCCACCCACACTGGTTTAAATGTAACTTAGATATTGGGTTTCACTATGTAAAGCGCTTTGAGTCACTAGAGAAAAAGCGCTATATAAATATAATTCACTTCACAACTATGGCCAATTCATTTTGAATGGTAAAAATGTCCCAGAAAACCTGGAATTCTGGGAAATTGTAAATTTTGGGAATTTTTAAAAGAAAAGCCTGCAACTCCCGAATAGTTTGAACAGTTTGAAATGGAAACGGTTTGAATCGGATGAAAAATATGAAAGGTAGAGCACGCCAAAATCTGAAGAAGAAGAAGTTGAATAATAAATAGATGAATTTTGGTGTGTAAAACCATATAAGCATTCTCACAATAATAATAATGTAAACGCCTTATAATTATTAGACACCTTCATTCTTTTATATATTTATTATCATGTGTTTCCATCCATCCATCCATCATCTTCCGCTTATCCGAGGTCGGGTCGCGGGGGCAACAGCCTAAGCAGGGAAACCCAGACTTCCCTCTCCCCAGCCACTTCGTCTAGCTCTTCCCGGGGGATCCCGAGGCATTCCCAGGCCAGCCGGGAGACATAGTCTTCCCAACGTGTCCTGGGTCTTCCCCGTGGCCTCCTACCGGTTGGACGTGCCCTAAACACCTCCCTAGGGAGGCGTTCGGGTGGCATCCTGACCAGATGCCCGAACCACCTCATCTGGCTCCTCTTGATGTGAAGGAGCAGCGGCTTTACTTTGAGTTCCTCCCGGATGGCAAAGCTTCTCACCCTATCTCTAAGGGAGAGCCCCGCCACACGGCGGAGGAAACTCATTTCGGCTGCTTGTACCCGTGATCTTATCCTTTCGGTCATGACCCAAAGCTCATGACCATAGGTGAGGATGGGAACGTAGATCGACCGGTAAATTGAGAGCTTTGCCTTCCGGCTCAGCTCCTTCTTCACCACAACGGATCGGTACAACGTCCGCATTACTGAAGACGCCGCACCGATCCGCCTGTCGATCTCACGATCCACTCTTCCCTCACTCGTGAACAAGACTCCTAGGTACTTGAACTCCTCCACTTGGGGCAGGGTCTCCTCCCCAACCCGGAGATGGCATTCCACCCTTTTCCGGGCAAGAACCATGGACTCGGTTTATCACTTTTTAAAACTTATAGTTGGTGAATAAAGTGTGTTTTGATCATTACTTCCTCTTATCTCGGTAACAGCTGTAGAATGTTCAAGACTGTGGAGTGCTTAGTAGGGATGCACCGAAATGAAAATTTGTGGCCAAAGCCGAATAAAAATGAAACGCTTGGCCGAAGGCCGAATACCGAATAATGAATGCAGTTTTTCATAATTTTTTAAATATTGCATAAATAGCCTAGAATAAATATTTAGACATGTTTTTCAAAAAAAGGAATTTTTTATTGAATATTGACATTTTTTTAATATTCCAGTAGCCTTTGCTTTTCAAAAAAAGCACAAAGTTTTTCATTTATATTAGGCCTTCAAACAAAACATGCATTCCCCCAAAAAATAAAGTGCATTAAAATAGATAAACCCACATCAAATGAATTATTGTCCTTTTGGCAAAAGTCTGCTTCACCACAGTAGATATGCTAATAATGTAAACAGAAGGCTCAAGTAAATCTCAATTAAGTGTGTGCTTGTAACCTCACACACTTATACAGGTAGCCTACACAACAGGCTAATAATGTAAACAGAAGGCTCAAGTAAATCTCAATAAGTGTGTGCTTGTAACCTCATACACTTATACAGGTAGCCTACACAACAGGCTAATAATGTAAACAGAGGCCCCACTAAATCTCAATTAAGTGTGTACTTGTAACCTCATACACTTATACAGGTAGCCTACACAACAGGCTAATAATGTAAACAGAGGCCCCACTAAATCTCAATTAAGTGTGTGCTTGTAACCTCATACACTTATACAGGTAGCCTACACAACAGGCTAATAATGTAAACAGAGGCCCCACTAAATCTCAATTAAGTGTGTGCTTGTAACCTCATACACTTATACAGGTACACAACATATCCCAACCTCACCGGGTCAAAAAATTGCGTCACACGCCACTATTCGGCCTTGTTTTTAACTCATTCCCACCGAAGGCCGAATGTGGCTTTTTTTGCCATATTTGGCCGAATATATTCGGTTACCGATTAATCGGTGCATCCCTAGTGCTTAGTGTTCCAGAATGTTTTTTGCTTTATGTACTTAGTGCTTGTTTTTATTATGGTCCTTCCCAGCCATATCAGCATGCGTTTATAAGAATTGTGATCGTTTCGTTTGTAAGTCATTCTTCCCTCCAACTGGAGGGCTCTCTAGGCAACTGGAGATCGGAGACTATTTGAAACGCCTGGCTGTGTAATCTATGCAGAGCGGCACTCATGTTGTCTTTTGCACTTTGCCCTCTGCCCCTGCGAAGGTTATTTACACATTGCATTTTGTTGAGTCAATCAATCCTACCAGGATGCGTCGGATCTATAGTCGTTGGTCGGCTGCATACTTGGGATGCATGCCTGGGCTGTATCGTGTAACCCTATACTGAGTACATGGGAGTATCCTTGCAGTGTCGTTGACTCCAACTGGTCTGCTTCAGGTATTGCATCGAGGCATGGTGAATGACCTCAGATAGTTAGTCAGATTCTCCAGTGTCTGAATGCCCTGAGGAGACCCAGGCGATGGTCATGGGTTTGCACAAATTGCTTCCCTTTTCTCATAAAAATGACTCATCAAGAATGCGGTTCGTCACAGACCCACACTCGTGTAGGCCTAAAGCCTTTTTGAAGAGATGGGTTCAAGTAGGGTTAGTTAGTGCATGTGTCTCACAATACGAAGGTCCTGAGTAGTCTTGGGTTCAATCCCAGGCGCGGGATCTTTCTGTGTGGAGTTTGCATGTTCTATCCTTGACTGCGTGGGGTCCATCCGGGTAATCCTGCTTCCTCCCACCTCCCAAGACATGCACCTCTGGATATTATAGGCTGATTGGCAACACTAAATTGGCCCTAGTGTGTGAATGTTGTCTGTCTGTGTTGGCCCTGCGATGAGGTGGCGACTTGTCCAAGGTGTACCCCGCCTTCCGGCTGAGATGGGCTCCAGCACCCTCCGCAACCCCAAAAGGGACAAGCGGTAGAAAATGGATGGATGGATGGGTTATGGATGGATGGGTTCAAGTTGGTCCTGTAAGTATTGACAGTAGAGACGACCCATGATTAGGTTTTAGTCCAGGGGTGTCCAAAGTGTGGCCCAGGGGCCACTTGCAGCCCGTTGCTAATCGTTTACCGGCCCGCCACACATTCTGCAAAAATTGCAAAATTAATAGTATTGCAAAAATAAAATACATTTAAAAAAAGTGGAATGAGGTGAAATCTAATGAGAAAAAGGGTCAATGGTGACAAAAAGCTGCCATTCAGGCAGTTTTTTTTCCTTTTGTCTTTATTTATTTATTTTTTTTCCATTGCTCAAAAAAAAAAAAAGACAAAAAAAATCTGTTATAATGAATTATTACTTAAAAATTATCACTTTAAAATGTTTTTTTGTGGAAAAAATATTGCATACCGGCATGTTGTGGGGTTGCCATATAAAAACATCAAAGTTTTGCCAAAAGAGCATAAAACAAACAAAATAATAGTTCAAACTTAAAATCGACAGATATATCGGATGTTGATCTTGAAATTGAAGTGTTAAAAGTAAAAAAAAAAAAAAAATACTAAAAATGCATCACTTTACGAGTGGAAACCGATACCGATAATATCCGATATTACATTTTAAAGCATTTATCGGCCGATAATATCGATTTCTAATAAATAATATTAATAGGTTTTTATGTTGTTAAGCTCTTTTCATTCAAATAAATATTAAAGTGCTACGGCACAAACAAAGCTAAAATACTAAGACTAAAACACTATCAGTGAAGCATAAGAAACACAAAACATGCTTTTGCTACCGTGTGTATTTTAGTTATTTAAAAAAAAACTTGGTCTAAAGATTTCAGTGATTGTATAAGTACTTTTTAATACCGATAATAATAACACATTTTGGTCACAGTAAACTTTGTTGGGCTTCTGTTCACCTTGTGTATTATTGAGTGTAAAAGTATGACAACTTCCTAAAACGCATAGTGAAGTGAAGTGAATTATATTTATATAGCGCTTTTTCTCAAGTGACTCAAAGCGCTTTTCATAGTGAAACCCAATATCTAAGTTACATTTAAACCAGTGTGGGTGGCACTGGGAGCAGGTGGGTAAAGTGTCTTGCCCAAGGACACAACGGCAGTATCTAGGATGGCGGAAGCGGGGATCGAACCTGCAACCCTCAAGTTGCTGGCACGGCCGCTCTACCAACTGAGCTATTCTGCTATTCTACAGTAAAAGAAGCCAGCCTAGCACATTAACTGTATGCAGCAAAGAGGTGTTTAAGTGCTTTTCTCCCCTATGGATGTGTTAATTACTTTTTCCTGCCTTTGCTAAGGGTAGCGTAAATGAAAACACTTGCAAGAGGTCGAAATGACCGTCTGCCTCTTCTTTCCCCCCTAGAGAGTCCAGCGAAGAGTGCAATGGGATCAGTGGTGCTCTGTCAGTGGAGTCTGTGCCGGGGCCAAGATTGAACTGGTGTACTGCCAACACCGCTCCCCCTGCCCTCGCTCCAGCCCCCGCTCCGGGGCCAGAGCCCATGCCCAACCCCGTCAGAATGGGGGACGGGCTGGACGCAGCGCAGATGTCGGGCGGCAGCAGCAGCAGCAGCAGCAGTGGCGGCGGCCAGGGGCAGCCCCAGACAGGCGGCAACCCTCCGCCCCCGGAATACATCAACCCTGACAGGCCCAAGCGCCAGACCAATCAGCTGCACTACCTGCTCAAGGTGGGGCTGAAGGCCCTGTGGAAACACCAGTTCGCCTGGCCCTTCCAAGCACCAGTAGATGCCGTCAAACTCAATCTGCCTGTAAGTTTGTTGGTTTGCAATTAAACACACTCATCATCAGACATGCTTTCTTTACAATGATGATGTTTTAGGACCCTTGCATGTTTAGTCATGGACTTGTCAGATTTGTCATGAGCACCTGCTTTTCTTTGTGATGTAAGCAAAGGAGGAAAGTGTCTCCCCGACATTTGTCGGTTTAATCTCCGTTGCTCTTTCCGCAGGACTACTACACAATAATAAAATATCCTATGGACATGGGAACAATCAAGAAAAGGCTTGAAAACAGCTACTACTGCAACGCCCAAGAATGTATTCAAGACTTCAACAAGATGTTTACCAACTGCTACATGTACAATAAGGTATAACACCGGAGTTGATGGTTATCAGGTGCACGTCCAGAGACTGACCGAGTCCGCGCTCTACTCCGTGTTTGTGTCTCGCTGCAGCCTTCAGATGACATAGTCCTAATGGCTAAAGCTCTGGAAAAGGCTTTCCTCCAAAAGGTTGCCGAAATGCCTCAGGAAGAAATTGAGATTCCAGTCATGACAGGGAAGGGCAGGGGCCGAGGTCGACGGGACGGCGGTATGTGATTTGAAATCCTTGTCATTATCATACGGTGTGCCTCTGTCAGACTGTTGACGATCTTTCCATGTCTCTGGTCCAGGTCTCAGCTTAAAACCAGGGGCTATAATCGATCCTTCGTCCACAACCCCTCAAACACGGGGCCTGTCGAACACCTCAGCAGCACCTCAGATCAGAGGACCGGTGCAGGGCCCGCCTTCACTACCTCCTCAGCCTTTGATGCAGGCCCTGCCTTCCCACGTCCCCCCGACGTTAGCAAGCCACACGCCGCAGCTGGGCGCTCCCTACTCTTTGGGCCAATTGGATTGCACTCTTCAAATTCCCATGATGACCTCTGTGCCTCCCCCTGCTCAGACCTCCCTTCCCCCAACGTCCATCCAGAGCACTGCCCCCCTGCTGCAAAACCCTATCACCATGACCAAAGTGAGTGCGTCTGACGTGGGAATCATTAACTTTATTTTAATGGGTTGATTTTTGCATACATCAATATGTGTTTTGCAAGGGAGAGGTTCGATAAATAAGAACAGAGGTTAGGCACACCAAAAATCTGCACTTACAACTAGGGCTGGGCGATATACTCGATATATCGCAGGTTTGTCTCAGACAATGACTACCGTATTTCCTTGAATTGCCGCCGGGGCGCTAATTAATTTAAAACCTCTTCTCACTCCTGCGCTTACCGAAAGGCATGGGGTAAAAGTAAGCATGGGCTAATTATTTTAAAACCTCTTCTCATGCAGTAAAAGTTTAAGTGTGATGTAAGGATACCATCATGAAAAGCACATTTAATAAAAAAAATGTTATTATGGTCTTACCTTTACTTAAAAATATAGTCCATGCTAGCTCCTTCTGATCAAAATCAACAATAACTTGTTTATAGAAGTCTTCCTTATCTTTCTTCAGTTTTAAAAGTCTCGATGGAGATCTTCCTATATTACCTCCTGCTTCGATTGAAAGTCCAGTTTAGAAAACTGCTATCAGAAGGTCCGTCATATCCGTCCCAGCACATACCACGTCACTCAGTCACTTCTTCTGCAGCCGAGTAGTCGCAAGAAGGATCACTAGCGCCCTCTACCACCAGGAGACGGGAGTCATTTAATGACTCATATTGGACACACGCAGCTACGGTATTGTGATGGTCTCAAGCCGTCGTCTTGCGGGTTCCCAGGACCACCAAGGAAGGACATGGCTTGAGCAGTTTGACTTTGTTTATTTGTCAATAAAACCTCAGCCCAGGTCGTTCTTCCGCTCCTCCTCTCCGCTCGCTCACTCGCCTTCTCACAGACAGCGAGCGCACCTTCTTACATACGTCACTTAGTGTCACGTCATACGTCGCATACCCCCTCGAAGTAGCAGCATGGGTAACGTTAGCTGTGATGCTAGATGAGCCGCGCGAGTGGTAATACGAGAGAAAGAGGGTGCGGATCCGGTAACAAATGAGGGAAGAATTAATTCCCAAGAAAAACAGCAGGGGCTCCATCGTCTGGCGGTGGTTTGGCTTCAAATGGGAATATGTCGAACAGACAACCGTGATTTGGCAAGTGTGGTGCTAAAGCGTTGCTACAAAAAGTAGCATTACTGCTAATGTGGAGCATTATTTGAAAAGTCACCTGCTAGAGCAGTGGTTTTCAACCTTTTTTCAGCGGAGAATGCCAAATTTGAGTTTGACACCCATGCCATAAAGCTGTAAAATACGCTATGAGGTATAAAATTTACATATGGTGGAAAATCAAGTACTTGTGCTATGCATTTGCTTAAACTGCTGATAAAAGATGTGTGCGGTACTTAAGGAAACATTTAACAGCTGAAATTCAGGACAATTGCCTGAAATGTGCAGGAAAATTGGACTATAACTTCAATAAGTACGCTATACCAGTGGTTCTCAACCTTTTTTCAGTGATGTACCCCCTGTGGACATTTTTTTTTATTCAAGTACCCCCTAATCAGAGCAAAGCATTTTTGGTTGACAAAAAGAGATAAAGAAGTAAAATACATCAGTTTTTGATTTATTAAATTGTATAACAGTGCAAAATATTGCTCATTTGTAGTGGTCTTTCTTAAACTATTTGGAAAAAAAGATAAAAATAACTAAAAACTTGTTGAAAAATAAACAAGTGATTCAATTATAAATAAAGATTTCTACACATAGAAGTAATCATCAACTTAAAGAGCCCTCTTTGGGGATTTTAATAGAGATCCATCTGGATTCATCAACTTAATTCTAAACATTTCTTCACCAAAAAATAAATCTTCAACATCAATATTTATGGAACATGTCCACAAAAAATCTAGCTGTCAACACTGAATATTGCTTTGTTGCATTTCTTACATTCATATGAAATTACATTCATATTTTGTTTAAGTATTATTCAATAAATATACTATAAAGGATTTTTGAATTGTTGCTATTTTTTAGAAAAAATAAATAAAAATCTCATGTATCCCTTGGCATACCTTCAAGTACCCCCAGGGGTACGCGTACCCCCATTTGAGAACCACTGCGCTAGAGAATGAAGAGTGCCTTCTCTGCATGTCAACATCTCCATTCGGTGCCACACGCCCACAAAATTATGCACAAAAGTGCACTTAATTTGTTTTAAACTATTTGTAGTGGCGTTGTGTACAAAAAGTGCACTTTAATTTTGTGTTTTCATCTTAGTGACATCATGCACAAAAGTGCACTAATAGCTTGTTTTTAAATGTCTCTGACAATCTTGCACTTTCGGTTTTGGAAATAACTTGAATGTGTGGGCCACTAATTAATAACTGTTTAATAAATACACTTATTAGTCAATTGACTTAGTTGTGATTTCCTTTTCTGCATGAAAGTTTAAAATGAGCATACTGTATTTTTCGGACTATAAATCGCAGTTTTTTTCATAGTTTTGCCGGGGTTGCGACTTATAGTCCGGAGCAATTTATGTGTTAAATTATTAACACATTACCGTAAAATATCAAATTATATCATCTCATTCGCGGAAGAGACGAAGAAAATATCAGCAATCGTCACACACACACGTCAACCAATAAGAATTCAGCGGGGGAGGGTCATGGAATGCTAACTGCTATATGCTACTGCCGTAGCTATTAAAATGGATCATTTCATCCTTGGCGGTAACTTATAAAAACTAAGAAGGGCTGAACAAAAATGGCACCGAAAAGGAAATCATGTACTGCAGATGACAAGCTGGACGTAGTGAAATATGCAGCAGAAAACGACAAGAGGAAGCGGCGCATACCTTTGGAGTTGGCAGAGTTGTTTTGAAGCGACATCGAGGAAGATTTCATGGGATTTATTGATTAGGAGTGACAGATTGTTTGGTAAACGTATAGCATGTTCTATATGTTATAGGTATTTAAATGACTCTTACCATAATATGTTACGTAGCATCATTTGAAAAGTAAACCGCTAGAGAATGGAGAGTGCTTACTCCGCATGTCAACATCTCCCTTCGGTGCCACACGATCAAAAGGCCAAGGCAAACATTTCCAGATCAACATCGTATGAAAAAAATAGTCAACAACCGGATTTAATAACGTCCGTAGTAACCTAGCACTTAGCGAAGGACGTACACTACCATATTTTTCGGGTTCTTAAGTCGCCGTTTTTTTCATAGTTTGGCCGGCGGCTCCGGAGCGACTTATGTGTGAAATTATTAACACACTATTGTAAAATATCAAATAATATTATTTATCTCATTCGCGGAAGAGACGAAGAAAATGTCAGCAATCGTCACATACACGTCAACAAATAAAAATAGCTATTAAAATAGCAGTAGCTATTAAAATGGATCATTTCATCGTTGGCGGTAACTTATAAAAACTGAGAAGGGCTGAACAAAAATGGCACCGAAAAGGAAATCATGTACTGCAGATGACAAGCTGGATGTAGTGAAATATGCAGCAGAAAACGACAAGAGGAAGCGGCGCATACCTTTGGAGTTGGCAGAGTTGTTTAGAAACGACATCGAGGAAGAAGATTTCATGGGATTTATTGATTAGGAGTGACAGATTGTTTGGTAAACGTATAGCATGTTCTATATGTTATAGGTATTTAAATGACTTTTACCATAATATGTTACGTAGCATCATTTGAAAAGTAACCCGCTAGAGAATGGAGAGTGCTTACTATGCATGTCAACATCTCCATTCGGTGCCACACGATCAAAATGCCAAGGCAAACATTTCCAGATCAACATCGTATGAAAAAAATAGTCAACAACCGGATTTAATAACGTCCGTAGTAACCTAGCACTTAGCGAAGGACGTACACTACCATATTTTTCGGGTTCTTAAGTCGCCGTTTTTTTCATAGTTTGGCCGGCGGCTCCGGAGCGACTTATGTGTGAAATTATTAACACACTATTGTAAAATATCAAATAATATTATTTATCTCATTCGCGGAAGAGACGAAGAAAATGTCAGCAATCGTCACATACACGTCAACAAATAAAAATAGCTATTAAAATAGCAGTAGCTATTAAAATGGATCATTTCATCGTTGGCGGTAACTTATAAAAACTGAGAAGGGCTGAACAAAAATGGCACCGAAAAAGGAAATCATGTACTGCAGATGACAAGCTGGACGTAGTGAAATATGCAGCAGAAAACGACAAGAGGAAGCGGCGCATACCTTTGGAGTTGGCAGAGTTGTTTAGAAGCGACATCGAGGAAGAAGATTTTATGGGATTTATCGATTAGGAGTGAAAGATTGTTTGGTAAACGTATAGCATGTTCTATATGTTATAGTTATTTGAATGACTCTTATAGGGATGCACCGATTAATCGGTAACCGAATATATTCGGCCGAATATGGCAAAAAAAGCCACATTCGGCCTTCGGTGGAATGAGTTAAAAACAAGGCCGAATAGTGGCGTGTGACGCAATTTTTTGACGCGGTGACGCAATCAACCAACGTGCAGTGACGCGGTGACGTTGGGATATGTTGTGTACCTGTATAAGTGTATGAGGTTACAAGCACACACTTATTGAGATTTACTTGAGCCTTCTGTTTACATTATTAGCATATCTACTGGGGCTAAGCAGACTTTTGCCAAAAGGACAATAATTCATTTGTTGTGGGTTTATCCACTTTAATGCACTTTATTTTTTTTGGAATGCATGTTTTGTTTGAAGGCCTAATATAATATACCTAGGAGTCTTGTTCACGAGTGAGGGAAGAGTGGATCGTGAGATCGACAGGCGGATCGGTGCGGCGTCTTCAGTAATGCGGACGTTGTACCGATCCGTTGTGGTGAAGAAGGAGCTGAGCCGGAAGGCAAAGCTCTCAATTTACCGGTCGATCTACGTTCCCATCCTCACCTATGGTCATGAGCTTTGGGTCATGACCGAAAGGATAAGATCACGGGTACAAGCGGCCAAAATGAGTTTCCTCCGCCGTGTGGCGGGTCTCTCCCTTAGAGATAGGGTGAGAAGCTCTGTCATCCGGGAGGAACTCAAAGTAAAGCCGCTGCTCCTTCACATCGAGAGGAGCCAGATGAGGTGGTTCGGGCATCTGGTCACGATGCCACCCGAACGCCTCCCTAGGGAGGTGTTTAGGGCACGTCCAACCAGTAGGAGGCCACGGGGAAGACCCAGGACACGTTGGGAAGACTATGTCTCCCGGCTGGCCTGGGAACGCCTCGGGATCCCCCGGGAAGAGCTAGACGAAGTGGCTGGGGAGAGGGAAGTCTGGGCTTCCCTGCTTAGGCTGTTGCCCCCGCGACCCGACCTCGGATAAGCGGAAGATGATGGATGGATGGGCCTAATATAAATGGAAAACCTTGTGCTTTTTTTGAAAAGCAAAGGCTACTGGAATATTAAAAAATATGTCAATATTCGATAAAAAAAGTATTTTATTTGAAAAACATGGCTAAATATTTATTCTAGGCTATTTATGCAATATTAAAAAAATTATGAAAAACTGCATTCATTATTCGGTATTCGGCCTTCAGCCAAGCGTTTAAATTTTATTCGGCTTCGGCCACAAATTTTCATTTCGGTGCATCCCTAGACTCTTACCATAATATGTTATGTTAACATAGCAGGCACCTTCTCAGTTGGTTATTTATGCCTCATATAACGTACACTTATTCAGCCTGTTCACTATTCTTTATTTATTTTAAATTGCCTTTCAAATGTCTAGTCTTTGGGGCTTCACGGTGGCAGAGGGGTTAGTGCGTCTGCCTCACAATACGAAGCTCCTGCAGTCCTGGGTTCAAATCCAGGCTCGGGATCTTCCTGTGTGGAGTTTGCATGTTCTCTCCGTGACTGCGTGGGTTCCCTCCGGGTACTCCGGCTTCCTCCCACTTCCAAAAAACATGCACCTGGGGATAGGTTGATTGGCAACACTAAATTGGCCCTAGTGTGTGAATGTTGTCTGTCTATCTGTGTTGGCCCTGCGATGAGGTGGCGACTTGTCCAGTGTGTACCCTGCCTTCCGCCCGATTGTAGCTGAGATAGGCGCCAGCGCCCCCCCGCGACCCCGAAAGGGAATAAGCGGTAGAAAATGGATGTCTAGTCTTGGTGTTGGGTTTTATCAAATAAATTTCCCCCAAAAATACGACTTATACTCCAATGCGACATATATTTGTTTTTTTCCTTCTTTATAATGCATTTTTGGCCGGTGCGGTTTATAATCCGAAAAATATGGTATATTAATGTTTTAATGTAGACACATAGAATCATCATCCTGCTGTGATTATATGCATCAAGTGTTCATTCAAGGCTAAGGCAAAATATCGAGCTATACATTTTGTATCGCGATATGGCCTAAAAATATTGAGATAATAAAAAAAGGCTATATCGCCCAGCCCTACTAAAAACCAGGTTATTGGCACATGCTCAAGCAGAGGCTAGCGTATATTCATACCATAATAATAATATGTCCTCCTCACTTGCTGTTTTCTTGCTATCCAGCAAAGAAAGAGCCAGAAACGAAAAGCAGACACTACAACACCGACAGCCAATGACCAGCTCAACGAGTCTTCCCCGGCGGAGTCCAAGTCGGGTAAGACTCTGCCCCGGCGGGAGAGCACCCGCCCCACCAAAGTGATCAAGAAGGAGGCGCCAGACTCGCAACACCAAGTAGCGATGGGCATGGGACAAAGCGGCTCGAGTAGCGGCCAAAGCCCTGTCCCGCAAGATCAGATGGGATACTGTCTGAGCCTGGTCAGGGAGATGCTGTCCAAGAAACACATGACGTACGCCTGGCCCTTCTACAAGCCCGTGGACGTGGCCGCCCTGGGACTGCACGATTATCACGACATCATCAAACATCCCATGGACCTAAGCACCATTAAGGTCAAGTATAGATTATGGTAAAAAAAAAAAAAAAACATCATTAATTGTCTTGGTTTACCTAAACAGGCCAAGCTGGAGAACAGACAATGCCGCGATCCACAGGAGTTTGCTGCTGATGTGCGGCTAATGTTTTCCAATTGCTACAAGTATAATCCACCAGACCATGAGGTGGTGGGGATGGCACGCAAGCTACAGGTAAATGTGGGGTTGTACTGGTAATCTGTGAACTAAATCTACACTCAAACTGTATCTCAATTGATCAAGGTTTACTTATATAGCCCTAAATCACGAGTGGATCTAGCATAATAGTGAGAGTCCAGTCCATAGTGGATCTAACATCATAATGGAGAGTCCAGTCCATAGTGGATCTAACATAATAGTGAGAGTCCGGTTCATAGTGGATCTAACATAATAGTGAGAGTCCAGTCCATAGTGGATCTAACATAATAGTGAGAGTCCAGTCCATAGTGGATCTAACATTATAGTGAGAGTCCAGTCCATAGTGGATCGAACATAATAGTGAGAGTCCAGTCCATAGTGGATCTAGCATTATAGTGTAAGTGTCGAGTCCATAGTGGATCTAAAATTATAGTGTGAGAGTCCAGTCCAGAGTGGATCTAGCATAATAGTGTGAGAATCCAGTCCATAGTGGATCTAACAGAATAGTGTGAGAATCCAGTCCATAGTGGATCTAACATAATAGTGTGAGAGTCCAGTCCATAGTGGATCTAGCATAATAGTGTGAGAGTCCAGTTCATAGTGGATCTAACATAATAATGTGAGAGTCCAGTCCATAGTGGATCTAGCATTATAGTGTAAGTGTCGAGTCCATAGTGGATCTAAAACTATTGTGTGAGAGTCCAGTCCAGAGTGGATCTAGCATAATAGTGTGAGATTCCAGTCCAGAGTGGATCTAGCATAATAGTATGAGAGTCTAGTCCAGAGTGGATCTAGCATAATAGTGTGAGAGTCCAGTCCAGAGTGGATCTAGCATAATAGTATGAGAGTCTAGTCCAGAGTGGATCTAGCATAATAGTGTGAGAGTCCAGTCCATAGTGGATCTAACATAAAAGTGAGAGTCCAGTCCATAGTGGATCTAACATAACAGTGAGAGTCCAGTCCATAGTGGATCTAACATAATAGTGAGAGTCCAGTCCATAGTGGACCTAACATAATAGTGTGAGAGTCCTGTTCATAGTGGATCTAACATAATAGTGTGAGAGTCCAGTCCATAGTGGATCTAACATAATAGTGTGAGAGTCCAGTCCGTAGTGGATCTAACATAATAGTGTGAGAGTCCATTTCATAGTGGATCTAACATAATAGTGAGAGTCCGGTCCATAGTGGATCTAGCATAACAGTGTGAGAGTCCAGTCCAGAGTGGATCTAACATAACAGTGTGAGAGTCCAGTCCATAGTGGATCTAACATAATAGTGTGAAGTCCATTTCATAGTGGATCTAACATAATAGTGAGAGTCCAGTCCATAGTGGTTCGAACATAATAGTGAGAGTCCAGTCCATAGTGGATCTAGCATAATATTGTTCGAGTCCAGTTCATAGTGGATCTAACATAATAGTGAGAGTCCAGTCCATAGTGGATCGAACATTATAGTGAGAGTCCAGTCCATAGTGGATCTAGCATAATAGTGTGAGAGTCCAGTCCATAGTGGATCTAGCATAATAGTGTGACAGTCCAGTCTATAGTGGACCTAACATAATAGTGTGACAGTCCAGTTCATAGTGGATCTGACATAAGTGTGAGAGTCCAGTTCATAGTGGATCTAGCATAATAGTGTGACAGTCCAGCCTATAGTGGATCTAACATAATAGTGTGACAGTCCAGTTCATAGTGGATCTAACATAAAAGTGTGAGAGTCCAGTCCATAGTGGATCTAACATAATAGTGTGAGAGTCCAGTCCATAGTGGATCTAACAAAATAGTGTGAGAGTCCAGGCCATAGTGGATCTAGCATAATGGTCTGAGAGTCCAGTCCAGAGTGGATCTAGCATAGTAGTGGGACAGTCGAGTCCATAGTGGATTTAACATAATAGTGAGAGTCCAGTTCATAGTGGATCTAATATAATAGTGAGAGTCCAGTCCATAGTGGATCTAACATAATAGTGTGTGTCCAGTCCATAGTGGATCTAACATAATAGTGTGAGAGTCCAGTTCATAGTTGATCTAACATAGTAGTGTGAGAGTCCAGGCCATAGTGGATCTAGCATAATAGTGAGAGAGTCCAGTCCATAGTGGATCTAACATAATAGTGAGAGAGTCCAGTTCATAGTGGATCTAACATAATAGTGTGAGAGTCCAGTCCATAGTGGATCTAACATAATAGTGGGAGAGTCGAGTCCATAGTGGATTTAACATAACAGTGTGAGAGTCCAGTTCATAGTGGATCTAACATAATAGTGTGAGAGTCCAGTTCATAGTGGATCTAACATAATAGTGTGAGAGTCCAGTCCAGAGTGGATCTAGCATAGTAGTGGGACAGTCGAGTCCATAGTGGATTTAACATAATAGTGAGAGTCCAGTTCATAGTGGATCTAATATAATAGTGAGAGTCCAGTCCATAGTGGATCTAACATAATAGTGTGTGTCCAGTCCATAGTGGATCTAACATAATAGTGTGAGAGTCCAGTTCATAGTTGATCTAACATAGTAGTGTGAGAGTCCAGGCCATAGTGGATCTAGCATAATGGTCTGAGAGTCCAGTCCAGAGTGGATCTAGCATAATAGTGGGAGAGTCGAGTCCATAGTGGATTTAACATAACAGTGTGAGAGTCCAGTTCATAGTGGATCTAACATAATAGTGTGAGAGTCCAGTCCATAGTGGATCTAACATAATAGTGGGAGAGTCGAGTCCATAGTGGATTTAACATAACAGTGTGAGAGTCCAGTTCATAGTGGATCTAGCATAATAGTGTGAGAGTCCAGTTCATAGTGGATCTAACATAATAGTGTGAGAGTCCAGTTCATAGTTGATCTAACATAGTAGTGTTAGAGTCCAGTCCATAGTGTAGTATTTATTTTTGAGATCCCACATCAGGACAAGGAAAAATTCCACCCAATGGAACAATGAGAAACCTTGGAGGGGACCGCAGATGTGGGGACGATCACATAAAATCTTTTTTATTTTTTAAATTATATAATTATTAAAAACGTATCCTCCAGTTTGTGGCTATTATTATATAAGACACTTGTTCAAAGAATATGCATTTTTACTACATGTTTTTAAAGACAGACATTTAAAAAAATACTTCTGCATATATTCTATTGATTAACCAATTCCTAATTAGTTCTATCAGCTTCCTGACACTTGGTACATAACTTGCTATCTACTGTACCCATTTTAAACAAATGAGAGGGTGTAATATACAATCTATTCAAGATGTTTAATTAACTCAGCTTATTTTGATTATTAAAAATGTAGGGCTTATTTGCCTTTTTCCAATCATCACTCCAAGACGCGTCTTTTTCTAAAGTGTTAAAATCAGTCTTCCCTTTCCAAACACAAACATCATTTGCATTTCTAGTATGATGTTCATTTATTATTACATAAAACCTTTTTTTTGTTTGTTTTTTTCCTGATTATAAACGTATCCTCCAGTTTGTGGCTATCATAAGACACATTTTAAAAGGATATGCATTTTTACTACATGTTTTTAAGGAGATAAATTAAAAATATATACTTTTGGATATATTCTATTGATCAACTAATTCCAAATTTTATGTTTATTTAGAGGGCTTAAAGGAGAACCACCCTTTTTTTTTAAATTTTGCCTATCATTCACAATCATTACGAAAGACATGACAACGGACGTATTTAAAAAAATATATATATTCTAATTAATAAATAAATGCGATCAAATGTCAGCTTAAAATGGAGCCAATGGGAGCCGCTCTATTCTGCCTATAAAGCCCTTAAAAAAATCATCCAAACACCTCCATTAAGGTTTTATATACATGATGTAAGCATATATGTAATTTACTAACTGCCTATCATTCACAAACATTATTAAAGACATGACAACAGATGTATTTAAAAAAAAAAAAAAATCAATTTTAACTAATAAATAAATGTGATCAAAAGTCATCTTAAAATGGCTAAAATAGATTCAGTTTAATGGCAAAACTAGGCAACACATCAGGGCCTGTACACTACTGCCATCTAACGTCTAGGAATTGCAACTGCATGCCAAGTCTACTGTATAATATTCATAAATGAGGGTTAGAAGTGTAAGAAATTATTATATAACAACCGGACGGTTATTAAATGTTCAGTAAACTACTCAAATTAAAAATGCTTTAGAATATTCAGGATCATCCTACAGTATATTTGGGATAGTGCAATAAGTTGGTGTGCTTTAAAAACCTTCTGAGTGTAAATTATAGGGGTAATAAGTTTAAATTCAGAGTATAAAACTGTTTTTTTGTTCTTGGCAGGATGTGTTTGAGATGCGCTTCGCCAAGATGCCGGACGAGCCAGAGATCAAGCCTCTTGCCTCTGTCCCCGCGCCCCCGCTTCACCACCCTGCCCCGGTTAAACCCCAGCCTCCGTTGGGCCACGTCGCCTCCTCCTCCGACAGCTCCAGCGACTCCTCCTCCGAGTCCGAGTCGTCAACGGACGACTCGGAAGAGGAGCGAGCTCAGAGGCTGGCGGAGCTCCAGGAACAGGTCAGTGCGAAAGGGGTCACTTTTCGTGTTTGTCCATTTGCCGTGCAAAGTCCTTGCTCTCGATAAAGACGTTTGTGTCCCCCTTGTCTCGGAGCAGCTGAAGGCTGTCCACGAGCAGCTGGCCGCCCTGTCGCAGCCCCAGGCCAGCAAACCAAAGAGAAAAGAGAAAGAGAAGAAAGAGAAGAAGAAAGACAAACACAAGAAGAAAGTGGGCATGCTTGACGAGATCCAGGATGCAATCCCTGTTTCACAGTTGTCCAAAAGGACCAAGTCCAGTTCCAACAACAAGGAGCTTCTTAAGAAGAAATCCAGGTTGGTTTGTTTACTTGAAGGACAATGAGCGGTTACATTAAGAAGTTGGCTGCAGCAGATTTAGCACCATTTATCATCCATCCATTTTCCTACCGCTTATCCCTTTCGCCACAATTAAAACTACACAGGATTGAAAATACACAACAATATAATGATAAGCCATTTAAAATACATACTTGTAAGCAGTGTTGGGTTACTTATGGGGTGTAACCTTACACAAAGGTTCAGAGGTCACGGTTCGGTTCATTTTCGGTACAGTAAGAAAACAACGAAATATACATTTTTTGGTTATTTATTTACCAAATTTGCAAAAGCTTCCACCAAAAATATTTTTCTTAGTGGAATATTTGATGTGAAGTAATGGGAACCTTGGATAGGTCAATGGAGCGGCATAGCTCGGTTGGTAGAGTGGCCGTGCCAGCAACTTGAGGGTTGCAAGTTCGATTCCCGCTTCCGCCATTCTAGTCACTGCCGTTGTGTCCTTGGGCAAGGCACTTTACCTACCTACTCCCAGTGCCACCCACACTGGTTTACATGTAACTTAGATATTGGGTTTCACTATGTAAAGCGCTTTGAGTCACTAGAGAAAAGCGCTATATAAATATAATTCACTTCACCCTTCAATAATTGATAATAACATTGATTTTGATTTAGTATTATGTTTTGAGCAATGGCAGTTTGAAAGACAAAAAAACAGTTTTGTTTCATTAGTCGACGTTGCAACTTTTTCTAAATTACATTTAGCCTTTAAGCTTTTTTATTTCACTTTTGTTTATGTTTTTGTTTATTTTAATAGTATATTAAAAATGTGCCGTGGGCCTTTAAAACATTAGCTGTGGGCCGCAAATGGCTTCCGGGGCACACTTTTGACACCCCTGCTATGGATAATAAAACATTTAATCTGATTAATCTCTGGGTAAAAAGCAGAGCCTGGCGACACATGCGCGTTTATCATAACTCTCGCTCTCTCTGACTCTGCGTGCACAAATTGTCTTGTTTTTAACCCCTTCTTAACCCTGAACCTAAATTGAAAATACACGCAACCTTAACTTAAAATGCCGGACATTTGAGGCATTTAAGAAACTCCACCCGGACAGCCCTGCAAAAGAGGACATGTCCGGTGAAAAGAGCAGGTATGTTCAGTCTATCGTATCCCGGTCCCTGCTAGCATGCTGTGCGTTGTGCCTCGGTGTGTAATGTTTACACAACGTACGGTACGCTACTTAATATGTCCGTGTGGAAACTCGTTCGGTTAGAGGGTCTTCCTTGTTGTCCTATCCCGGTCGCTGCTAACATGTGTACTCGTTCGGTACACCTCCGAACCGAACCGAAACCCCCGTACCGAAGCGGTTCAATACGAATACACGTACCACCCCTAGGGGGGGGCATACCGGTACTTTTTAGAGCCGGTATAGTACCGAATATGATTCATTAGTATCGCTGTACTTATACCAATACCCGTATACCGTACAACCCTAGTCTGAAGTAATATTTACTTGAAAATTCCTTGGAATCTATGATAATTTAATGATGTAAATGTGTATTATTCCTGAACATTGTGATCCAGGCTCTAAACGCTGTTCTGTTGTATTGACAGTAAAAAAGAGGGCATGAAAAACAGCCAACCCTCCAACCTGCCACCTGTTCTTAGCCTGGAGGACGATCTGGCAACCCTGGCCTCAGGGGAAAAGTGCAAGCCTATGACGTACGAAGAGAAGAGGCAGCTCAGCCTGGACATCAACAAGCTTCCTGGTGACAAACTCGGGCGTGTGGTGCACATTATCCAGTCCAGAGAGCCCTCGCTCAAGAACTCCAACCCCGACGAGATCGAGATTGACTTTGAAACGCTCAAGCCTTCGACGCTGCGGGAGCTGGAGCGATACGTGTCCACGTGTCTTCGGAAGAAGAAGAAGGGCGGAGGTCAGCCTCTAGGGGGTTACTGCGTGAGTGAGTTGTTGCGTTGCCGAAACTTGTGTTTACACGACTGACTGTCTTGCAGCGGAAAAGTCTTTGGAATCCATGGCTTCCACCAAAAAGATTGGATCTTCTTCAGATAGCAGCGGCTCCAGCTCCGAGAGCGAAACGGAGGCTCCAGGTGAGTCGCCACGCATTAGGCCGGTCAAATTCCTTTCCATAAATGATGGAGAATGTAAAAATAAACTGTCCAATTTTTTTTAGGGATTGTAAAGCAGCAAAAGAAGAAGGCCCAGTCTGTTAAGGAGAAGAAGACGCATTCTCACATACAGAGTGCTCCAGCTCTGCCTGTGCTTCATCCCCAAGCAGCGGCTTTTCAGCCTCAGATTCGGCAGCATCAACCACCGCCTGTGGACTATATGGCCCCGCCCGTCACTGCCCTGGAGTCTTCCCAGACTTTGGAAAACAGCTTTGAATCTCTGCCTTCTTTTGGACAGCCCTTGATGCATCTTTCCCACCACACGGGCAACTCCGCATCCCCGGCGCCTCCCCAGCTCAGCGCTAACCCTGCTGGGCCGGTGTCACCGGACACACACCCCTTTCTCAACCAACATCCTATTCTGCCGTCTCCAGGTAGGTTTGCCTCGAAAACGAGTGTCCATCATGCCTACAAGGGAACTTTACTTTTACTTATCGTGTTTTCCGCACTATAAGGTGCACCTAAAAACCTCAAATTTTCTCAAAAGCTGACAGTGCGCCTTATAATCCGGTGCTGGTCATATCATTAGAATATCATGAAAAAGTTGATTTATTTCATTAATTCCATTTAGAAAGTCAAACTTGTAGAATGTATACATTCATTCCAAACAGGCTGATACATTTCAAGTGTTTTTTGCCAAAAAGGAGATGATTATAGCTGACAACCTATGAAAACCCTAAATTCAACATCTCAGAAAATTAGAATATGGTGAAAAGGTCAGATATTGAAGACACCTGGTGCCACACTCTAATTAGCTAACTAACTCAAAACACCTGGAAAAGCCTTTAAATGGTCTCTCGTTTTGATTCTGTATGACACACAATCATGGGGAAGACTGCTGACTTGACAACTGTCCAAAAGATGACCATTGATACTTTAAAGAAGGAGGGCAAGACACAAAAGGTCATTGCCAAAGAGGTTGGATGTTGCCAGAGCTCTGTGTCCAAGCACATTAATAAAGAGGTGAAGGGAAGACAAAGATGTGGTAGAAAAAAGTGTACAAGCAAGAGGGATAACCGCGTCCTGGAGTGGATTGTCAAACAAAACCGATTCAAAAATGTGGGGAAGATCCACAAAGAGTGGACTGCAGCTGGAGTCAGTGCTTCAAGAACCACCACGCACCGACGTATGCAAGATATGGGCTTCAGCTGTCGCATTCCTTGTGTAAAGCCACTCTTGAGTAAGAGACAACGTGGGCTCAAGACAAAAAGGACTGGACTGCTGCTGAGTGGTCCAAAGTTATGTTTTCAGATGAAAGTAAATTTTGTATCTCCTTTGAAAATCAAGGTCCCAGAGTCTGGAGGAAGACAGGAGAGGCACGTAATCCACGTTGCCTGAAGTCCAGTGTCAAATTTCCACAATGGGTAATGGTCTGGGTTGCCATGTCATCTGCTGGTGTTGGTCCACTGTGTTTCCTGAGGTCTAGGGTCAATGCAGCAGTCTACCAGGAAGTTTTAGAACACTTTATGCTGCCTGCCGCGGAGCAATTTTATGGAGGTGAAGATTTCATTTTCCAACATGACTTGGCACCTGCACACAGTGCCAAATCTACCAGAACCTGGTTTAAGGACCATGGTATCCCTGTTCTTGATTGGCCTGCAAACTCACCTGACCTTAACCCCATAGAAAAGCTATGGGGTATTGTGAAGCGGAAGATGCCAGATGCCAGCGCCAACAATTCTGAAGAGCTGAAGGCCACTATTAAAGCAACCTGGGCTCTCATAACACCTGAGGAGTGCAACAGACTGGTCGACTTTATACCACGTTGTATTGCTGCAGCAATTCAGGCAAAAGGAGCTGCAACTAAGTATTGATTGCCGTACATGCTGAAACTTTCCATGTTCATACTTTTCAGTTGGCCCACATGTCTAAAAAATATTTTTTGGTACTAGTCGTAACTAATATTGTAATTTTCTGAGATACTGAATTTGGGATTTCCAGTAATTGTCAGTAGTAATCATCAAAATTTAAAGAAATAAACATTTCAAATATATCACCATGTGTGTAATGAATTGATATAAAATGTAAGTTTCACATTTTGAATATAATTACTGAAATAAATCAACTTTTTCATGATATTCTAATGATATCTCGCGGCTGTGTTGGAGCCACTATGGATTGAACTTTCACAGTATCATGTTAGACCCGCTCGACATCCATTGCTTTCGGTCCCCTAGAGGGGGGGGGGGGTTGCCCACATCTGAGGTCCTCTCCAAGGTTTCTCATTGTCACTGGCGTCCCACTGGATGTGAATTCTCCCTGCCCACTGGGTGTGAGTTTTCCTTGCCCTTTAGTGGGTTCTTCCCAGGATGTTGTAGTCGTAATGATTTGTGCAGTCCTTTGAGACATTTGTGATTTGGGGCTATATAAATAAACATTGATTGATTGATTGATACGACCAGTACCTGTATATGGACCAATATTGAGCTACAACAGGTCTCGCAACTACGGTAAACAGCCACCGACTTCATTTTCCCCCGTAGAAGAAGAAGTGCGCGGTGCATGCTGGGATATATGACTGCGGGAGGCGTGCCGTTTCTGTGTGTTTATGTAAAGACACCAAAACGGATCCTATTAAGAGACAGGCTTACGACGCAGAGTTTAAACTCAAGGCAATCAGTCACACAGTAGAACACGGGAATAGAGCAGCAGAGAGAGAATTTAACATTAACTTGTTTATGTTGGATGTCGTATTCGCCCAACTGTTTAATTCGAACACTGACAAAGAAGAATTTGAGGGATTCGTGGATGAGGAATAACTTAATAAAGTGAGCTTTTTATGTTTATTTTGTGTGTTGTGTTGTGTGTCATTATCGTTTGAGCAACGTTGAGTTATTGATATATTATTATTGAGTGTTACTATATTGTGATTGCACTAACGTTTACCGTAACAGTATCAGACTGTTTTTTACGTGTTTATTGAATCGGGGAAAATGATAAAACAGCTGTTTATTCATTTTGGGAGTGAACGGTGGCTGAGGGGTTAGTGCGTCTGCCTCACAATACGAAGGTCCTGCAGTCCTGGGTTCAAATCCAGGCTCGGGATCTTTCTGTGTGGAGTTTGCATGTTCTCCCCGTGAATGCGTGGGTTCCCTCCGGGTACTCCGGCTTCCTCCCACTTCCAAAGACATGCACCTGGGGATAGGTTGATTGGCAACACTAAATTGGCCCAGTGTGTGAATGTTGTCTGTCTATCTGTGTTGGCCCTGCGATGAGGTGGCGACTTGTCCAGGGTGTACCCCGCCTTCCGCCCGATTGTAGCTGAGATAGGCGCCAGCGCCCCCCGCGACCCCGAAAGGGAATAAGCGGTAGAAAATGGATGGATGGATGGATGGGAGTGAACGGAGTTGTCAGAACGCTGGTTTGTAATCTATTAATAAAGTTTGACTGACCTATCTGACTGTTTTGTTGACATTCCCAATCTCAAGCAGTTGTCCCCAACCTTTTTGTAGCTGCGGACCGGTCAACGCTTGATAATTTGTCATGAAAAAGGGAGGTTTTTTGGGTTGGCGCATTAATTGTAAGTGCATTGTAACGGTCTTCCTGCCGTCTTCGTGTGGGTTGCGGGGACACCTGACACATGACGCATCATAGCAGCATTGATTTATTGTTTCAACATTTCTGTTGTCACTTGGGCCTTTTGTCGAGTCACTTTTCAGTGCGCTTCTTTGGCTTGTCTGCTGCCGCTGCACGTCTTTCGGCGTCCGGAGCTTGCGTCCGGAGCTTGCGTCCGCTGCGGGGGTGCGTCATCGCTCTAGTGGTTTGGTTTGTCGTGCTCTGGTCTGCTGGCCGATGTTTCTTCCTCCGTGCTGCTCTTCCTGGTCGCTCCTCCCTCGCCCTTTTTATATTCTGCCAGCAGATAGACATAGCTCGGTTGGTAGAACGGCCGTGTCAGCAACTTGAGGGTTGCAGGTTCGATTCCCGCTTCCGCCATCCTAGTCACTGCCGTTGTGTCCTTGGGCAAGACACTTTGCCCACCTGCTCCCAGTGCCACCCACACTGGTTTAAATGTAACTTAGATATTGGGCTTCACTATGTAAAGCGCTTTGAGTCACTAGAGAAAAGCGCTATATAAATATAATTCACATCGTGAGCCGCTGTGTCGTATACGCACCTGCATTAGATTGCCGCTGCAGCGTCGCTCCGCGTGCGTCACGCCTCCTCTTGCCGCCGCATGCCCCGCCTCCCGGCCTCCAGGTGGGCCCGCGCTGCTGCTTTCCGCCCGTTGTCGGCCCGGCGGCGTTGTCTCTCCACATACCTCCCCCTCAGTTCGAGGCCGGGCTCCAGTCCGGCCGAGCGTGCTCCCCCCCCCCCCTGTTTCCTTACTGGAGCGGGAAAAAAATTGCTGTGGCCCTCTGACTTCTTTGCCTTTCTTTTCTTTGTCTTTTGTGAGTCTCTCCTTGTCCTCTTCTTTCTTTTCTTGCATTTCTCCAAGAATGTCTTGAGCCTTTCTCCACTCTTCTTCATTCTCCATTACCTCCTCTTCCTTGTCATAATCTTCATTCTCTTCCAGAATTTCTTCAGTTATTTCGTTTTCTTCATCATTATCACCTTCTTTAACTTCTTTAACATAAATTTTATCATCAACGTAAACTTCACCATTAAAGTAAATTTCATCTTCAACGAAAATCTCTTCTTTATCAATTTCTTCATCTTCTTTTTTACCGTCATCTTCAACAAAAGTCTCTTCCATAAACACTTTTTCCGGGCAGCACTCGTCCTTCCTTTTGCCCGACAGCTCGCCTTCCAGGTAGATGACCTCGACACCAGCTTTCCTGGCTTCTTCTTTTCTTGTTTCCAACAATGCCAGCATCATTAAATAGACTCCCTTTTTAGACCAGTTGATCTGCCGTTTCTTTTCTTTTTCTTCTATGTCCCACTCTCCCTTGTGGAGGGGGTCCGGTCCGATCCGGTGGCCATGTACTGCTTGCCTGTGTATCGGCTGGGGACATCTCTGCGCTGCTGATCCGCCTCCGCTTGGGATGGTTTCCTGCTGGCTCCGCTGTGAACGGGACTCTCGCTGCTGTGTTGGATCCGCTTTGGACTGGACTCTCGCGACTGTGTTGGATCCGTTGTGGATTGAACTTTCACAGTATCATGTTAGACCCGCTCGACATCCATTGCTTTCCTCCTCTCCAAGGTTCTCATAGTCATCATTGTCACCGACGTCCCACTGGGTGTGAGTTTTCCTTGCCCTTATGTGGGCCTACCGAGGATGTCATGGTGGTTTGTGCAGCCCTTTGAGACACTAGTGATTTAGGGCTATATAAGTAATCATTGATTGATTGATTGATTTGGGTTTCCTGACGTTTCTTTTCGAGCAGCCTGGTGTAACTTGCCACGAGAGCCCAGATGACACCGTCGTCCTCCGCTTCTTCAGGTCTTCCTCGGTTGGGCGCCACTTTAACGGTCTTCCTGCCGTCTTCGTGTGGGTTGCGGGGACACCTGACACATGACGCATCATAGCAGCATTGATTTATTGTTTCAACATTTCTGTTGTCACTTGGGCCTTTTGTCGAGTCACTTTTCAGTGCGCTTCTTTGGCTTGTCTGCTGCCGCTGCACGCCTTTCAGCGTCCGGAGCTTGCGTCCGCATCATCGCTCTAGTGGTTTGGTTTGTCGTGCTCTGGTCTGCTGGCCGATGTTTCTTCCTCCGTGCTGCTCTTCCTGGTCGCTCCTCCCTCGCCCTTTTTATATTCTGCCAGCAGATAGACAGATCGTGAGCCGGTGTGTCGTATACGCACCTGCATTAGATTGCCGCTGCAGCGTCGCTCCGCGTGCGTCACGCCTCCTCTTGCCGCCGCCTCCCGGCCGCCAGGTGGGCCCGCGCTGCTGCTTTCCGCCCGTTGTCGGCCCGTCGGCGGTGTCTCTCCACATGCATCTTGTGTTGTTTAAGTTGATTTCATAAAAAAAAAAACTAATACACTTTTCTGCGGCCCGGTACCAATCGAGCCGCGACCCGGTGGTTGGGGACCACTGATCTAAAGGATGCATTACATAACCTCTACTGTAGCGTCTATTCTATGCGCCTTATAATGCGGTGCCCCTTATATATGAACAAAGTTTTAAAATAGGCCATTCATAGAAGGTGTGCCTTATAATCCAGTGCGCCTTATAGTGTGGAAAATACGGTACTTAGGGCTTAGTATTCCCTGAGGAACATAGGCCGCCGACGAAAGCCTTCCAACCATTCCGGTCTTGTGCACTTCGGTGGAGTTGTTGCCATGACAGCCCCTCAGCCCTCATCTCCTGTTCCGTGTTTCTTCTCCAGGTTGTTCTTGGTCTCCCTCTGTTTCTTTTTCCTTGTGGGTTTCATGTTAGTGCCTGTTTGGGGATTGATTTATTGGGTTTTCTGAGTTTGTGGCCTATCCAGCTCCACTTCCTTCTCCTGATTTGTAGTTCCACTGGTTCTTGTTTAGTGAGTTTCCACAGGTTGGCATTGGTGATGGTGTCTGGCCTGTGGACTCCTAGGACCCGACGGAGGAAACGGTTTATGAAAGTCTGTAGTTTAGTGGGTATGCTATTGGTGGTTTTCCATGTTTCTGATCCGTACAGCAGGATGGGTTTGACATTTGAGTTAAATATTTTCAGTTTGGTTTTGAGATACATTTTTTTTGCTCTCCATATTTTGTTTAGTATGTTGAATGATGTTCTTGCTTTTCTGTTCTGGATTTGACATCTTCATCTGCCCCTCCATCTACACTGATTATGCTCCCCAAGTATGTCAAACTGACTACGTCCTCTAATTGATTATGGTGCATTGTTATTGGTGTATTGTTCTTGTTATTGATACGCATGACCTTTTGTTTTTTGTGAATTAGTTTTAAGCCCAAAAAATGCAGCAGCTCTTTGTAGTTTTTGTGATTTGTCCTGCATATTTTGGTGAGTGTGAGTCAGGAGAGCTAGGTAGGTTTGCCTCTAAAGCGGGCGTACATCATCTTTACAAGGGAAACCTGGCAGTAAAGATGGGCAATAGGGCCTAAAATGTATATTGCGATATATCCTATGTTGCAGTCTCTTGCAATAATATCTATCATGACATTTTATCTGGCATATAAATGATAACACAGTAGAACAAGTTACAAAAGCTCCTAATTTAACTGCGGTAACATATTGCCTCATTTTATTATTAATCTACTTGAGGATTTCCTGTTAATATCTGGTTACTTTCTGTTGCAATGCAGTTCGATCTACACTTTTGTTAAAATGTAGTTTGACACCTTAGTTTTGGGCGATATTTTTAATAATAGCTTGGTATCGATCCAATACTAAATAGTTGCAGGGGCGGTATTGGCCATATCAATATTGATGCTGAAAATGATTTAAGATTAATGAATGATTCCATTTTTTGTCACGATTATAGTTAGACAAAAAAAAAGGGTGAAACACTATCAATCAAATATTCAAATATTCTCTTTTATTAAATACAAAACGGGGACAATGGAACGAAGCATTTCAGTCAAAGGTGTTATCTTAACAGTGGCACAAAACAATGTAAATCATGATGATAAAAATATGTAATTTAGAGTAAATTATTGTTGCCATGTTTAGTTATTTTGTTGTACGTTATGAAATGTGTACAGTATGTTATGAATATAGGAAAACAGATCTAAATATTCTTCTAAGTTGAGTCTTCTAAGTTCATGATTTATTATGTTGATTTTTTTAGTTTGACTTTGAATGAATTGAAATAAACAAACAAAATCAAAATGTTCAATAAACAACATAATTTCATAACGCAACATAAAAAAATAGATAAAAGATTGTCTGTTATTTCCTGAGTTTGTAAACAATGACAAAACGACAAAAAAACGTTTCTGTGATAATGGAAAAAATATCGATCTATTGAATTAAAATAAACAAAATCAAAATGTATAGTAAACAACATAAATTCATAATGCAACATAATTAAAAAAAAAAAGATTGTCTCTTATTTCCTAAGTTTGTAAACAATGACAAAAACGACAAAAAAAACGTTTCTGTGATAATGAAAAAAATATTGATCTATTGAATTAAAATAAACAAAATCAAAATGTATAGTAAACAACACGATTTCATAATGCAACATAACAACAAAAAAAAAAGATTGTCTCTAATTCCCAAAGTTTGTAAACAATAACAAAAACGACAAAAAAACGTTTCTGTGATAATGAAAGAAATATCGATCTATCAACCCATCCATCCATCCATCTTCTTCCGCTTATCTGAGGTCGAGTCGCGGGGGCAGCAGCCTAAGCAGGGAAGCCCAGACTTCCCTCTCCCCAGCCACTTGGTCTAGCTCTTCCCGGTTGATCCCGAGGCGTTTTTCTTTCCCCTATGTGGGCCTACCGAGGATGTCGTAGTGGTTTGTGTTGTGGTTTGTGCAGCCCTTTGAGACACTGGTGATTTAGGGCTATATAAGTAAACATTGATTGATTGATTGATAGTCTTCCCAACGTGTCCTGGGTCTTCCCCGTGGCCTCTTACCGGTTGGACGTGCCCTAAACACCTCCCTAAGGAGGCGTTCGGGTGGCATCCTGACCAGATGCCCGAACCCCCTCATCTGGCTCCTCTTGATGTGGAGGAGCAGCGGCTTTAGTCCGAGTTCCTCCCAGAGGGCTCACCCTATCTCTAAGGGGCGGAGGAAACTCATTTCGGCCGCTTGTACCCGTGATCTCGTCCTTCGGTCATGACCCAAAGCTCATGACCATAGGTGAGGATGGGAATGTAGATCGACCGGTAAATTGAGAGCTTTGCCTTCCGGCTCAGCTCCTTTTTCACCACAACGGATCGATACAACGTCTGCATTACTGAAGACGCCGCACCGATCCGCCTGTCGATCTAACCATCCACTCTTCCCTCACTCGTGAACAAGACTCCGAGGTACTTGAACTCCTCAACCTGTTACTAATTATATAATTACTGTCGATATTTGTATTGATCTTCCCAGTCTTGTTTACATTCGATATATCGCCCAGCCCTGCTCAATAGCATGCAATACATGTATTTCTGTCTGTCTTAATGAAAATATTACATTTAGTAAATGATACGATGATTTGACTCATATTGTTTCAGGTCTTTTGCGGGCCACTTTAAATGACGTGGCCCCCGAACCCTTGAGTTTGACACCTGTGTATTAAAAGCTCTATCGTCAGCCGCATTTCGATCATTTTATATCGCATATCATCTATATCATGCAACTTTATTGGCAGCAAATTTTAATATATGTGTTGTTTCCCCTCTGGTCTAGCCTTGCACAGTTCCCTGCCTCAGCAGCCCTCCCGACCCAGTCACAAGGCAGCACCTCTTCACCCCAAAGCCCCTCAGCAGCAAGCAGCACCTCCCCAGCAGCAGCCAGTGTTGCAGCAGCAGCAGCAGCCGCAGCCCTCGTTGCAGCAGCAGCAGCAGCTCCCGCCCCAGTCAGCATCGGCACCGCATCAGCTCCCCATGCAGATCCTTCACCCTCCTCAGCCCATCCACCAGAGGCCCATGTCCCCGCCGACACTCACGCCCCAGGGCTTGTTGTCTTCCCAGCCTCCCCAGATGCTGCTGGAGGACGACGAAGATTCGGGATCCGCAACGCCTATGAACCAAGTGCAATTGTACCTGCAGCAGTTCCAGCAAGCCCGTCAGCCCATGCAGGCGCTCCAGGCGCAGGCTCGTCAGCAGCAGCAGCAGCAGCAGACAGGACAGTCGTCTCTGCTGCAGTCAGTCCAGGCCCCACCTCTCCTCTCTTCCCAAAATGCACTGCCCACTCCTCAGCTTCCAATCCAGATGCAGGCTCCGGTCGCCCCCTCACAGCAGCTGTCCCTCCACCAGGGCCGCCACCTGCCACACAGTCAGCCTCAGCAGCACCCGCAACAACAGCAGCTGAGCTACCAGCAGGTTCCTGCGCTCATCGGTCAGCCTCAGGGGCCGACGCACAAGGCGGCCATGCCCAGCAGCAAAGCACAGCAGATCCTGCAGCAGCAGCAGCAGCCCCCAGAGCAGCTGTCCCCTCACCCGGCCAAGCCTGACCCTTTCCTCACAGGTGAGTCGGCAAGACAAGCTTCCGGATTAGGATGCAACCATCCAATCCATCCACTTTATTTGTATTTAAACAACAAAAATATTTCCAAAGTGCTGCACGGCAATATTAAAAAACAATATTCAAATATTATCCTTAGCTCCACCAGTGACTCAATAAAAACATTGTAAAAATAAATATGATTAAAAACAAATTTAAAGGGGAAAACCAATTAAAACAATGAATAAAAATCCAAATGTAAAAACACACGGGACCACACAACTCACATAGTGTTAAAAGCCAGAAAATAAAAGTGGGTCTTAATACGAGACTTAAAACACTCCACTGTGGGAGCAGTTCTAACTTGGAGGGGCAGAGTGTTCCAGAGCTTAGGGCCGACCACAGAGAAGGCCCCTGGTTTTAAGCAGAGGTGGGTAGTAACGCGCTACATTTACTCCGTTACATCTACTTGAGTAACTTTTGGGATAAATTGTACTTCTAAGAGTAGTTTTAATGCAACATACTTTTACTTGAGTATATTTATAGAGAAGAAACGCAACTTTTACTCTGCTCCATTTATCTACATTCAGCTCGCTACTGATTTTTATCGATCTGTTAACGCACACTTTGTTTGTTTTGGTTTGTCAGACAGACCTTCAAAGTAGAATCTATCACATGCCTGCGTTTTACCAATCAAATGCAGTCACTATCAAATGCAGTCACTGGTGACATTTGACTCCATTTCACCAGTCAAATGCAGTCACTGGTGACATTTGACTCCGTTTCACCAGTCAAATGCAGTCACTGGTGACATTTGACTCCGTTTCACCAATCAAATGCAGTCACTGGTGACGTTTGACTCCGTTTCACCAATCAAATGCAGTCACTGGTGACGTTTGACTCTGTTTCACCAATCAAATGCAGTCACAGGTGACATTTGACTCCGTTTCACCAGTCAAATGCAGTCACTGGTGACATTTGACTCCGTTTCACCAATCAAATCCAGTCACTGGTGACGTTTGACTCCGTTTCACCAATCAAATGCAGTCACTGGTGACGTTTGACTCTGTTTCACCAATCAAATGCAGTCACGGGTGACATTTGACTCCGTTTCACCAGTCAAATGCAGTCACTGGTGACATTTGACTCCGTTTCACCAATCAAATGCAGTCACTGGTGACGTTTGACTCTGTTTCACCAATCAAACGGAGCCAGGCGGTCACATGATTAACTGCACACTTTTTTAAACCTTTTTTTAATAAACCTTTATTTATAAATGTCAACATTTACAAACAGTTGAAAGTAATAATCAAAGTAAGTATAAAAAACGTACAAAACAGCGCCAGGGGGTTGTAAATTCTAAAATAGAACGAAAAAAAATATATATATAAAATAAACAAAGTGCTCACTCAATCTCAGTAAATAACTTAAATTTGGAACACAGCATCATCGTTTTCACAGCTTTTTGGTTGTTAGAGTTAGAGTGTTTTAATGTAGAGTTCTAAATCTTTTTTTAAAGGCACAAAAAACAGGTCGGGTATTGAGAAACTTACATTTATGAATATAAAACTTAGCCAATAGTATCATGAGGTTGCAAAGGTAAAATTCATTTTCCAATTTTTATTCAATACAGTGTAAAACCAAATGTATATTGTTTGATATATATTATTGTTTTAGTTGCTTAAGAGATATTCCTGGCTCTGAATTTGTTCATTGCTATTTTTATGTTTTTGTGCATTACTTGTTGCCGTCATCATTAAACAAACAGGTTACTCATCAGTTACTCAGTACTTGAGTAGTTTTTTCAAAACATACTTTTTACTTTTGCTCAAGTAAATATTTGGGTGACTACGCCTTACTTTTACTTGAGTAATACATCTCTAAAGTAACTGTACTCTTACTTGAGTACAATTTCTGGCTACTCTACCCACCTCTGGTTTTAAGGCAAGGAAACTTTATTTATATAGCACATTTACAACAATTTTTAAATTGAACCAAAGTGCTTTACAGGTTAAAAAGCATAGAGCAAAAAACAAACAGAGAACATAAACAATGAATGAGTGCAAAAGTAATACGGTAAAAGAGGTCGAATAAAAAGTAAAAAAATTGCAAAATAAAAATAATAATTAAAAAAAAAAAAAAAGTCTCGTCTTGGGCACCACAAGCTGGAGCTGGCTCTCGGACCTCGGAGCTCGCGCAGGAGTGTAAATTTGGATGAGGTCTGAGATATAATGAGGTGCCAGTCCATGCAAAGCTTTAAAAGCAAACAGCAAGATTTTAAAATCATTTCTAAAATGAACAGGGAGCCAGTGCAAAGTCTCAGGATTTGGGGTTATATGCTGGTGTTTCCTGGCCCCGGTTAAAAGTTGTGTTGCCACGTTCTGGACTAACTGCAACCGGGAGAGAGCTTTTTGGATTGCAGTAGTCCAGGCGACTTGTTCAAAAAGGTTAAAAGACAAAGATGGAAAAAAACACAATTTTAAAACTCCATATTTATTGTGTATGTTATGTGCACAGGTCACATGAGGGATAACCCGTCTCCGCTCATGATGCATTCCCCACAACTTCCTCAGTACCCTCCGGTGTCCCGCAAGTCTCCCCCTCACCATATGCAGCCCAAGAAAGTGAGAGACCGCATTGATCGGCGAATCATTGACAATGTAAGCAAGAAGATGACTGTTTTTTTTTTTGTTTTTTTATGGCCATACAGCAAAGAGCTCCTGGGAGCCAAGGAGGACTCAAAGAGGACAAGCCTCCTCCGTCACCGGTGATTAGAGGAGAGCCTTTCAACCCCGCCTTGAGGCCGGAGCATCTAAAGCATCCCGACAGCAAGCCGGCTCTCATCCAGCAGAGTAAGCAACAAAGACATGGTAAGCCCGCCGCCCCGTGTGTCTTCCTTCGAACCGCATCACATTTATTGACATTGTGTTGTTGTTTGTGCACACTTGTGTCGAGCAGATGTGAAGTCCACGGACAGCTCTCGTCCCGTCATCCGCTCCTCTGAGCCCAGCGGACCACAGCCCTCCCTGCAAGAGAAGGAGAAGTTCAAGCAGGAATCTAAGGCGCCCGTCGCACCCAAAAAGGTAAAAAGCAGTGGTTAAATGGGTTATATTAGGATTTAAGAAAAAAAACATTCAATACACTTCCTTGTGGTCTACATATGGTCTCCGTCCTATGTGTCAAAGTCAAGACCCGAATGGACCCCGGATGATATATATATATTTTTTTGTCCTGTCCAGCTTTAAGTTAGAAATTTACACTAAAAATAGCAACAGCAGAGGATGCACGTACATGTACGAGCCAGTCTGCCCCATGACAAGAGGACATTGGGAAAATAAGGAGCTTATTGACTACAGCATGGACTACAAAGGCGGATTCGCGCAAAGCCCTTTGGGTACCGTATTTTCCAAACCATAGGGTGCACCGGATTATAAGGCGCAATGCCGATGAATGGTCTACTTCCGATCTTTTTCATATACAAGGCGTGATTATAGGGCTTATTAAAAGAGACCTTTTTCTTTTCTTTTTTTTTTTTTATGAAAACACTTCCTTATGGTCTACATAACATGTAATGGTGGTTCTTTGGTCAAAATATTGCATAGACTATGTTTTACAGATCATTTTCAGGATGCGCTGTTTTGTGGGCGTTCTTATTTACGTGGCTCACCTTCGGCAGCGTCGTTTCTTCGTCATATTTGTTGTAGCAGTGTAGCGTGCAAGGACGAAAGTGGGAGAAGTGTCAAAAGATGGAGCTAACTGTTTTAATGTCATTCAAACTTTACTTCAATCAATAACATAGCAGCATCTCCTCATCCGTGACTCACTAGTGCAACAACAACGCCGAAAATGTGTCCCGTGAAAAAAAACGTCCGACCGGAACTCTCCAATAACTAAAGTTCCTTGGGTGAATAATGTCAACTCACTACACCGGTATGTTTTAGCGCTTTCATGGCGAGTTTACTGACAGATATAAGTAAGAACTTTACACTACTTTATATTAGAAATGGCAACAGCGGAGGACGAATGTCCCATAACGAGAAAAAGAATAAGCTTATCGACTACGGAGTCGTCACGGACTACAAAGGCGTAGGCGCGCAATTTTTTTAGGACTTATGCAGATCCTAAATACAGATCTGCACTGATATTGTTAATGAATGGGAAAACACATTCCTCATGATTACAATTGTTTGTATTTCCCCCCCTCAGGATGTGAAACTGAAGAACATGGGCTCATGGGCCAGTCTGGCCCAGAAGTCCACGTCCACGCCCTTGTCGGCCGTCAAGTCATCGAGCGACAGCTTCGAGCAGTTCCGGCGAGCCGCTCGCGAGAAGGAGGAGCGGGAGAAGGCCCTCAAGGCACAAGTCGAGCAGGCGGAAAAGGAGCGGCTACGTCGCGAGCAGGACAAACTTCGGCAAGTAGATTGTGGTCCTAATTGTTTGGAAAATCCTGGAATTTTTTGAAACTTGGATAAAGGGTAGTTTGGATTTCCAGAAGGGTGCAATGGACGTCGAGTGGATCTAGCATGCTAGTGTGAGAGTCCAGTCCATTGTGGATCTAGCATAATATTGTGAGAGTCCAGTCCATAGTGGATCTAACATAATAGTGATAGTCCAGTCCTTAGTGGATCTAACATAATAGTGAGAGTCCAGTCCATAGTGGATCTAACATAATGGGGAGAGTCCAGTCCATAGTGGATCTAACATAATAGTGTGAGAGTCCAGTCCATAGTGGATCTAACATAATAGTGTGAGAGTCCAGTCCATAGTGGATCTAACATAATAGTGACAGTCCAGTCCATAGTGGATCTAACATAATAGGGAGAGTCCAGTCCATAGTGGATCTAACATAATATTGTGAGAGACCAGTCCATGGTGGATCTAACATAATAGTGTGCTAGTCCAGTCCATAGTGGATCTAACATAACAGTGTGAGAGTCCAGTCCATAGTGGATCTAACATAATAGTGTGCGAGTCCAGTCCATAGTGGATTTAACATAATAGTGTGCGAGTCCAGTCCATAGTGGATCTAACATAATAGTAAGAGTCCAGTCCATAGTGGTTCTAACATAATAGTGAGAGTCCAGTCCTTAGTGGACCTAACATAATAGTGAGAGTCCAGTCCATAGTGGATCTAACATGATAGTGTGAGAGTCCAGTCCATAGTGGATCTAACATAATAATGAGAGTCCAGTCCACAGTAAATTTAACATAATAGTGTGAGAGTCCAGTCCATAGTGGATTTAACATAATAGTGTGAGAGTCCAGTCCATAGTGGATCTAAGATAATAGTGAGAGTCCAGTCCTTAGTGGATCCAACATAATAATGAGAGTCCAGTCCACAGTAAATTTAACATAATAGTGTGAGAGTCCAGTCCATAGTGGATTTAACATAATAGTGTGAGAGTCCAGTCCATAGTGGATCTAAGATAATAGTGAGAGTCCAGTCCTTAGTGGATCTAACATAATAGTGAGAGTCCAGTCCTTAGTGGATCTAACATAATAGTGAGAGTCCAGTCCATAGTGGATCTAACATGATAGTGTGAGAGTTCGGTCCAGAGTGGATCTAACATAATAGTGAGAGTCCAGTCCACAGTGCATTTAACATAATAGTGTGAGAGTCCAGTCCATAGTGGATCCAACATAATAGTGAGAGTCCAGTCCATAGTGGATCTAACATAATAGTGTACGAGTCCAGTCCATAGTGGATTCAACATATTAGTGTGCGAGTCCAGTCCACAGTGCATTTAACATAATAGTGTGAGAGTCCAGTCCATAGTGGATCTAACATAATAGTGTGAGAGTCCAGTCCATAGTGTGGCTAGCCTGAGATCATCCTGAGTGGAGACAGGTCAGCAGCGCACAGATGTCCCCAACCGATGCACAGATGAGTGGACCACCCTGGGTCCCAACTTTGGACAGCTAGCGCGTCATCTGTGGTCACTGAATCTGTGCCCCCTGTCCCAGGAAGGAGAGGGGGGCATGGCAGAAAAGAGAAGGCAGATCAACTGGTCTAAAAAGGGGGTCTATTTAAATGTTAGAGTATACAAATGAGTTTAAGATGAGACTTAAATGCTTTTACTGAGGTAGAATCTCTAACTGTTACCTGGAGGGCATTCCATAGCCCGGATTTTTTTGGGCTCTGGGAATGACTAATAAGCCGGAGTTCTTTGAACGCAGAATTCTTAAGTCTTTGCTGTCGTCCAGCATTCTATTTTTGTTGACTTTGTAGCCAGTTCAGTTTTTAGTTTCGTTCTGCAGAGCCTTCCGTAAGCTTCAATGCCTTTTCTTAGGGGCACTCACCTTTTTGTTTGTTTTTTTTGTTCAAGCATTAGACACCTTTTTACCTGCACCCTGCCTCCCGCTCTTTCCGACATCTACAACGCAATTAGCTACCGGTTGCCACCTACTGACATGGAAGAGTATTACACGCTTACTCTGCCGAGCCCTAGACAGCACATCATTTGGTTTGCAAAAAATATGTTTTACCCAAATAGGTGAAATTACATCATCTCCCACGGCACAGTGGTTGAAAAACACTCCTCTAGTGTCTTTATTCCAATGTTGTGTACAATGTTGATTGTTAAGTTGACAGCTGAGGAAGATAAAAAGCGTCTCTTTTCTTTTCGGTACTTTTTCAGCCTTCGTTCAAATCTCACTCCAAGGTGTAAATCTTCGTGAATCATGTTGTTTCCCCGCTGGTAGCCTGGTGATAAGTTCAATACCCTCTCAGTCCTCTCGTTCTGAATTGTCATCCTCACATGTTCCAGAGGTCGCGATGAGGAGGAGATCTTGGAGCCCAGCAGAAGAGTGCACGAGGAGCCGCGCCGGCGTGTGGAGCAGCAGCAGCAGCAGCAGCAGCAGCATCACCACCAACAGGCACAGCAGCAGCAGCACATCCAGGTTCCCCCCCAACAACCCCCACAGCAGCCCGAGCCTCAGCCAGCCGTCATCCAGCCTCCCCCGCAGCCCCCCACCCCGCCTCAGCCCGCCGTGCAGAGCCCACTCGACCAGCAGAGGGAGCTCGCCAGGCGACGGGAGCAGGAGAGGCGGCGGCGGGAAGCGGTAAGATCAGCCAAACATCCATCCATTTTTCTACCACTTGTCCCTTTTCGGGGGAGCGGGGGGGGGTCACTGAAGCCTATCTCAGCTGCATTCAGGCAAAAGGCAGATAGACAACATTCACACACTTGGGACCATTTTGTAGACATTTTTGACTTGTACTAGAACTACCTTTTTTTTTAATCATAGTAGTGAAGTGAAGTGAATTATATTTATATAGCGCTTTTCTCAAGTGACTCAAAGCGCTTTACCCAATATCTAAGTTACATTGAAACCAGTGTGGGTGGCACTGGGAGCAGGTGGGTAAAGTGTCTTGCCCAAGGGCACAACGGCAGTAACTAGGATGGCACAAGCGGGAATCGAACCTGCAACCCTCAAGTTGCTGGCACGGCCACTCTACTAACCGAGCTATGCCGCCCCTAAGTGCACTTCTTATAAGTGAGACTATACTTATTTTAAGGTATTTTGGGGTTCATTGAGGTTAGCTAATTTGACTTGTTTTGGAAAGTCTTGACAAGCCGAATTTTTTTGTTCTATTGGCAGATAATTTTGCTTAGTTCAAATAAAATACCCCTAATTTTTGTAAGGTTTTTTTCTTGTTTTTGAACACTGACTTTTTGCAGTGTGTTGGTATAAAAAACTTTGTAGGGAATAATTTGTTAAATGCTTCATATAAGATTATCGATGTATTGTATTTAACTGGGATGGCACGGGCGGGAATCGAACCTGCAACCCTCACGTTGCTGGCACGGCCGCTCTACTAACCGAGCTATGCCGCCCCTAAGTGCACTTCTTATAAGTGAGACTATACTTATTTTAAGGTATTTTGGGGTTCATTGAGGTTAGCTAATTTGACTTGTTTTGGAAAGTCTTGACAAGCCGAATTTTTTTGTTCTATTGGCAGATAATTTTGCTTAGTTCAAATAAAATACCCCTAATTTTTGTAAGGTTTTTTTCTTGTTTTTGAACACTGACTTTTTGCAGTGTGTTGGTATAAAAAACTTTGTAGGGAATAATTTGTTAAATGCTTCATATAAGATTATCGATGTATTGTATTTAACTGGGATGGCACGGGCGGGAATCGAACCTGCAACCCTCACGTTGCTGGCACGGCCGCTCTACTAACCGAGCTATGCCGCCCCTAAGTGCACTTCTTATAAGTGAGACTATACTTATTTTAAGGTATTTTGGGGTTCATTGAGGTTAGCTAATTTGACTTGTTTTGGAAAGTCTTGACAAGCCGAATTTTTTTGTTCTATTGGCAGATAATTTTGCTTAGTTCAAATAAAATACCCCTAATTTTTGTAAGGTTTTTTTCTTGTTTTTGAACACTGACTTTTTGCAGTGTGTTGGTATAAAAAACTTTGTAGGGAATAATTTGTTAAATGCTTCATATAAGATTATCGATGTATTATATTTAACTGGGATGGCACGGGCGGGAATCGAACCTGCAACCCTCACGTTGCTGGCACAGCCACTCTACTAACCGAGCTATGCCGCCCCTAAGTGCACTTCTTATAAGTGAGACTATACTTATTTTAAGGTATTTTGGGGTTCATTGAGGTTAGCTAATTTGACTTGTTTTGGAAAGTCTTGACAAGCCGAATTTTTTTGTTCTATTGGCAGATAATTTTGCTTAGTTCAAATAAAATACCCCTAATTTTTGTAAGGTTTTTTTCTTGTTTTTGAACACTGACTTTTTGCAGTGTGTTGGTATAAAAAACTTTGTAGGGAATAATTTGTTAAATGCTTCATATGAGATTATCGATGTATTATATTTAACTGGGATGGCACGGGCGGGAATCGAACCTGCAACCCTCAAGTTGCTGGCACGGCCACTCTACCAAACCGAGCTATGCCGCCCCTAGTGAACAATTGGATCCACAAGGGACAACAACCCTGTCCACAGACTATACACACATCAATCTTAGAAGCATACAACAATGTATTTGAAGAAGATGGATTAAAAGTGAAGATGTGAGGTGAAATAAGTACAAATGCAGCAATAAGAACAAGCAACTCCACTCACGATGGCTCTAAAGTTCAGTGATGTGTTGCTAACTTCAGCTTTTTCTTCTTTGTTGATGTCTTGCAGTAGTTATAATCCATGATGCAACAAATAGTACCACTTGTACCCTCTATATTTGGACTTTCTCCACGTTGTATTTACTTTTTTGTGTGGCTACAAAACCAGTGAAGTCAGCTCTAAATTCGTAGTTAAAAACAGAATACAAGGATTTGCAAATCTTTTTCAACCCATATTCAGTTGAATACTTTTTTGCCCCACTGTATGTTGTTCCAAAACCTGTATGGACCTTTCAGCATTAATGGTGCCTTCACAGTAGTTCAAGCACACCAATGTTCAAAACCACTGAAGTTGTCACGTTGTGTAAATAGTAAATATAAACAGAATACAATGATTTGCAAATCCTTTTCAACCTATATTCAATTGAATAGACTGCAAATACAAGATATTTATCGTTCAAACTGTAATACTTTGTTATTTTTGGAAATATTAGCTCATTTGGAAAGCTGGCACAAGTGGCAAAAAAGACTGAGAATGTTGAGGAATGCTCGTCAAACACTTATTTGAAACGTCCCACAGGTGAACGGGCTTATCGGGAACAGATGGGTGCCATGATTGGGTATAAAAGAAGCTTCCATGAAATTGATTCACAAACAAGGATGGGGCGAGGGTCACCACTTTTGTCAACAAATTGTTTAAGAACAACATTTCTCAACCAGCTATTACAAGGAATTTAGGGATTTCACCATCTACACTCTGTAATATCATCAAAAGGTTTAGAGATTCTGGAGAAATCACTGCACATAAGTGATGATATTACGGACCTTTGATCCCTCAGGCGGTAATTCATCAAAAAGCGACATCAGTGTGTAAAGGACATCACCACATGGGCTCTGGAACACTTCAGAAAACCACTGTCAGTAACTACAGTTGGTCGCTACATCTGTAAGTGCAAGTTAAAACTCTACTATGCAAAGCCAAACCCATTTATCAACAACACCCAGAAACGCTGCTGTCTTCGCTGGGCCCGAGCTCATCTAAGATGGACCGATGCAAAAGTGGAAAAGTGTGCTGTGGTCTGACGAGTCCACATTTCAAATTGTTTTTGGAAACTCTGGACGTTGTGTCCTCCGGACCAAATAGGAAAATAACCATTCGGATTGTTATAGTCGCAAAGTTCAAAAGGCAGCATCTGTGATGGTATGTGGGTGTATTAGTGCCCAGGGCATGGGTAACTTTAGGGATTTCACCATCTACACTCTGTAATATTCAATGTTCAAACTGAGAAACAATTTTTTTTTTCTTCAAATAATCAACTTAGAATTTAATGGCAGCAACGCATTACAAAAAAGTTGCCACAGGGGCATTTTTACCACTTTGTTACATGGCCTTTTCTTTTAATAACATTCAGTAAACGCTTGGGAACTGTGGAGACACATTTTTGAAGCTTTTCAGGTGGAATTCTTTCCCATTTATAAGTTGTTCAACAGTTGTGGTATTTTAGGCTTCATAAAGCGCCACACATTTTTAATTGTAGACAGGTTTGGACTACAGGCAGGCCAGTCTAGTACCCGCACTCTTTTACTACGAAGCCACACTGTTGTAGCACGTGGCTTGGCATCGTCTTGCTGAAATAAGCAGGGGCGTCCTTGATAACGTTGCTTAGATGGCAACATATGTTGCTCCAAAACCTTTATGGACCTTTCAGCATTAAAGGTGCCTTCAAAGATGTGTAAGTTACCCATGCCTTGGGCACTAATGCACCCACATACCATCACAGATGCCGGCTTTTGAACTTTGCGCCTAGAACAATCCGGATGGTTCTTTGCCTCTTTGTTCCGGAGGACACAACGTCCAGAGTTTCCAAAAACAATTTGAAATGTGGACTCGTCAGACCACAGCACACTTTTCCACTTTTGCATCGGTCCATCTTAGATGAGCTCGGGCCCAGCGAAGACAGCAGCGTTTCTGGGTGTTGTTGATAAATGGGTTTGGCTTTGCATAGTAGAGTTTTAACTTGCACTTACAGATGTAGCAACCAACTGTAGTTACTGACAGTGGTTTTCTGAAGTGTTCCTGAGCCCATGTGGTGATATCCTTTACACACTGATGTCGCTTTTTGATGCAGTACCGCCTGAGGGCTGAGGGATCAAAGGTCTGTAATATCATCGCTTATGTGCAGTGATTTATCCAGAATCTCCAAACCTTTTGATGATATTACAGAGTGTAGATGGTGAAATCCCTAAATTCCTTGCAATAGCTGGTTGAGAAATGTTGTTCTAAAACAATTTGTTGACAAAAGTGGTGACCCTCGCCCCATCCTTGTTTGTGAATCAATTTCATGGAAGCTTCTTTTATACCCAATCATGGCGCCCACCTGTTCCCAAATAGCCTGTTCACCTGTGGGACAATCCAAATAAGTGTTTGACGAGCATTCCTCAACTTTCTCAGTCTTTTTTGCCACCTGTGCCAGCTTTCCAAATGAGCTAATGTTCCAAAAATAACAAAGTATTACAGTTTGGACGATAAATATCTTGTATTTGCAGTCTATTCAATTGAATATAGGTTGAAAAGGATTTGCAAATCATTGTATTCTGTTTTTATTTGCCATTTACACAAGGTGACAACTTCACTGGTTTTGAACATTGTTGTGCTTGAAGTACTGTGAAGGCACCATTAATGCTGAAAGGTCCATACAGGTTTTGGAACAACATACAGTGGGGCAAAAAAGTATTTAGTCAGCCAGCGATTGTGCAAGTTCTCCCACTTAAAATGATGACAGAGGTCTGTAATTTTCATCATAGGTACACTTCAACTGTGAGAGACAGAATGTGGAAAAAAATCCAGGAATTCACATTGTAGGAATTTTAAAGAATTTATTTGGTGGAAAATAAGTATTTGGTCAACCATTCAAAGCTCTCACTGATGGCTCAAAATCTCACGATACATGGCCCCATTCATTCTTTCCTTAACACGGATCAATCGTCCTGTCCCCTTAGCAGAAAAACAGCCCTAAAGCATGATGTTTCCCCCCCCATGCTTCACAGTAGGTATGGTGTTCTTGGGATGCAACTCAGTATTCTTCTTCCTCCAAACACCACGAGTTGAGTTTATACCAAAAAGTTCTATTTTGGTTTCATCTGACCACATGACATTCTCCCAATCCTCTGCTGTATCATCCATGTGCTCTCTGGCAAACCTCAGACGGGCCTGGACATGCACTGGCCTAAGCAGGGGGACACGTCTGGCACTGCAGGATTTGATTCCCTGTCGGCGTAGTGTGTTACTGATGGTAACCTTTGTTACTTTGGTCCCAGCTCTCTGCAGGTCATTCACCAGGTCCCCCCGTGTGGTCCTGGGATTTTTGCTCACCGTTCTCATGATCATTTTGACCCCACGGGATGAGATCTTGTGTGGAGCCCCAGATCGAGGGAGATAATCAGTGGTCTTGTATGTCTTCCATTTTCTGATAATTGCTCCCACAGTTGATTTTTTCACACCAAGCTGCTTGCCTATTGTAGATTCACTCTTCTCAGTCTGGTGCAGGTCTACAAATCTTTTCCTGGACAGCTCTTTGGTTTTCGCCATAGTGGAGTTTGGAGTCTGACTGTTTGAGACGAGTTGAGTTTATACCAAAATGGATACATGGATGATACGGCAGAGGATTGGGAGAATGTCATGTGGTCAGATGAAACCAAAGTATAACTTTTTTGGTATAAACTCAACTCTTCGTGTTTGGAGGAAGAAAAATACTGAGTTGCATCCCAAGAACACCATACCTACTGTGAAGCATGGGGGTGGAAACATCATGCTTTGGGGCTGTTTTTCCGCTAAGGGGACAGGACGATTGATCCGTGTTAAGGAAAGAATGTATCGTGAGATTTTGAGCCATCAGTGAGAGCTTTGAATGGTTGACCAAATACTTATTTTCCACCCAAAAAATTCTTTAAAATTCCTACAATGTGAATTCCTGGATTTTTTTCCACATTCTGTCTCTCACAGTTGAAGTGTACCTATAATGAAAATTAGACCTCTGTCATCATTTTAAGTGGGAAAACTTGCACAATCGCTGGCTGACTAAATACTTTTTTTTTGCCATCCAAGCAACCTTAGGGATGGCGTGGCTTAGTGGTAGAGTGGCTGCGCGCAACCCGAGGGTCCCTGGTTCAATCCCCCACCTAGTACCAACCTCGTCACGTCCGTTGTGTCCTGAGCAAGACACTTCACCCTTGCTCCTGATGGGGTGCTGGTTAGCGCCTTGCATGGCAGCTCCCTCCATCAGTGTGTGAATGTGTGAATGCAGAGGTGGGTAGAGTAGTCAGAAATTGTACTCAAGTAAGAGTACAGTTACTTTAGAGATTTATTACTCAAGTAAAAGTAAGGAGTAGTCACCCAAATATTTATTTGAGTAAAAGTAAAAAGTATGTTGTGAAAAAACTACTCAAATAATGCACAAAAACATAAAAATAGCAATGAGCAAATTCAGAGCCAGGAATATCTCTTAAGCAACTAAAACAATAATATATATTAAATAATAGTACATTAAAAGAAAATAAAAAAATGGCACATTGGGCCACAATAACTTAACAGCACCATAGCCTCAGTAGGCATTTATTGATTTGATTGATTGATTAAAACTTGTATTAGTAGATTGCACAGTACAGTACATATTCCGTACAATTGACCACTAAATGGTAACACCCCAATAAGTTTTTCAACGTTTATCAATTACTTAGTAAATGACCAAGTCGAGGTGATCTACCTCATATATACATACACACACATATCATATATATATATACAGTATATAATTTATATTTATTTATTTTGCCGTTTTTGCTCACATGTTGAAGGTGTTTTAATGAATATACATGCATGTTTAACATATAGACTCCTATCTTTCATGAAGACAAGAATATAAGTTGGTGTATTACCTGATTCTGATGACTTGCATTGATTGGAATCAGACAGTATATTGCTGATAATGTCCACGTTTTCAAATGGAGGAGAAAAAAAGTTCCTGTTTTCCGTCTAATACCACATGAAAGTCGTTGGTTTTTGGGATCTTATTTGTCCAGCTTCCATATTTGTTTTTATACACTTTACAAGAAATACATTGGCGGCAAACTCCGTAGCTTGCTAGCTTGTTTGCGCTGGCTTTCGGAGACTCTTATTTTGTTAGCGCAGGCGCGATGGAGCGGCGCTTTTATTGTGAAGACAGGAACTGTGCGATCAGTCTTTAGGCTTTTGACGGGAAGTACGGTTGAAATAAAAAGTGTCTTTTTTCCTTTACACTTTTGATTGATTGATTGAAACTTTTATTAGTAGATTACACAGTACAGTACATATTCTGTACAATTGACCACTAAATGGTAACACCCCAATAAGTTTTTCAACGTTTATCAATTACTTGATAAATGACCAAGTCGAGGTGATCTACCACATATATACATACACACATATATATACATATATATATATATATTGAGTATATAATTTATAGTTTTTTATTTTGCCGTTTTTGTTGACATGTTGAAGGTGTTTTAATGAATATATATGCATGTTTAACATATAGATTTCTATCTTTCATGAAGACATATTCCGTACAATTGAGCACTAAATGCTAACACACGAATACGTTTTTGAACTTGTTTAAGTCGGGTCATGTGACCGCCTGGCTCTGTTTGATTGGTCCAACGTCACCAGTGACTGCATTTGATTGGTGAAACGCAGGCATGGGTAGATTCTACTTTGAAGCTATGTCATTAAAAGTAGCCTTTCTTCTCTATAAATATACTCAAGTAAAAGTATGTTGCATAAAAACTACTCTTAGAAGTACAATTTATCCCGAAAGTTACTTAAGTAAATGTAACGGAGTAAATGTAGCGCGTTACTACCCACCTCTGGTCATTAACCAAAACAAACATTAATAGATCGATAAAAAAAAAGTAGCAAGCTGAATGTAGATAAATGGAGCGGAGTAAAAGTAGCGTTTCTTCTCTATAAATATACTCAAGTAAAAGTAAAAGCATGTTGCACAAAAACTACTCGTAAAAGTACAATTTATCCCGAAAGTTACTTAAGTAAATGTAACGGAGTAAATGTAGCGCGTTACTACCCACCTCTGGTCATTAACCAAAACAAACATTAATAGATCGATAAAAAAAAAAGTAGCGAGCTGAATGTAGATAAATGGAGCGGAGTAAAAGTAGCGTTTCTTCTCTATAAATATACTCAAGTAAAAGTAAAAGTATGTTGCATAAAAACTACTCGTAGAAGTACAATTTATCCCGAAAGTTACTTAAGTAAATGTAACGGAGTAAATGTAGCGCGTTACTACCCACCTCTGGTCATTAACCAAAACAAACATTAATAGATCGATAAAAAAAAAAGTAGCAAGCTGAATGTAGATAAATGGAGCGGAGTAAAAGTAGCGTTTCTTCTCTATAAATATACTCAAGTAAAAGTAAAAGCATGTTGCACAAAAACTACTCGTAGAAGTACAATTTATCCCGAAAGTTACTTAAGTAAATGTAACGGAGTAAATGTAGCACGTTACTACCCACCTCTGGTCATTAACCGAAACAAACATTAATAGATCGATAAAAAAAAAAGTAGCGAGCTGAATGTAGATAAATGGAACGGAGTAAAAGTAGCGTTTCTTCTCTATAAATATACTCAAGTAAAAGTAAAAGTATGTTGCATAAAAACTACTCGTAAAAGTACAATTTATCCCAAAAGTTACTCAAGTAGATCCATCCATCCATCCATCCATTTTCTACCGCTTATTCCCTTTTGGGGTGGCGGGGGGCGCTGGCGCCTATCTCAGCTACAATCGGGCGGAAGGCAGGGTACACCCTGGACAAGTCGCCACCTCATCGCAGTACTCAAGTAGATGTACCGGAGTAAATGTAGCGGGTTACTACCCACCTCTGAGTAAATGTGGAAGTAGTGTCCAAAGTGCTATACAAGCACAACACATTTATTTATCATTTTATCATGGACGCCCCTGCTT
>NC_084617.1:5946447-5951447 GCF_033978795.1 Nerophis ophidion | reverse complement strand
CAAGTCACCACCTCATAATTTTAATTAAAATGATTTTTTTGTATTTGGTGGTGTTTTTTTTGTTGTTGTTTTTTTTACTTTAATAATATCCATCCATCCATCCATTTTCTACCGCTTGTCCCTTTTGGGATCGCGGTGGGTCGCTGGAGCCTACCTCAGCTGCATTCGGTCGGAAGGCGGCGTACACCCTGGACAAATTTCTTCCTTATTATTTTATTTAAAACACATTTTTTTGTATTTGGTAGCTGTGTTGTTGTTTTTTTACATAATATAAACATAAACAAATGAAGGCGTACATTTATTTAGATTTAATCAACCGACAATCAAAAAATAATAATTTTTGGAAGCTCATCTCGTATTTGACGTAGTTTATAGGTGCAATAAGTGTTCAACTTCAGCCTAAACCCTTCCGGTCTGCAACATTTTCCATGTATGAATGTACAACTGTTTGTTTATTTTGTTGACCACTGACCGAAGAAATAATAAACTAACGAAAAAAATGTTTTTTTTTATTGTGTTTTTGTGCTCTACTGCCATCCTGTGGTTACAATTGTGAACAGCAACTAAATCCGCACGTTTTCTTGTATGCATGACTTTTTCAAAGATAATAAAAGCACTATTTATAATAACGTATTATTAACTAAATAGTAGATTTTATAACCCCTGTTGGCGGACATAATATATTACAATGTTTTAAAATTAAGAAAACGTATTTTTATTGTAAGCTCAAACGTAACTTATATGTATTTAAGGCATCAGTCTGTAATCAATAAAGCGCATGCGCGTTGTCTTTCCAATGATTGGCCCTCAAAGAAGGCCAACTTCCTGTAGTACACAGTCTCTCCACTAAGGGGCGATAATGTGCATTCAAGTCCTGTGCCGTCAATCATCAAAAGAAGAAGAAGTAACCCGGAAGCGATGTTCAGCTTGAAGGTCTATTTTTGTTGGGCTGAAAGTCATTTTTTTGTTGTTTTTTTTTCACCAAAATGGGCGTAAAATTAGAAATCTGCAAAGTAAGTCGTTTCATTTTAAACCTGGGGAAGATACAAAGTGTTGTATTTGTGTGTTCGTGTTAGTGATGACGTAATGACTTTGCTGTGTTTCTTTTGGCACCAAGATGATATTTTATGTTACTTTTCCCGTCACAATGTTCTGGATCTCCAACCAACCAGACTATTTTGAGGAGTACGTCTTGAAGAAAAAGGTTTGTATCCTCTTTTAACAGCCATCCCTGGCTTTTTTTTTGGCTTAAACTAACATGTTTGTCATTTTCCTGCCACTCAGAGGGAGATGTTACCCCCTAATGAGGCCCAGCGGGTGAGTAATAAATTAACATATTTTATTATTATTATTATTATTTTACTCCATACAAATATACAGGGTGACCATTTTCATTCATGTTGTTCACAAATCGTTCAGTATTCCGTCAGGTTCAAACACTGATGACATTTATTAAACAAACAAGAAGCAAGGAGTTAAATTTTGCTCAATGAGGAGAACGTATAGGGCTGTACACTCAGATACAGTTCCAACCTACGCTCTAAGGCAGTGGTTGTCAACCTTTTTTCAGTGATGTACCCCCTGTGAACATTTTTTTTTTAATTCAAGTACCCCCTAATCAGAGCAAAGCATTTTTGGTTGAAAAAAAGAGATAAAGAAGTAAAATCCAGCACTATGTCATCAGTTTCTGATTTATTTAATTGTATAACAGTGCAAAATATTGCTCATTTGTAGTGGTTTTTCCTGAACTATTGGGAAAAAAAGATACAAAAATAACTAAAAACTTGTTGAAAAATAAACAAGTATTGGGCTGTACACTCAGATACAGTTCCAACCTACGTTCTAAGGTTGTTGTGACTTAGGGTTTATAGTTCATGTGTGATGATCATTTATAATTTGCATACTTGATTTAATTGCTGATAAATTAATCTATTATTATTTACAGTTAAAAAAAAGTTTTCACATGGATTTGATATAGATTATTTGAGTTGTTTTCTACTTCATGGCCTAACAAAGGGTTAACAAAATACCGCATGTTCCACAATTCATTAAAGGCAAACAGGATGTAAAAATAAGACCGGGAGCTCGTTGGGATTGAGCATTACGAGAAATGAACGACAGATAACAAAATTCTGGCAATTAAGCTGCCAGCTTTTTTCCGTAAAAACTCCCCAGAAAACATTTGTACTGTGTTTCCATTTACTGTAAAATGTTGTCAAAACAAAACATTACATTAAGTTTTTACTGTGAAAACGACAAGTCTACTTAACCATTTTATATAATTAATTTTTGGGGGGGGGTGTTCTTATTTACTTTGCTACGTTGTGTCCAATTGTGGACGTCTGCGTGTTTTCTTCCAGAGGAAAGAGTACGAGGAATTCAAGGAGAGGATGCGAGTTCGAAACGAGCAGCGGCTGTCGAAAAAAATCTCCATGGAGTCCGAGAACTGAGGACATTTTGTGACATTTGTATTGTTTATATTGCCGATGCACACGTGTCTCAATGATGATGTTTTTGAAGTGCCAGAAGACTTTATTACATCGTTGTTATGAAGTCTGTTCATGCCTTTGGACTTTTCTGTTTGGTGGATTTGTAGTTGCACCACATGTCATAACAAGCAAACGAAATGCTTTATTGGAGTTATTTGCTTCATCACACTGTCCAGAGTTATCTGTAAATATGCATCTTAAAGGCCTACTGAAATGATATTTTCTTATCTAAACGGGGATAGCAGGTCCATTCTATGTGTCATACTTCATCATTTCGCCATATTGCCATATTTTTGCTGAAAGGATTTAGTAGAGAACATCCACGATAAAGTTCGCAACTTTTGGTCGCTGATAAAAAAGCCTTGCCTGTACCGGAAGTAGCAGACGATGTGCGCGTGACGTCACGAGTTGTGGAGCTCCTCACATCTGAACATTGTTTACAATCATGGCCACCAGCAGCGAGAGCGATTCGGACCGACAAAGCGACGATTGAAAGATTCGTGGATGAGGAAAGTGAGAGTGAAGGACTACAAAAAAAAGATGTATTAAAAAAAAGACTAGATTAGACAAGGCTTCACGGTGGCAGAGGGGTTAGTGCGTCTGCCTCACAATACGAAGTTCCTGCAGTCCTGGGTTCAAATCCAGGCTCGGGATCTTTCTGTGTGGAGTTTGCATGTTCTTCCCATGAATGCGTGGCTTCCTCCCACTTCCAAAGACATGCACCTGGGGATAGGTTGATTGGCAACACTAAAATTGGCCCTAGTGTGTGAATGTGAGTGTGAATGTTGTCTGTCTATCTGTGTTGGCCCTGCGATGAGGTGGCGACTTGTCTAGGGTGTACCCTGCCTTCCGCCCGATTGTAGCTGAGATAGGCGCCAGCGACGCCGAAAGGGAATAAGCGGTAGAAAATGGATGGATGGATTGATGGATAGATTAGACAAATTTACTAGGATAATTCTGGAAAATCCCTTATCTGCTTATGGTGTTACTAGTGTTTTAGTGAGATTATATGGTCGTACCTGTACAACCTGAAGGTCAGCCCCGCACCTTTCATCAGCACCAGTCGACGGGTGGTGGCGATGCCCATCTCCGCCCTTCGCAAGGGACCCTCTTCGAAACACGATCTTTCGAAATGATCGCTGCATAAAACACTGTACTTTGTGTGTGTGGTCCAATCCCACTGTGTTCGCTTGACCGCTCTGTTCCATAGTAAAGCTTCAACATCATCTTTCGGGAATGTAAACAATGAAGCTGTGTTTGTGTTGCTAAAGGCGGCCGCAATACACCGCTTCCCACTTACAGCTTTCTTCTTTGATGTCTCCATTATTCATTGAACAAATAGCAAAATATTCAGCAACACAGAGTCCAGAATACTGTGGAATTATGCGATGAAAACAGACAACTTATAGCTGTAAATGGTGCTGGAACAAAATGTTCTCTACGTCACGCGCATGCGACATTGTACCGCAACGTTTTAGCATGATACTTCCGCGCAAAATTTAAAATTGCAATTTAGTAAACTAAAAAGGCCGTATTGGCATGTGTTGCAATGTTAATATTTCATCATTGATATATAAACTATCAGACTGCGTGGTCGCTAGTAGTGGCTTTCAGTAGGCCTTTAATATCCTCCTAAAATTTTGCAATGGATTATTAGACAAAAAATCATGTTCCAGAATAAAAGCTGTATCATTGTGAAAAGGATGTCTCAGAGTTTCCAGTTATATGCAACAGTTTTTTTCCCCAAATGCCTGCCATGATTTATGAAAGTAATTAAATTATTGTGTTTTAAAAAGTAGAATTGGAGTGGTTTTGTAAGTGTTTATTTAATACATGTTTTTTTTTTTTTTTTTCCAAGATGGCTGTAGTGGCTGCAGGAGCTCTGTGCTCCTGATGTTTCCCTCTTCTTTTCACGTGTTTTTTTTTCGGCCTTTTGGTTTTGGTCTCTGTGAAAGACCCGTGCCGTCTTGTGGGTTCCAGGGTCCACCAAGGAAGGACATGGCTTTGAGCAGGTGTAGACTTCTTCATTTTTGCGTGTTGCTTTTCAGCCATACCCGTTGTCTGCGTCTGCCTCTCGCTCTCTTCCGGGTTGCCTGCGCTGCTGCTCGTGTTGTCGTCTCTCCACCTCTCTCCTCGACGTTCAGGTCTTCCGCCCTTTTTAACAGTGCGAGAGGATTCATTAATTGTATCCAGGAGCGCGATCCACGCACCTGATCTCGTTTGTGGCGTCGCATCACTGCCTCCTCGGCGCCATCTTGGGCCGGGCTCCAGCATGCCCTGCCTCTCTGTCGGATCGTCGGCTCCGCCTCTCCACAGTCCCTTTGAATGTTATCTGTCTATCTGTGTTGGCCCTGTGATGAGGTGGTGACTTGTCCAGGGTGTACGCCGCCTTCCACTTCTGAGAAGAATTTTTGTGCATTCTTTGGCAGCAGGTTATAGTTTTCTTTGTACATCATTTTAGCTGTTTGCAATTTTAGCATCATTCACACTCACATTCATTCACTAGAGCAA
>NC_084617.1:5873947-5941447 GCF_033978795.1 Nerophis ophidion | reverse complement strand
AGAGCAGGTCGCGCCACATTATTTCCAAAACTACTCATCACATGAGACAATAATGGAACATTCTTGCACACTGACCCATTCCTTATAGTGTGTTTTGCATCATTGTTTGCTTGCGTTATTGTATAATTTGCTAAAGTGTCTATCATGCATGCACGTGTAAATTTTAGTTGACATTTTTCATTTCATTAAATTTTTGTCGTATAAAATACCACAGAACGATTTAGGAATACGAATCAACGTTTACTGTTGCTTCTTTTTTGTATTTTTTGTATGTAAAACGAAGCTGCCTCTGAGACGTTTTGGGGGTACTTGTTGAGAAGTACCCAAAGTGTCCAATAATACTCACCTTTCTGGAAAACAGAATTTTGATTGGTCAGAATACTTGCCTTATCAACTGTTATTTATTCTACTCGTCGTAATGAAGAGATACATTCACACACGGTCCCATTATAATGTGTTTATGAGTTAGCAAAGCACCAAACCAATCATTGGCGGTCCCCCACAAATAAAAGACTCTTTTAATCCCTGTGTTTGCTTCTATAGAAATCCTCAACGGTGTAATCAAGAGTGTAAAGAAGGATGGCGAGTGGAGGGTAAACAGGACCCAAATATAATAATGCCCTATTATTATTTACTATTAATTGTGCTTTATTAATAATCTGCTCTCAGGTTCTTATTGTTGACCACATGAGCATGCGGATTCTGTCCTCCTGTTGCAAGATGTCAGACATTTTGGCAGAGGGCGTTACCAGTAAGTCTGCACTCATTATTATTATTATTGTTATGTAGAAGCCATGCACTCAATTGCATTGACCTGTTTTTTGTCCTCGGGGGCACAAAATAAAGCTTGTCTTGTTTGAGTTGACATTGATTATATTACATATCGACTACAAAGATTTTCTGTTTGTTTGTTTTTTGCAGTTGTGGAAGATCTCAATAAAAGCAGGGAGCCCATCGCTTGTCTGGAGGCCATATATTTAATTTCGCCAGTGGAAAAGGTTTGCTGCCCACTCATTTGCGAAATATATTATTTTAGGTATTAAAAATGGTGACAAGGATCTGCTTTCAACCTTCAGTCTGTTCGTGCGCTCATCAACGACTTTAAGGACAGCACTTTTACCTACAAAGCAGCCCACATCTTCTTCACAGACAGTAAGATCATTTTTGTGTTGCAAAATAATCCAAAATTGGGCTACAAATGATTTGATTACATGTTTTGTTTGCTTTGCTTGGCTCTACTAGCTTGCCCCGATAATCTATTCAACGAAATTGCGAGATCCCGAGTTTCCAAGGCTGCCAAGACTTTAAAAGAAATCAACGTTGCTTTCCTGCCATATGAATCTCAGGTAAATACTTAAGACTTGATGCTGCTTTGAAGGATATGCTAGCGTACTTTTAACTGTGCGATATATAACCATGTATATTATAGTATGACCCCAAAATAATACGTTGCAGTAATCGAGACGAGATGTAACGAACGCATGAATAATGATCTCAGCGTTGAAGATGAAAGAAGGCTGTTTTAGTTACACTCTTAATGTGTGACTCAAATGAGAGAGTTGGGTCGAAGATAATACGAGAGTCTTTACCGAGTTGCTTTGTGTAATTGTTTGGTTGTGAAATGTTAAGGGGGTGGTAATAAATACGTGCCGGATAATCAGCATTCCCGTTTTCTCAGCGTGAAGATGCAAAAAGTTGCTGGACATCCATTGTTTAATTTCGTTTAGACATGCCTTCACGTGACTACAATCTGGTGTGTTGGTTAGCTTTAGGGGCATATAAAGTTGGATGTCATCAGCGTAACAGTATATAAATAAATTATCTGCGTGCGTCACTAGGTCAGCTACAAACTGGAAATTCACTGATAAGAGTCCGAATAGGGCCCAGGGGGGGCGATGGATAACAGCCAGAGAGAGAGGTAGCCGTGTGACAGATCTCATCGTAAGCACTTTAAATGATTCATATTTATTACTAATGTTAAGAGTTTTCTTTGGATATTAGTACTACCCTTCCGCACATTTTAAGGGGACGGGCAATATGTGCACTCGTATCGTTAGGAGGAGATGCCTCGTTAAGCGGGAAAAATTAATCTGGTTTTGCTGAGACCAATGACGTTAAGATCGTTGTCTGTAATAACCTCATTAATTAATAACGTTTTGGGAGACATTGATCTGATGTTTAAAAAGCCCATATCATAGGTAGCGCTCTGTTTTGAGGAATTTTTTTTAATGGTATCTGTAGTACTGATATTAATAACGTTACGTTTCTTTTGCGTAGTGCGCCTTAAATAATTTCGATCACATCTAGGAAGTTATATGTTGGGGATCTTGAGATTATTTGATTGGTGCTGCGATAGACTGAAGGCGTCATGATTTGCCACCTCAGTAGAATGCATGTTCACTTCTGGCACAGTCCCTGCAGAAAATGTGAGTGTTATATTTTTCTAGGAGAAATGTTACGTGTGCAGGAATTTTCCAGCCTGGCGCTGGTTAGTTCCATCTTAACTGACTCCTCACCCGGACTAACAGACACTGTAATTGCATGTGTCCGAGCTTGCTCTAGTGTAGTTAGTCAAGTGTGGCTCAAATAGTCGTCCTATTTTGGGACGGCGTGGCGAAGCTGGGAGAGTGGCCATGCCAGTAATCTGAAAGTTGCTGGCTCAATCCCCACCTTCTACCATCCTAGTCATGTCCGTTGAGTCCTTGGGGAAGACACTTCACTCTTGCTCCTGATGGGTCGTGGTTAGCGCCTTGCATGGCAGCTCCCGCCATCAGTGTGTGAATGTGTGTGTGAATGTGTGTGTGAATGTGGAAATACTGTCGAAGCGCTTTGGGCTCCTTTAAAAAGGGGTAGAAAAGCACTATACACGTACAACAATTTACCATTTTTTTTATTTTCTAGAGAGAGTTATGGCGCCTTCCCGGTTCAGCAAGCCCGGTTTTCCCCAGAAAGAGGGCCAATTATCAATAAGCATTAGTCCCTGTTCTGTACAAAAACTAGCCAGCCGCTTGTCAAGCGAGACTAATCTGCTATACTTCTCATCATTGCTTCTCGCAGGCAGAGACAAATACTGTATTTTTTTGGAGTATAAGTCGCACCTGCCGAAATGCATAATAAAGAAGGGGAAAACATATATAAGTCGCACTGGAGTATAAGTCGCATTTTGGGGGGAAATTTATTTGATAAAACCCAACACCAAGAATAGACATTTGAAAGGCAATTTCAAACTAAATAAATAATAGTGAACAACAGGTTAAATAAGTGTACGTTATATGATGCATAAATAACCAACTGAGAAGGTGCCTGGTATGTTAACCTAACATATTATGGTAAGAGTCATTTAAATAACTAACATATAGAACATGCTATACCTTTACCAAACAATTTGTCACTCCTAATCGATAAATCCAATGAAATATACGTCCAGTCTCTTACGTGAATGAGCTTGATAATATTTCCGTATTTCCCTGAATTGCAGCCGGGGCGCTAATGAATTTAAAACCTCTTCTCACTCCGCCGCTTACCAAAGGCATGCGGTAAATTTAGGCCTGCGCTTATAGATCTGAGTGTGATGTAAGGATACCATCATGAAAAGCACATTTAATAAAAAAAAGTTATTATGGTCTGTACCTTTACTTATAAATGAAGTCCATACGCAGCTCCTTCTGTTCAAAAGCATCGATAAATTTGTTTATAGAAATCTTCCTTATCTTTCGGCAGTTTCAAAAGTATCTCTGTCTCGATGGAGATCTTCCTTTATTACCTCCTGCTTCGATTGAAAGTCCAGTTTAGAAAATGGTTTTATTTTAGATATGTAATCCTCCATGTTAAAAATGCAAGCAAGAGGAAAAAATAAACGACTGCTGCTTGTTGTCACTTCTTCTGCAGCCGAGTAGTCGCAAGAAGGATCACTAGCGCCCTCTACCACCAGGAGGTAGGAGTCATTTAATGACTCATATTTGACACATGCAGCTACGGTATATTAATAAAACATAGCTGCTTACTGTTCTTTTTAGCATATTCAAAAGTTTGGACCTTAAATCCTACTGAATAGCTCTTAATCTTCTTCCCTTTAAGCGATTTAAAATTATTTAAATCCGCCTCCTCCATTTTGAAAATGATGACAGGGGAAGTGTCACTCGTGACGTGACGAGTTTGACCCGGTGGAAATTGTAGACATGTGCTAATAAAAATAATATTTTACTCCGGCATTAATCCTGAGCCGGCGGTAATGCTAAGCATGGGCTAATTATTTTGTGACACGAGTTTGACCCGGCAGTAATTCTAGGCAGGCGCATACTATATACCCGGCGGCAATTCAAGAAAATACGGTATTTGATATTTTACGGTAACGTGTTAATAATTTCACACATAAATCGCTCCTGAGTATAAATCGCACCAAACTATGAAAAAAAACTGCAACTTATAGTCCAAAAAATACGGTACTCGATGCCATGTTTTGCTTCATGGTGGTCATGTTTTTTAACCAATCTCGCTCAAGTTTCACACACAAGTACTTGTCAGTTTTTTAAAGTTGCTGTGTGTTATGTAGCATTCATTGGGTCATGGGTGTGCTTTTAAGACAATCCAATTCATGGGACGTAATAACAGCGCCACCAGCTGTCATAAAAAAAACAGCGCAGGCATCACAGTAGGGGGTGGATGGTTTGACAAATTGTCACCTTTTCATGTGCTGACTACACATGCATTTTTTTTAGCCTTATGTTTTTAAAGGCAGTGTACCTAATGTATACAAAGTGTTTTATTCCCCCCCCCCCCCCCCCCCCCCCCCCCCCTGTCGTCCTTGCAGGTGTTCTCTCTGGATGACCCGGCTTCCTTCCACACTTTCTACAGCCAAAAGACCCCAAAAGACAAACGAGACAAGATGACGGAGACTCTTGCAGAGCAGATCGCGACCTTATGCGATACGCTGAAAGAGTACCCGGCGATTCGATACCGCAAGTAGGCACGCTGCAGTGGGTGCATCCTGCACGTGGGCGCAACAAATTAAAAAGCCCAATAAAACCCTTTTCTTTCTGGTAGCGGGCAGGAGAGGAATGCTAAACTGGCCGAAGAGGTCTACCAGCATCTGAACGCCCACAAAGCTGACAACCCAAGCATGGGAGAGGTTTGGAACAGCCTTTTTCTAGCACATTGATACTGTGTCTCTTTAATTTGTCTCCTTTCTTCTCTTTTTATTCTGCTCTGGCAGCGTTTGCCATATAAGGATGTGTAAACATCCCCTGAGATGGTGCAGCTTTTGGCTTCTACAGGTTGTGGGTTTCTTCTGTGTTTTTCTTTATACTCCTTCTTTTCTTTTCGTAGATCTCACCTTCCACTGTATGAGTCTTAACAGGCATGAATTCTTTTTCTGTGAATGTTTTGTGTGCCTTTTTGTCTGCAATTGGCATGAGAGGTTTGCTGTAGAACAGGGGTGCCCATCACGTCGATCGCGGGCTACCGGTCGATCGTGGAGGATGTGTCAGTCGATCGCAAACCAAGCATAACAAAAATAAACCTAAAAATTTGTGATAATCAATCTTTACTATGACGTTGCTTTCATCACTTGAATGACATTCACGGCACCCGAGGGTCTTCTGAGATGTCGCTGGCTGCCGTCAGATCATTATTAAAAAAAACATGACCGAGAGGAGGGCGAGAAACACTTTTTATTTCAACACTCTTGCACCGTACTTGCTGTCGAAACCCTAAAGACAGACTGCATAGTTGCTGTCTTCACAATAAAAGCCCTGCTTCATCCTGCCTGCGCTAACAAAATAAGAGTCTCAGAAAGCTAGCGTGCACAAGTTAGCAAGCTACGGAGTTTGCCGCCAATGTATTTCTTGCAAAATGTTTAAAATCGAGTATGGAAGCTGGACAAATGAGATGCCAAAAACTAACCACTTTCATGTGGTTTTGGACAGAAAGGAGGACTTTTTTTCTCCTAAATTCGAAAAAGTGGACGTTATCATCACTACTGTCTGATTGTAAATCAATGCAAGTCATCAGAATCAGGTAATACACCAACTTATATTCTTGTCTTCATGAAACAAAGGAATCTATATGTGTTAAACATGCTTGTTATCATTAAACACCTTAAACATGTTGACAAAAACTTCTCTTTCATAAATAATTAAATTTAAATTATATATATAAATGAGGAATTCAGGAGGAACAGTGTGGTTTTCGTCCTGGTCGTGGAACTGTGGACCAGCTCTATACTCTCGGCAGGGTTCTTGAGGGTGCATGGGAGTTTGCCCAACCAGTCTACATGTGCTTTGTGGACTTGGAGAAGGCATTCGACCGTGTCCCTCGGGAAGTCCTGTGGGGAGTACTCAGAGAGTATGGGGTACCGGACTGTCTTATTGTGGCAGTCCGCTCCCTGTATGATCAGTGTCAGAGCTTGGTCCGCATTGCCGGCAGTAAGTCGGACACATTTCCAGTGAGGGTTGGACTCCGCCAAGGCTGTCCTTTGTCACCGATTCTGTTCATAACTTTTATGGACAGAATTTCTAGGCGCAGTCAAGGCGTTGAAGGGGTTCCGGTTTGGTGACCGCAGGATTAGGTCTCTGCTTTTTGTAGATGATGTGGTCCTGTTGGCTTCATCTGGCCGGGATCTTCAGCTCTCACTGGATCGGTTCGCAGCCGAGTGTGAAGCGACCGGAATGAGAATCAGCACCTCCAAGTCCGAGTCCATGGTTCTCGGCTGGAAAAGGGTGGAGTGCCATCTCCGGGTTGGGGAGGAGACCCTGCCCCAAGTGGAGGAGTTCAAGTACCTAGGAGTCTTGTTCACGAGTGGGGGAAGAGTGGATCGTGAGATCGACAGGCGGATCGGTGCGGCGTCTTCAGTAATGCGGAGGTTGTATCGATCCGTTGTGAAGAAGGAGCTGAGCCGGAAGGCAAAGCTCTCAATTTACCGGTCGATGTACGTTCCCATCCTCACCTATGGTCATGAGCTTTGGGTCATGACCGAAAGGATAAGATCACGGGTACAAGCGGCCGAAATGAGTTTCCTCCGCCGGGTGGCGGGGCTCTCCCTTAGAGATAGGGTGAGAAGCTCTGCCATCCGGGAGGAACTCAAAGTAAAGCCGCTGCTCCTCCACATCGAGAGGAGCCAGATGAGGTGGTTCGGGCATCTGGTCAGGATGCCACCCGAACGCCTCCCTAGGGATGTGTTTAGGGCACGTCCAGCTGGTAGGAGGCCACGGGGAAGACCCAGGACACGTTGGGAAGACTATGTCTCCCGGCTGGCCTGGGAACGCCTCGGGATCCCCCGGGAAGAGCTAGACGAAGTGGCTGGAGATAGGGAAGTCTGGGCTTCCCTGCTTAGGCTGCTGCCCCCGCGACCTGACCTCGGATAAGCGGAAAATGATGGCTGGATGGATGGATATATGAATGAAGTAGATTCCTTGGACTTGTTCAATTGAAAAGTAGCTCGTCTTCAGAAAAAGTGTGGGCACCCCTGTTGTCAACAATATTGCAACATAATGCATCATCGGGACAATTTAAAACCACGACAGACCACACTTTGCCACGTAAAGTTAATTACTTTTCCTTAACTACGTCTTAATTGCTTCCAGGGGCCAAACAAGGCACAATCCCAACTACTTATTGTCGACCGTGGATTCGATCCCGTCTCTCCTGTCCTGCATGAGCTGACCTTCCAGGCGATGGCCTACGATTTGCTGGATATCCAAAAAGACATCTACAGGTGGGTTTTGTTTTCTTCGCTGATGCAACTTCCTGTCAGTAATAGTTGATACTGCTGTGCGTCAGTGTTTCCCAACTTTTATTCTCACAGCACACCACTAAACAACAATGTTGTCTGCACTAAGGAATACACAGGTTTAATTAGGTACCTTTTGCCATCTAGTGAAAAAGTATGTCATTCTTCTGCCTGTCTCTCTACGGCGCTGGTATGGATGAGCAAAGATGCATTTGTAGTACTGTATTTTTCGGACTAAAATCCTTTCATTTTCTCAAAAATCGACAGGTGCGCCTAATGTACGGAATAATTTTGGTTGTGCTTACCGACCTCAAAATTATTTAATTTGGTATATGTGTAATGATAAGTGTGACCGGTACATAGTAGTCCCACATAAGAGATAGGATAGGTCTTTATTGTCATTGCACAAGTACAACGAAACTTTGTTTTCAGCACAAACCCGTTCAAGATTAGACAAACAGTGTTCATGGTTACAGAACAAGAACGCTGATGGGTCGCCACAAGGCGCCCCGTAAAAGATGGGATAAAGGTCAACGCTGGGGAAGGATGAGTAAAAAAATACAATCTAGACTGGGCTCTTAAGGGGGCCCAGTCTGGAGTGGGAAAAAAGCTCCATAGCAAAGCACATATACATATTACAACTTACATATCTAGCAACAGAGGGAAGGGAGTTCCGGGTCATGATGGTAGGCCGCAGCTCTCATGCGCTGACCATCCATTCATTACTTCTATGGGATTTGCGTCGAGGGCGTTAGGTTCGGGGGTGGGGTATGTGTGGCGTATATTTTTGTGGACGTGTGTGTGTTTAAGCCCGTAGTGTGTCTCTGTTCCGCGGCCTTGATGTATTGTGCAGTCACTAGTCCAAAGTGAACAACAACAGGTGTGTGTCCATGAGAGACAAGAAGGGAGTTTGTTGTGTATTCACCGCACTGTCCTTCAGGAGCGTCTCTAAACCAGGGAAACAATCCGAGTTAGAATGTTTTGTATGCGGGTGAAAATTAAATTTGCTTTCCACTCTAAATTGTCTACGACTGGTCGTCAAAAACTGCGGGGTAGACAGTCCGATGTGATCCATAGTTCTTCCCGCATCCTCCAATCATTTGTGGCAGTTTTGGGGTACTTTGAAAACTGCCAGCAACTTCCAATTTGTCAACAAACCAGAGCAACAATTACTCCAATCACCAGATTTTCTGTTGTCATAATTCCGAATAGGTAGATATTTTCACATCCTCGACAGAAAAGGGTCGCCATGCACGCAAGCTCCTTCTTCTCCCAAGAGTCCGTCATTTGTCCAGCAACAACCGCTTCGTCACAACAGCAGGTTCCCCCAAACCCAAGATCTTGTCAATTTTGTTGAGGCCAGTTAAATACTTCCTATGTTTAGATTTGGAGAGCAGTGCAAAAAGAGGCAACAGAAAAGTTAAGACAAGACAAAGAAGCAAGCAGGAGAGATAAGGGAGAGGAAAGGGGAGCGTCCACCCTCGATGAGTGCCGGAGATACGTGTAGACTGCAATATGACGCCAGTAAACAACACCAAAACTTTAAATGTTTCATTGAAAATTAAGAACATTACACACGGCGCTCAAAAATCTTTCAAAATGTTTTCGTATGACTTTGAAGCCGCAGCGCTTGATGGATTGTCAGTCCATTACGGCTACCGTAGTCAGCGATAAAAGTATTACTACGGTGTGTGTGTATAAGGACCGCAAAATGGCACCCATCAGCAGACATATTATCTGGCGTTTTGTTTCGCAATATTATGGAAAACCAACTTCTCTTTTTGAGAGCTGCATAAGTTCTGAAAATTTGCGCACTTCCGCCACTGTAGTATTTGCCGATTCCGTAGTCAATACGCTTCTTCTTTTTCACAATCTTCTTGTTATGGGGCACTCACCCTCAGCTGTTGCCATTTCTAATATAAAGTAGTGTAAAGTTCTGACATATATCTCACTAAAGAAGTGCTAAAAACTACCAGTGTAGTGAGTTGACATAATTCACCCACAGAAATTTAATTATTAGAGAGTTCTGGTCGGACGGTTTTTCACGGGACAACATTTCCCTCGTTGTTGTTGCATTATTGAGCACGGATGAGAAGTTGCTTTAAGTAAAGTGTGAATGTCATTAAAACTGTTAGCTCCATCTTTTCACACTTCTTCCACTCCCGTCCTTGCACGCTACACCGCTACATCAAAGATGACGGGGGAGAAGACCCTGTCGAAGGTGAGCCACGTAAATAAGACCGCACACAAAACGGCGCATCCAGAAGTGACTGGAAAGTGGTCTGTAAAACATAATCTATCCACTAGAGATGCGCGGATAGGCAATTATATCATCCGCAACCGCATCACTAAAGTCGTCATCCACCCGCCATCCACCCGTACCAATATTTTATCAGAACCGCAACCGCCCGGCACCCGCCTGTTGTTATATATCCGGAGTCGGTGACCTTAACCGCTAAAAGAGCTAGTTTGACCCGTGTCACAAAGTAAAGAAGGCAATAGGAGCCGCTAACGTACTCGCGAAAATCCGATGGTGATCATTCAGATAACGGGAATAAGGGCATGCTGGGAAGCCATTGCCTTAGACACCTTCAACAACATGTACAAACCGTTTGCTAGTCCAGCAACATGCTGTATGCAGCTTACGCAAACACACGTACAAGATTGAAAGGCATACTTCGTGATACAGAGTACACTAATGGTTGTGATATAAACAATTTTAACACTCTTACTAATATGTGCCACACTGTGAAGCCACACCAAACAAGAATGACAAACACATTTCGGGAGAACATCCTCAGAGTAACACAACATAAACGCAACAAAAAAAATACCCAGAATCATTTGCATCCATGACACTTCCTGAATATACTTTACACCCCCGCGCACCCAACCCCGCCCACCTTGCCGACGCATGGCACGGGGGGTTGGAGGGGAGGGGGGGGGGGGGTTGCTGCTAGTGGGGTGTATATATAATATAGTCAGGAAGTGTCATGGATGAGATTTGTAATAAGTAATTAACATTTTTCTAGACCAATAGATGGACAAAAATGCATTTGCAGTAAGTAATATTTTCAATAGATCACCTATGCCTTTTTTTTTAGAGCTTAAATAACTTTTTTTGGATTTGTAGTAAGTAAGTAAGTAAGTATCTTTTTAGACCAATAGATGAACAAAGATCCCTTTGTCGTAAATAAGTAACTTTTTAGACCAACAGATTAACAAAGATGTATTTGCGCTAACCAAATAACCTTTCAGATTTATAGTAAGTAAATAATAACTTTTCAGACCGATAGATGAACAAATATGCATATGTAGTAAGTAAATACCTTTTAACATTTGTCGTAAGTACATTTACCTTTTCAGATCAATAGATGAACAGAGATGCATTTGAAGTGAGTAAATAACTTTTCCGACCAATTGAGTGAAATTGGAGAGTTCTTGCGGGACACCTGATGATCTATTGTGCCACAGCACAGTGTTTGGGAATCACTGTGAAAGTCATAACCCAAGCTTTTTAATGGAAGGATTGCAGGATTGCTCTTTTTTAAAAAAGTTCTTTCAGGTTTTGTGAGTGCATGTTTTTTTAAAACCCTTATATTTGTGTGTGTCTTTTGGTGCATTTATTTCTAGTTATCAGACAACTGGCATTGGGAATTCCAAAGCGAGAGATGTGTTGCTGGATGAAGACGATGAGCTCTGGGTTCAGCTCAGACATTTGCATATCGCAGATGTCTCAAAGTAAGTCAAGCAATTTTGTGTGCGTGTGTGTGTGTGTGTGTGTGTATATATGTGTGTATATGTATGTACAGTGGGGCAAAAAAGTATTTAGTCAGCCACCGATTGTGCAAGTTCTCCCACTTAAAATGATGACAGAGGTCTGTAATTTCCATTATAGGTACACTTCAACTGTGAGAGACAAAATTTGGAAAAAAAAAACATCCAGGAATTCACTTTGTAGGAATTTTGAAGAATTTATTTGTCAATTATGGTGGAAAATAAGTATTTGATCAACCATTCAAAGCTCTCACTGATGGAAGGAGGTTTTGGCTCAAAATCTCACGATACATGGCGCCATTCATTCTTTCCTTAACACGGATCAATCGCCCTGTCCCCTTTGCAGAAAAACAGCCACAAAGCATGATGTTTCCACCCCCATGCCTCACAGTAGGGATGGTGTTCTTGGGATGCAACTCAGTATTCTTCTTCCTCCAAACACGACAAGTTGAGTTTATACCAAACATTTCTATTTTGGTTTCATCTGACCACATGACATTCTCCTAATCCTCTGCTGTATCATCCATGTGCTCTCTGGCAAACTTCAGACGGGCCTGGACATGCACTGGTTTAAGCAGGGGGACACGTCTGGCACTGCAGGGTTTGATTCCCTGTCGGCGTAGTGTGTTACTGATGGTAACCTTTGTTACTTTGGTCCCAGCTCTCTGCAGGTCATTCACCAGGTCCCCCCGTGTGGTCCTGGGATTTTTGCTCACCGTTCTCATGATCATTTTGACCCCACGGGATGAGATCTTGCATGGAGCCCCAGATCGAGGGAGATAATCAGTGGTCTTGTATGTCTTCCATTTTCTGATAATTGTTCCGACAGTTGATTTTTTCACACCAAGCTGCTTGCCTATTGTAGATTCACTCTTCTCAGTCTGGTCTACAATTCTTTTCCTGGTGTCCTTCGACAGCTCTTTGGTCTTGGCCATAGGGGAGTTTGGAGTCTGACTGTTTGAGGCTGTGGACAGGTGTCTTTTATACAGATAACGAGTTCAAACAAGTGCCCTTGATACAGGTAACGAGTGGAGGACAGAAGAGCTTCTTAAAGAAGAAGTTACAGGTCTGTGAGAGCCAGAGATCTTCCTTGTTTGAAGTGACCAAATACTTATTTTCCACCATAATTTACAAATAAATTCTTTAAAATTCCTACAATGTGAATTCCTGGATTTTTTTTTTCACATTCTGTGTCTCACAGTTGAAGTGTACCTATGATGAAAATTACAGACCTCTGTTATCATTTTAAGTGGGAGAACTTGCACAATCGGTGGCTGACTAAATACTTTCATGCCCCACTGTATGTACGTATGTATGTATGTATGTATGTATGTATGTATGTATGTATGTATATGACACACATTGTGTTTCTATTTGCTTATCTGTAGGAAAGTTACAGAGTTGCTTCACACTTTTTGTGCGAGCAAGAGGATGTGCACAGAAAACGTGCGTATGATGCACTATTAGAAAATAGTTTTTATTTTTATTTCCTAATTTTTTGGGTCTTGCTTTTTGCGCTTTAGGCCAACCTCAAAGATCTCTCTCAGATGTTAAAGAAGATGCCACAGTATCAGAAGGAGCTGAGCATGGTGAGCAATGCAATCTTTTTATTTATGTCTTCTTAGGTTAAATGGGACCCAACTTTTCTTGCCTGTTTTTATGTATTTCTAGAATTTTCTTGTTCAATTGGCAGATAATTTTGCTTAGTTCAAGTAAAATACCCCAAATTTTTGTTTTGTCTTTCTTGTTTTTGAACACTGACTTTTTGCAGTGTAACGTCAATATTCGATAATCAATTTATTTATTGTAAGTAATGTAACGCAGACCGTTTCTAAAATTTGGCTGACTGCAGCGAGACACCTCACTGAGAGATCCTTTATTGTAGGGCCCTTATGTTTCAGTTTTGCACACTTTTAATTAGGGATGCACCGAAATGAAAATTTGTGGCTGAAGCCGAAGCCGAATAAAATCTAAACGCTTGGCCGAAGGCCGAATATTGAATACCGAATAATGAATGCAGTTTTTCACAAAAAATTTTTTTATTGCATAAATAGCCTAGAGTAAATTTTTAGACATGTTTTTTAAATAAAGTACATTTTTATTGAATATTGACAATTTTTTTAATATTCTAGTAGCCTTTGCTTTTCAAAAAAAGCACAAAGTTTTTCATTTATATTAGGCCTTAAAACAAAACATGCATTCCAAAAAAAAATTTAAGTGCATTAAAGTGGATAAACCCACAACAAATGAATTATTGTCCTTTTGGCAAAAGTCTGCTTAGCCACAGTAGATATGCTAATAATGTAAACAGAAGGCTCAAGTAAATCTCAATTAAGTGTGTGCTTGTAACGTCATATATAGGTAGCCTACACAACAGGCTAATAATGTAAACAGAGGCCCCACTAAATCTCAATTAAGTGTGTGCTTGTAACCTCATACACTTATACAGGTAGCCTACACAACAGGCTAATAATGTAAACAGAAGGCTCAAGTAAATCTCAATTAAGTGTGTGCTTGTAATGTCATACACTTATACAGGTAGCCTACACAACAGGCTAATAATGTAAACAGAAGGCTCAAGTAAATCTCAATTAAGTGTGTGCTTGTAATGTCATACACTTATACAGGTAGCCTACACAACAGGCTAATAATGTAAACAGAGGCCCCACTAAATCTCAATTAAGTGTGTGCTTGTAACCTCATACACTTACGTATACAGGTAGCCTACACAACAGGCTAATAATGTAAACAGCACACACACAATGTAAAGAGCACACATCAGAGAAATACCGTCTGCTCGGTATCGTGTAACGGGACTCAATGTGCTCCATGAGTCTCCGAAAACCAATGTCCTCCACAACACTAAACGGTTGATCATCCAAAGCCATAAACTCCATTACCTTCTTTGAAATTCCGTTTGCTTTGGCACTGTCAGTCGCAAACTTTTTCGTCCTCTCAAAGACGAGGCACCTCGTAGCAAACTGCAATACCTTTGTCACTTTCCGACACTTTAAAATATCTCCACACTGCTGACATTTTTCCGAAGGCGCCGGGTTACAACGTCACCGCGTCACTGCACGTTGGTTGATTGCGTCACCGCGTCAAAAAATTGCATCATTGCGTCACACGGCACTATTTGGCCTTGCATTTAACTCATTCCACCGAAGGCCGAATGTTGCTCTTTTTGCCATATTCGGCCGACTATTCGGTTACCGATTGTTCGGTGCATCCCTACTTTTAATATTACATAACAAATGTCGTGGGAATTAATTAAACTCTTTCTTATTACAAATGCACTCTTTTAAAATGTTGCAAGTGATAAACGCTTATTTAGTGAGACCAAAATACATGTAAAACTGCATCAATCTACAGTACAGGCAAAAAGTTTGGACACACCTTCTCATTCAATGTTTTTTTTTTTTTTCATGACTATTTACATTGTAGATTGTCACTGAAGGCATCACAACTATGAATGAACACTTGTGTACTTAACAAAAAAAGGTGAAATAACTGAAAACAAGTTTTATATCCTAGTTTCTGATTACTGTTTTGCACATTCTTGGCATTCTCTCTGAGTTTCAAGAAAACCTGAAAGGGTTTTCACTTCACAGGTGTCATAGTTTTGACGCTTTCAGTGACAATCTACAACGTAAATAGGCATGAAAATAAAACGCAGTGACTTGAGAAGGTGTGTCCAAACTTTTGGCCTGTACTGTACATAAATGAATGATGCATCAATAATTAATTTTTAAACGAATCGTAGCTCCTGAATCGTAATCATAATCAGATCGGGAGGTGCCCAAAGATTCCCACCTCTGCAAATTACACTGCACTATATATGTTGGAACGTTTTATTTCCTGCAGTATTATTATTTTGATCATTATTATTATTAGGGTCCGCAGGACCATGGCAAAGGACTCCACAGGAGTCCTTTGCCATGGGCCCAGGACCCTATTGAAACTGGTGCGTTTTATTATTCTTTCTTTCTTCCGCACCTATGCGCTGTAATTTGACCCCCTTAACATGCTTCAAAACTCACCAAATTTGACACACGTCGGTCTGGCATGCCTTCTGAACATATTAGGCAGCAAAACCAGAAAAATCAACATTGCGCGCTAGCGCCCCCTAGGAAGGAAAGAAAAACAGACTGATTGTAACTTCCGTTAGGAATGTCGTAGAGACATGAAACAAAAACCTCCACATAGGACTGACTTAGACCTAGATTCCCCATTAGAAACTTCTATACCTAAAATCAACAGGAATTTGGCAAAAACCCCTTCAAAACAAAATTTTCGCAAAAAATGCATTTTTTTTGCCGCTTTCAGCTAAAATTTGACCCCCTTAAAATGCTTCAAAACTCACCAAACTTGGCACACACATTAGGACTGGCAGAAATTGCGATCTAATGACAAAAAAAAAAAAAAACCTCAAAATTGCGCTCTTGCGCAATTTTTTGATAAAACACAGAAATAACTGCTCCTAGGAAGAAAACACAGACAAAACTGCTTGTAACTTCCGGTAGGAATGCTGGAAAGACATGAAACAAAAACTTCTATGTAGGTCTCACTTAGACCTACATTTTAAAATTGACATCCTTCAGCAAAAATCAACAGGAAGTTAAAAATTACCCCTTCAAAATAAAAGTTTTGTAAACACCCGTCACCTTTTTTCAAAAGTTATCTCCTCTGAGCGCGTTTGTCGTTTCGGCTTCAAACTCGCACAGGAGAGAGATTGAACCCTTCTGATTAAAAGTATAGAACAGAGTTTTGATTACTGCTCCGTTTTTGATTTTACGCGCCTTCAAAGAATCCCTGCGCAAAGTTACCCAAAAAATGTCATTTTTTGCCTCTTTGAGCTGTAATTTGACCCCTTTTAAAATGCTTCAAAGTGCAAGTTAAAGCTCTACTATACAAAGCGAAAGCCATTTATCAACAACATCCAGAAACGCCGATCTGTAATTTGACCCCCTTACCATGCTTTAAAACTCACCAAATTTTACACACACATCAGGACTGGCGAAAATTTATATCTAATAAAAAACCAAACCCTAAAAATCAAAATTGTGCTCTAGCGCCCCCTAGGAAAAAACCCAGGCAACACTGCATGTAACTTCTGTTAGAAATGTCGTAGAGACATGAAATAAAAACCTCCATGTTGGTCTGACTTAGACCAGGGCGGGAGTAGCGGCGACAGCAGCCAAAGGCGGACCCGACCAACGCTGCTTGCACCTTTAATTATTATTATTATCGCACACTAATGCTGATTTTTATTTACAGTACTCTACACACTCACAGTATTTTTTTTAAATCATTGTTATTATTATTATTATTATTGCACAGATGCACACTGATGCTCAATTTTGCCTACTCAGTGGCCTAGTGGTTAGAGTGTCCACCCTGAGATCGGTAGGTTGTGAGTTCAAGCCCTGGCCGAGTCATACCATACCAAAGACTATAAAAAAATGGGACCCATTACCTCCCTGCTTGGCACTCGGCATCAAGGGTTGGAATTGGGGGTTAAATAACCATAAATAATTCCCGGGCGTGGCCCACAGCTCCCCTCACTTCCCAGGGGGTGATCAAGGGGATGGGTCAAATCTCCCGTCCGAAGGCAAAACCTAGTAACTCGCTTTGATTGATTGATATTTTTATTAGTAGATTGCACAGTTTAGTACATATTCCGTACAATTGACCACTAAATGGTAACACCCCAATAAGTTTTTCAACTTGTTTAAGTCGGGGTCCACGCTTCTAGCTGATCTTGAGAAAACAAAGGAAAACCAATCTATCTTGATGCTGTCTTACTAAGATCTACAAAGTCATCAAAGGTATAGATGTTTTCTTGAGCTTTCATTTTCTTGCCGATTGAGCCATGGATTGAATCTGCACTCATGAACGTGTGCGTGCCCTTTCTCCAGATATTTTATTACAATCTCGGGTGGGCCCCATTCTGCGTTTGCACATTGGGTACAACGTCCAGTTTTTATTTTGACCTCCACAGTTATCTGCCCAAAAGAGTATGCAAGGGGAAGAATCAAGAACGATACATTTAATGAAGGTGCTTGCAACGTCCTGGGCCAACCTTCCAAATATCCCCTCGTGCCATAATATCACATAATCAGCTTGACCGTCGGCCCCCATTCGTACAAATGTCTCATTAAAGACAATAAGGCGACTGACAAAGAAGCTCCGATTGGTCCCCTTGAGATACTAGGTTTTTCTGTTGTATCTACGCGGTTATGTGGTAGTTGCTAGTAACAGCTTACTTACGGAAAAAATTACGCATACAGTAATGTAAAGCATATCACCTAGGAACTCCAAAATTATTATCAGCTCAGTTTAGACCAAAATTGAGTTACTGGGTTTTTTGCCTTTGGACGGGAGAAATGCAGAGGACACATTTCACCACACCTAGTGTGTGTGTGTGTGAGACAATCATTGGTACTGTAACTTTAATTTCATTTGCAGTACGCTACTCACTTGAACCTGGCTGACGCCTGCATGAAGAAGTTCCGGGCCTCAACTGATAAGCTTTGTCAAGTGGAACAGGTCAGTGGTCCCTCAGAGAAATTCCTCCGGCTTGATTAAGAATATCATCAGCAATGATTATAGGTATCTCAATGAGAGATGTGCATAATGATGGATAATTCTTAGGAATTTTGCTCTCAGTTGGGTGGATTTGAGTGTTGCTTCGCGCCTTGAAGTCCCCGATGCAAAATAGACTTCACTACTCTGATCAATACTGAAATATCAGTATTACGGATAACAATGATGGTGTTAGGAGTACTCACATATTATTCATGAATTTCAGTTGTGCTGTGTTATAAGTTAATAACATCGCTATAGTGGCAGGAACTACTTTTCCTTCCGCCTGTCATCCATTTCACTGCTAAATCGTCCCACTTTTTGGTTTACATCTGGGGTAGGGAACTTGTGGCTCTTTTGATGACCGCACCTGGCTCTCAGATAAATCTTAGCTGACGTTGCTTAACACGATAAGTAATTAATAATTCCGCTGGTAATCACAGTGTTAAAAATAACGTTCATAGGGGCGGCATAGCTCGGTTGGTAGAGTGGCCGTGCCAGCAACTTGAGGGTTGCAGGTTCGATTCCCGCTTGTGCCATCCTAGTTGCTGCCGTTGTGTCCTTGGGCAAGACACTTTACCCACCTGCTCCCAGTGCCACCCACACTGGTTTAAATGTAACTTAGATATTGGGTGTCACTATGTAAAGCGCTTTGAGTCACTTGAGAAAAGCGCTATATAAATAAAATTCACTTCACTTCACTTCAAAATAGAAAACATTCTCATGCATTTTCATCCATCCATCCGTTTCTACCGCACCTGTTCAAGAAGTCGCATTAATGGTCAAAAGTATTTCATTTATTATTGGTTAGCTTCAGAATAACAATGTCAATAAAAATAATAAGAGATGCACGCATTTAGTTGTTGTAATCTGGGAAAGTCCAAATGAAAGAGGAGGCGTAGAATTATTTTGTCAGCGTAGGACGACTGTGTACTACGGGTTTGTCCTCATTGAGCTAAATTGAATCCAGTCTCTGTTTAATTCCCTGCTTCTTGTCTGTTTAATAGATGCCATCAGTGTTTGAACCTGACAGTTGTATTCAGTGTTAAAAATATTACACGGCTCTCACGGAAATACATTTGAACATATTCTGCTTTCATGACATTTTGTAAAGTTACAAGAGATTTAAAGTTAGTATTATTTGCGGATGATACAACAGCGTTTTGTTCAGGAGAGAACACACAGTGGATAATACAAATAATAACAGAAGAAATGAACAAATTTAAAAAAATGGTTTGACAAAAATTAAATCTCAGTAAAACTAAAATAATGCTATTTGGTAACAGTAGAAAAGAAAGTCAAACACAAATACAAATAGACGGAATAGAAATTGAAAGAGTAAATGAAACCAAATTTCTAGGTATAATGATTGATGATAAATTGAACTGGAAAATCTCATGTAAAAAATATACAACATAAAGTTGCAAGAAATACATCAATAATGAATAAAGCCAAACATGTTCTAGACTAAAAATCACTTAATATTCTCCACTGCTCACTAGTGTTACATATCTGAGTTACTGTGTAGAAATATGGGGAAATAATTACAGAAGAACACTTCATTCACTAACAGTGTTGCAAAAAAGATCAGTTAAAATAATACATAATGTTGGGTATAGAGAACATACAAAGCCTTTATTTATTGAATCAAAGATACTGAAATTCCACGACGTAGTGGAATTGCAAACAGCTAAGATTATACACAAAGCAAACTATAACCTGCTTCCCAAGAATATACAACAATTCTTCTCAACAAAAGAAGAGAAATATAATCTTAGAGAAAAATGTAATTTAAAACATTTGTATGCACGTACAACACTTAAGACCTTCAGTATATCAGTATGTGGAATTAAATTATGGAATCAAACAATGTACTAATATGATCCACTTCAAGAAACTCTTCAAACTGGAAGTGTTTACAAAGTACAAAAATGAAGAACCATGATAAACATTCTGATTTTACTCACCTATTCATTCTCAAAATAATCTGACTTATCTCATCGTATGGAATAAAACTTACTTCACCAATTATTTATTTATTTGTATTGTGATTACTTATTACTTATGGAGTATACGTTGTGAATACATTGAGAACAGGAAGTGAACAAAACTTTTAGCAACCGTTATGTAAAGAAAAGGGGTAGGATTAAATAAGCTCTACTTCCTCCTTCTCCTTTTCGAACATGTTGAAAAGAGAAACTGGAAAAAAAAAAATTTTCTTTCTTCTTTGTCATAAAAAAGGGATGTTTTTGTCATGAAAAAGGGAGGTTTTTGTGGTTTTTTGCACAAATTGTAAGTGATATTGTGTTTTTTATGTTGATTTAATATCCATCCATCCATTTTCTACCGCTTATTCCCTTTTGGGGTCGCGGGGGGCGCTGGCGCCTATCTCAGCTACAATCGGGCGGAAGGCGGGGTACACCCTGGACAAGTCGCCACCTCATCGCAGGGCCAACACAGATAGACAGACAACATTCACACTCACATTCACACACTAGGGCCAATTTTAGTGTTGATTTTAGACAGACAACATTCACACTCACATTCAAACACTAGGGCCAATTTTAGTGTTGATTTTAGACAGACAACATTCACACTCACATTCAAACACTAGGGCCAATTTTAGTGTTGATTATAGACAGACAACATTCACACTCACATTCAAACACTGGGGCCAATTTTAGTGTTGATTATAGACAGACAACATTCACACTCACATTCAAACACTAGGGCCAATTTTAGTGTTGATTTTAGACAGACAACATTCACACTCACATTCAAACACTAGGGCCAATTTTAGTGTTGATTTTAGACAGACAACATTCACACTCACATTCAAACACTAGGGCCAATTTTAGTGTTGATTATAGACAGACAGCATTCACACTCACATTCAAACACTAGGGCCAATTTTAGTGTTGATTATAGACAGACAACTTTCACACTCACATTCAAACACTAGGGCCAATTTTAGTGTTGATTATAGACAGACAACATTCACACTCACATTCAAACACTAGGGCCAATTTTAGTGTTGATTATAGACAGACAACATTCACACTCACATTCAAACACTAGGGCCAATTTTAGTGTTGATTATAGACAGACAACATTCACACTCACATTCCAACACTAGGGCCAATTTTAGTGTTGATTATAGACAGACAACATTCACACTCACATTCAAACACTTGGGCCAATTTTAGTGTTGATTATAGACAGACAACATTCACACTCACATTCAAACACTAGGGCCAATTTTAGTGTTGATTATAGACAGACAACATTCACACTCACATTCAAACACTAGGGCCAATTTTAGTGTTGATTATAGACAGACAACATTCACACTCACATTCACACACTAGGGCCAATTTTAGTGTTGATTATAGACAGACAACATTCACACTCACATTCAAACACAAGGGCCAATTTTAGTGTTGATTATAGACAGACAACTTTCACACTCACATTCAAACACTAGGGCCAATTTTAGTGTTGATTATAGACAGACAACATTCACACTCACATTCAAACACGGGCCAATTTTAGTGTTGATTATAGACAGACAACATTCACACTCACATTCAAACACTAGGGCCAATTTTAGTGTTGATTATAGACAGACAACATTCACACTCACATTCAAACACTAGGGCCAATTTTAGTGTTGCCAATCAACCTATCCCCCCCAAAAAAAAAAATATATATATATATATATTTTTTTTTAATAAAAAATATTTCTGCGGCCCGGTGGTTGGGGACCACTGCTCTAGGATACCAAAACATTTTGGCCAATTCCATGCTCCCAACCTTGTGGGGAAAGTTTGGAGCGGGCTTATTCCTCTTCCAATATGACTGTGCACCAGTGCACAAAGCAAGGTCCAAAGATTCCACATCCGGTGTGGATGAACTTGACTGGCCTGCACAGAGTCCTGACCTGACCCCGATAGAACACCTTTGGGATGAATTAGAACAGAGACCGAGAGCCTTCTCCACCAACATCAGTGCGTGACCTCACCAATGCGCTTTTGGAAGAATGCTCGAAAATCCCTACAAACACACTCCGCAACCTTGTGGACAGCCTTCCCAGGAGAGTCGAAGCTGTAATAGCTGCAAAAGGGTGGACCCACATCATACTGAACCCTATTGGTTAGGAATGGGATGTGAGTCAAAGCCGGTGACCAAATACTTTTGGCAATATAGTGTAAGTCATTATGATGCTTGTTAGAACAACTTTATTTTGTTTAGCGATACTAAACTCTCTTTTACATGGTATTTTGTTGTGTTGATGCTGTGTTCAATTCTGCTCAGTACAACACATTTAAAACGGGTTTAGAACATCCATGTCTACCACAGGTTTAAATGTGAAGTGAAGTGAATTATATTTATATAGCGCTTTTCTCTAGTGACTCAAAGCGCTTTACATAGTGAAACCCAATATCTAAGTTACATTTTTAAACCAGTGTGGGTGGCACTGGGAGCAGGTGGGTAAAGTGTCTTGCCCAAGGACACAACGGCAGTGACTAGGATGGCAGAAGCCGGAATCGAACCTGCAACCCTCAAGTTGCTGACACGGCCGCTCTACCAACCGAGCTATATCGCTATATAAATGCAAAAAAAAGATGTGACTGTAGTGTCTATTGGACATATTGCCACATCTACAGGGGTCATCTTTTACCACATCTGGCAGCAGAGTGACTGAAGCTGTAGATGAGCATATAAATAGAAGGAGGATAATGGACTCTTGATCCCTTCAAAACAGGAAAGCAGAATTATATTCCCAACCGGGGGCTTTCAAACTTCTGGGAACTTCTCTGCTCAACAAGCCATCTGTATTTATTTGATCGGAAGGGATCAGCGTTAGACACCGAGCGCACGTATAGCGGGCTCTTCGCCGTCTCGCTCGGCATGACCTCCACTGATTTTTATTTATAGCCCTGATGATGTGTGTTTAAAACACCACTGGTGCTCGTCTAGAAGGATGCCAGATGTCAACGTATGCTTAGAGACGGCTGAAGATGCTCTTATTGACACTTTTACAACGTGTACTACTAAGTGATATCAAAATCCTTCCAAGCACATGTCTGTGGCTTAGCTTTATATCAATCAATCAATCAATGTTTACTTACATAGCCCTAAATCACTAGTGTCTCAAAGGGCTGCACAAACCACTACGACATCCTCGGTAGGCCCACATAAGGGCAAGGAAAACTCACACCCGGTGGGACGTCGGTGACAATGATGACTATGAGAAACCTTGGAGAGGAGGAAAGCAATGGATGTCGAGCGGGTCCAACATGATACCGTGAAAGTTCAATCCATAATGGATCCAACACAGTCGCGAGAGTCCAGTCCAAAGCGGATCCAACACAGCAGCGAGAGTCCCGTTCACAGCGGAGCCAGCAGGAAACCATCCCAAGCGGAGGCGGATCAGCAGCGCAGAGATGTCCCCAGCCGATACACAGGCAAGCAGTACATGGCCACCGGATCGGACCGGACCCCCTCCACAAGGGAGAGTGGGACATAGAAGAAAAAGAAAAGAAGCGGCAGATCAACTGGTCTAGAAAGGGAGTCTATTTAAAGGCTAGAGTATACAAATGAGTTTTAAGGTGAGACTTAAATGCTTCTACTGAGGTGGCATTTCGAACTGTTACCGGGAGGGCATTCCAGAGTACTGGAGCCCGAACGGAAAACGCTTTATAGCCCGCAGACTTTTTTTGGGCTTTGGGAATCACTAATAAGCCGTAGTCCTTTGAACGCAGATTTCTTGCCGGGACATATGGTACAATACAATCGGCAAGATGGGATGGAGCTAGACCGTGTAGTATTTTATACGTAAGTAGTAAAACCTTAAAGTCACATCTTAAGTGCACAGGAAGCCAGTGCAGGTGAGCCAGTACAGGTATATATGTATGTATATATGTATATAAAGGTATATACAGTATAGGTATATATGTATGTATATATGTATATAAAGGTATATACAGTATAGGTATATATGTATGTATATATGTATATAAAGGTATATACAGTATAGGTATATATGTATGTATATATGTATATAAAGGTATATACAGTACAGGCGTAATGTGATCAAACTTTCTTGTTCTTGTCACAAGTCTAGCAGCCGCATTTTGTACCAACTGTAATCTTTTAATGCTAGACATGGGGAGACCCGAAAATAATACGTTACAGTAATCGAGACGAGACGTAACAAACGCATGGATAATGATCTCGGCGTCTTTAGTTGACAGAATGGAGCGAATTTTAGCGATATTACGGAGATGAAAGAAGGCCGTTTTAGATATCTCCAAGCCCTCCACAGGTCTCCCAAGTCGTCTTTGGCTCCGTGTGACCTTGTCTTGTGTCCACAGACTTACAGCACACAGGGAATGTGTAACCGTGTCCTTACGAGATCCAAGTTTTATGAGCGATGCACCGTTGGGGTTTTAGCATGTTTAAAAGCCACCACCTTGTAAATCTGCTTTTGGCTCTTTGGAGGCACAGGGAGGTCCGAACTGCAATTACTCCTGGCACCTGTCGTCTGTAAAAGTGTTTTGCATTTTTAGAATAGAATAGAATAGAATAGAATAGAATGAACTTTATTGTCATTATATTTGCATATAACGAGATTAAAGACTCCAACTTAAGGTGCGGTAGTGGGAACAAATATGGGGTGAAATAAATGACATAAGAGGTAACAATTGAAATAAACAGACTACTATCCAATAAAAAATAATAAGCAATTCTGTACAATATACAAAACACTATAGAAGTACAAATTACAAATACTGTACAATACACAGAGCAAGACAGGAGTACCGAAGTAATAAATAACAATCAGTGACGGACGTATTGCACTCGAAGGGTAGTATTGCACAGTAGGGTATTAGGGTATTGTATTGTATAGGGGTGAATTATTATTATTATTATTATTATAAGTTAGAGTTCAACATGGTTGAGATGCCACCTCAGTAGAAGCATTTAAGTCTCACCTTAAAACTCATCTGTATACTCTAGCCTTTAAATAGACCTCCTTTTTAGACCAGTTGATCTGCCGCTTCTTTTCTTTCTCCTATGTCCCCCCCTCCCGGTCCGATGACCAGGGATGAAGTACTGGCTGTCCAGAGGCGAGACCCAGGATGGACCGCTCGTCGGGACCCAGGATGGACCGCTCGCCTGTATCGGTTGGGGACATCTCTACGCTGCTGATCCGCCTCCGCTTGAGATGGTTTCCTGTGGACGGGACTCTCGCTGCTGTCTTGGATCCGCTTGAACTGAACTCTCGCAGCTGTGTTGGAGCCACTATGGATTGAACTTTCACAGTATCATGTTAGACCCGCTCGACATCCATTGCTTTCGGTCCCCTAGAGAGGGGGGGTTGCCCACATCTGAGGTCCTCTCCAAGGTTTCTCATAGTCAGCATTGTCACTGGCGTCCCACTGGATGTGAATTCTCCCTGCCCACTGGGTGTGAGTTTTCCTTGCCCTTTTGTGGGTTCTTCCGAGGATGTTGTAGTCGTAATGATTTGTGCAGTCCTTTGAGACATTTGTGATTTGGGGCTATATAAATAAACATTGATTGATTGATTGATGGTGACAGCTTTGGGAAAGAAGCTGTCTCTGAGCCTGTTTGTTCTGGCTCTGATGCACCTGTAGCGCCTGCCTGATGGTAGCAAGTCGAACAGGTGGAAGCCAGGGTGTGTGCTGTCCTTGGTAATGTTTTTTGCTCTGTTGAGGCAACGGGAGTTGTGTAAGTCCTTCAGGGAGGGCAGGGGACAGCCGATGATTTTTTTGTGCAGACTTTATGACCCTCTGAATCGCCGGTTTGTCTGCTTCAGTGCAGCTGGCGTACCACACTGTTATGCAGATTTTCCGGCTAAGCAATCATAGGCATTACCTCTGCCAGGGTGGTTTTAATCGCCGTTTGGATTGGAAGGAGTAGACAAATATTACAAACCCCGTTGTATTGTTTTTTGGAAATATTCGACCCCTTTGTCCACAACTGCGTGAGCAAATAGTCAAACAGTTTAAGAACAACGTTTCTCAAAGTGCAATTGCAAGAAATTTAGGGATTTCAACATCTACGCTCCATAATATCATCAAAAGGTTCAGAGAATCTGGAGAAATCAATCCACGTAGGCGCCATGGCCGGAAACCAACAATGAATGACCATTACCTTCGATCCCTCAGACGGCACTGTATCAAAAACCGACATCAATCTCTAAAGGATATCACCACATGGGCTCAGGAACACTTGAGAAAACCACTGTCACTAAATACAGTTTGTCGCTACATCTGTAAGTGCAAGTTAAAGCTTACTCTGCAAAGCCAAAGCCATTCATCAACAACATCCAGAAACGCCGCCGGCTTCTCTGGGCCCGAGATCATCTAAGATGGACTGATGCAAAGTGGAAAAGTGTTCTGTGGGACGAGTCCACATTTTAAATTGTTTTTGGAAATATTCAACATCGTGTCATCCGGACCAAAGGGGAAGCGAACCATCCAGACTGTTATCGACGCAAAGTTCAAAAGCCAGCATCTGTGATGTTATGGGGGTGCATTAATGCCCTAAACATGGGTAACTTACACATCTGTGAAGGCACCATTAATGCTGAAAGGTCCACACAGGTTTTGGAACAACATATGTTGCCATCTAAGCGCCGTTTTTTTCATGGACGCCCCTGCTTATTACAGCAAGACAATGCCAAGCCACATTCAACACGCGTTACAACAGCGTGGCTTCGTAAAAAAAGAGTGTGAGTACTTTCCTGGCCAGCCTGCAGTCCAGACCTGTCTCCCATGGAAAATGTGTGGCGCATTATGAAGCGTAAAATATGACAGCGGTTGAACGACTGAAGCTCTACATAAAACAAGAATGGGAAATAATTCCACTTTCAAAGCTTCAACAATTAGTTTGCTCAGTTCCCAAACTTTTATTGAGTGTTGTTAAAAGAAAAGGTGATGTAACACAGTGGTGAACATGCCCTTTCCCAACTACTTTGGCACGTGTTGCAGCCATGAAATTCTAAGTGAATTATTATTTGCAAAAAAAGTTTTTGAGTTTGAACATCAAATATCTTGTCTTTGTAGTGCATTCAATTGAATATGGGTTGAAAATGATTTGCAAATCATTGTATTCTGTTTTTATTTACCTTTTAACACAATTTCCCAAATCATATGGAAACGGGGTTTGTAAAAAAAACAAAAAAAAAACATTTATTAAAACACAAAATTGGTATTGTTGCATAGCAGTATCGGGATCTTTCTGTGTGGAGTTTGCATGTTCTCTCCGTGACTGCGTGGGTTCCCTCCGGGTACTCCGGCTTCTTCCCACCTCCAAAGACATGCACCTGGGGATAGGTTGATTGGCAACACTAAATTGGTCCCTAGTGTGTGAATGTGAGTGTGAATGTTGTCTGTCTATCTGTGTTGGCCCTGCGATGAGGTGGCGACTTGTCCAGGGTGTACCCCGCCTTCCGCCCGATTGTAGCTGAGATAGGCGCCAGCGCCCCCCGCGACCCCGAAAGGGAATAAGCGGTAGAAAATGGATGGATGGATGGATGTTTCAAATGTAAAAGGTTTGATTGATTGAAACTTTTATTAGATTGCACAGTACAGTACATATTCCGTACAATTGACCACTAAATGGTAACACCGAATAAGTTTCCACGTTAATCAGTTCATGGTCGCCTATGGTCGCCTATTTCTAACCTCAGCCATCTGTCCCACAGGACCTGGTCATGGGCGTAAGCGCCGAGGGAGAACCCCTTAAAGATGCCATGAAGAGCATCGTCCCCGTTTTGCTCGACAACGGAATCGAGGCCTACGACAAGATCCGCATCATCCTGCTCTACATATTCCACAAGAAAAAAGGCGAGCAGTCCTCCTCTCCGCACTGATTTCAAAGCCAACGTGTTGAATTGGTCTTAATGACTTTGTGCCGGATCTGTTTAGGAATCACGGAGGAGAACCTTGACAAACTTATACAGCATGCGAACGTGACGTCCGACAGAAACATCATCACCAACCTCCAGAATCTGGGCTGTAGCATCATAGCAGGGGTATTTACTTATTTATTCCTTACTTCTATTCTCTACCTCAGGGGTGTCCAAAATGTGGCCCAAGGGCACAAGTTTTGTTTGCCTGCAGAATTTTGTCGAAATAAAATCAATCAAAAAAAAGCTTAACAAGAGAAAAAAAGACACCAATAACCATCATACGCTTTGTCTTTCAGTAATTTAACAATATAAAAATGCTATATCGCGGTTATTAAGACCAAAAAATGATCATGACGTGCGGTGAGTTTATCAAAGTGCCATTATCAGTCATGGTTTTACATTAGTAGTTAATAAGGTAATACTCACAGTTAGGAAACTGTTCCACAGTTTATCATTAATGGGGGTAATTGTTACATTCCTATTGTCTTTAAATATACAGTATCAATCAATCAATGTTTACTTATATAGCCCTAAATCACTAGTGTCTCAAAGGGCTGCACAAACCACAACACAAACCACTACGACATCCTCGGTAGGCCCACATAAGGGCAAGGAAAACTCACACCCAGTGGGACGTCGGTGACAATCAATCAATCAATCAATGTTTACCTATATAGCCCTAAATCACTAGTGTCTCAAAGGGCTGCACAAACCACCACGACATCCTCGGTAGGCCCACATAAGGGCAAGGAAAACTCACACCCAGTGGGACATCGGTGACAATAATGACCCAGTGGGACGTCGGTGACAATGATGACTATGAGAACCTTGGAGAGGAGGAAAGCAATGGATGTCGAGCGGGTCTAACATGATACTGTGAAAGTTCAATCTACAATGGATCCAACACAGTCGCGAGAGTCCAGTCCAAAGCGGATCCAACACAGCAGCGAGAGTCCCGTTCACAGCGGAGCCAGCAGGAAACCATCCCAAGCGGAGGCGGATCAGCAGCGCAGAGATGTCCCCAGCCGATACACAGGCGAGCAGTACATGGCCACCGGATCGGACCGGACCCCCTCCACAAGGGAGAGTGGGACATAGGAGTAAAAGAAAAGAAACGGCAGATCAACTTGTCTAAAAATGGAATCTATTTAAAGGCTAAAGTATACAAATGAGTTTTAAGGTGAGACTTAAATGCTTCTACTGAGGTGGCATCTCGAACTGTTACCGGGAGGGCATTCCAGAGTACTGGAGCCCGAACGGAAAACGCTCTACAGCCCGCAGACTTTTTTTGGGCTTTGGGAATCACTAATAAGTTGGAGTCCTTTGAACGCAGATTTCTTGCCGGGACATATGGTACAATACAATCGGCAAGATAGGATGGAGCTAGACCGTGTAGTATTTTATACGTAAGTAGTAAAACCTGAAAGTCACATCTTAAGTGCACAGGAAGCCAGTGCAGGTGAGCCAGTATAGGTATATATGTATGTATATATGTATATAAAGGTATATACAGTATAGGTATATATGTATGTATATATGTATATAAAGGTATATACAGTACAGGTATATATGTATGTATATATGTATATAAAGGTATATACAGTATAGGTATATAAAGGTATATACAGTATAGGTATATATGTATGTATATATGTATATAAAGGTATATACAGTATAGGTATATATGTATGTATATATGTATATAAAGGTATATACAGTATAGGTATATATGTATGTATATATGTATATAAAGGTATATACAGTATAGGTATATATGTATGTATATATGTATATAAAGGTATATACAGTATAGGTATATATGTATGTATATATGTATATAAAGGTATATACAATTCAGGCGTAATATTATCAAACTTTCTTGTTCTTGTCAAAAGTCTAGCAGCCGCATTTTGTACCAACTGTAATCTTTTAATGCTAGTAAAGGCCAGAAGTTTGGACACACCTTCTCATTCAATGTGTTTTCTTTATTTTCATGACTATTTACATTATAGATTGTTTACAGCACCCCAGCAACCCCGAAAGGGACAAACTGTAGGAAATGGATGGATGGATGGATGGATGGATGGATGGATGGATGGATTGGATTATTGTAGTTTCTTCAAAATAGCCACCCTTTGCTCTGACTACTGCTTTGCACACTCTTGGTATTCTCTCCATGAGCTTCAAGAGATTGTCACCTGAAATGGCTTTCACTTCACAGGCGTGCTTGAAGCTCATCGAGAGAATGCCAAGAGTGTGCAAAGCAGTAATCAGAGCAAACGGTGGCTATTTTGAAGAAACTAGTCCATAACATATTTATCCATCCATCCATCTTTTTCCGCTTATCCGAGGTCAAGTCGCGGGGGCAGCAGCCTAAGCAGGGAAGCCCAGACTTTCCTCTCCCCAGCCACTTCTTCCAGCTCTTAACCGGGGTATCCTGAAGCGTTCAAACGTCCGCCAGGAGACATAGTCTTCCCAATGTGTCCTGGGTCTTCCCTGTGGCCTCCTAGCAGTTGGACGTCCCCTAAACACCTCCTAGGGAGGCGTTCGAGAAGCGAGGGAAAAAAACCTGTTTTCAGTTATTTCACCTTTTTTTGTGAAGTACATAACTCCACATTTGTTCATTCATAGTTTTGATGCCTTCAGTGACAATCTCCAAAATAAAGAAAACCCATTTAATGAGGTGTGTCCACACTTTTGGCCTGTATTGTATATTAAAGACAATAGAAATGTAAGGATTACCCCTATTAATGATAAACTGTGGAACAATTTCCTAACTGTGTATCACTTTTTTAAAATGTTAACGCAAAACCATGACTGATTATGGTACTTTGATAAACTCACCGCACGTGACCCTACTCATTTTTATTATTATTTTTTTTTTTTCAAATTGAAAATAATAGCAAAATATCCTCTGTCCGTTTATTATTAGAATGCAGCCTTTGGTGGAAAATATTTGGACAGCCCTGCTTTAGTTACCAAAACCATGGATGCTGTTTGCTTGTGGGGAAAATAACAAAAAAAGGGAAATTCACACTATGGCCAACACCATTACATGGGAACTGCTCTTCTTTTTGGAATTTTGTTTATCATTCACAACCTTGATGTGAGACAAGAACACGTTTAAAAAAAAAAAAAAAAGAATTCTAACTCGTAAAGAAACGCTAGCAAAAGTCAGCTAACTAAGGAGGTAATGGGATTTGCTCTATTCCACCCACAAAGCGCTCTAAAAAAACATCGAAACACCTCCATCGAGGTCTTATATGCATACTGTAAATATGTAATGAAGTAACAGGCACATTTATTACAACATGTAATATTTACATCTACTACTTATTTTAAGCATACAGCAGCGTAGCAACTTCACAGACATTTGCTATTTTCTTCAACAACTACTAATCATGACAGACTTCATGAGGGACAAGAACTACTTTGGGTTAGATGATGATCCAGACGCTTATATTTTTGAGACTGAATATAAGGAAGACGATCTACAAGTTTAAGAAGCTTAGTGATTAGCAGATTCAGCAAGTGGCACTATTGCTTAATGCTAAACAAGAAATACAAAATCGGAACATAATATCAATCAATCAATCAATGCTTATTTATACAGCCCTAAATCACAAATGTCTCAAAGGACTGTACAAGCCATTACGGCTACGACATCCTCGGAAAAACCCACATAAGGGCAAGGAAAACTCACACCCAGTGGGACGCCAGACACTTATTGTACAATGTTTTCTCTCACTTGGATGCCGACTGATAGGATGTTCATATCTTCCTGTTTAGATGAAGAATTAATTATAATCCTTACGCAGGTTAAAAAAAGGTGTGTCAGGTTCAAACACTGATGACATCTATTAAACAAGACAAGAAGCAAGGAATTCAACAGAGACAGAGTTACATTCAGCTCAATTGAGGAGAAACGTCTGGGCTGTACCTTTTGTAGAGTTTCCATCACGGTCTGACGAAAGATTATACGCCTCCTATTTTATTTGGACTTTCCCTGATGACATGGCAACAGCTGTTTCTAAGGGAGGGGGGTCATAAACAGCCCTCACCTATGATTAAAGCAGTTCAAAGAAAAGGTTGCCTTGAGGGGAGTCTGGTCTTGCCTCCTCTCCGTTTTAAGGCAATATCTTTTTGTGGATTACAATAGATCAAAGAAACAGAACACTTTCATGTTCATTCCCATCCTACAAAGTGGAGTTTTACAAGCCTTCTGCTTGGTAGGATCAAAGGCAGCTTTAGTCTTCTCGCCGGAAACTCACGGCAACACAAAGTTTTGTGATAATTTAGGTACAATTATTCTGACAAAGTGGGTACAAACTAGCATCCTTTTGTGTCTTTCTCGCCATCTTCGGGTCTACGTTGAATATTAAATTTGACCAACTTCTCAGTTTATGCCCACAACCTTCTACTATCCAGGCGAGAGGCATGATTAATAATCTAGAATGAACTTTTACCATCTCGGAGGCGATTCAGCAACTCACCATATACAGGTGCTGGTCATATTATTAGAATATCATGAAAAAGTTGATTTATTTCATTCATTCCATTTAGAAAGTCAAACTTGTAGAATGTATACATTCATTCCAAACAGACTGATACATTTCAACTGTTTTTTGCCAAAAAGGAGATGATTATAGCTGACAACCAATGAAAACCCTAAATTCAACATCTCAGAAAATTAGAATATGGTGAAAAGGTCAGATATTGAAGACACCTGGTGCCACACTCTAATTAGCTAACTAACTCAAAACACCTGGAAAAGCCTTTAAATGGTCTCTCGTTTTGATTCTGTATGACACACAATCATGGGGAAGACTGCTGACTTGACAACTGTCCAAAAGATGACCATTGGTACTTTAAAGAAGGAGGGCAAGACACAAAAGGTCATTGCCAAAGAAGTTGGATGTTGCCAGAGCTCTGTGTCCAAGCACATTAATAGAGAAGTGAAGGGAAGACAAAGATGTGGTAGAAAAAAGTGTACAAGCAAGAGGGATAACCGCGCCCTGGAGAGGATTGTCAAACAAAACCGATTCAAAAATGTGGGGGAGATCCACAAAGAGTGGACTGCAGCTGGAGTCAGTGCTTCAAGAACCACCACGCACCGACGTATGCAAGATATGGGCTTCAACTGTCGCATTCCTTGTGTAAAGCCACTCTTGAATAAGAGACAACGTCAAAAGCGTCTCGCCTGGGCTCAAGACAAAAAGGACTGGACTGCTGCTGAATGGTCCAAAGTTATGTTTTCAGATGAAAGTAAATTTTGTATCTCCTTTGAAAATCAAGGTCCCAGAATCTGGAGGAAGACAGGAGAGGCACAGAATCCACGTTGCCTGAAGTCCAGTGTCAAATTTCCACAATGGGTAATGGTCTGGGGTGCCATGTCATCTGCTGGTGTTGGTCCACTGTGTTTCCTGAGGTCTAGGGTCAATGCAGCAGTCTACCAGGAAGTTTTAGAACACTTTATGCTGCCTGCCGCGGACCAACTTTATGGAGGTGAAGATTTCATTTTCCAACATGACTTGGCACCTGCACACAGTGCCAAATCTACCAGAACCTGGTTTAAGGACCATGGTATCCCTGTTCTTGATTGGCCTGCAAACTCACCTGACCTTAACCCCATAGAAAAGCTCTGGGGTATTGTGAAGCGGAAGATGCCAGATGCCAGACCCAACAATGCTGAAGAGCTGAAGGCCACTATTAAAGCAACCTGGGCTCTCATAACACCTGAGGAGTGCAACAGACTGGTGGACTCCAGCAATTCAGGCAAAAGGAGCTGCAACTAAGTATTAAATGCCGTACATGCTGAAACTTTCCATGTTCATACTTTTCAGTTGGCCCACATTTCTAAGAAATATTTTTTGGTACTAGTCGTAACTAATATTCTAATTTTCTGAGATACCGAATTTGGGATTTTCAATAATTGTCAGTACTAATCATCAACATTTACAGAAATAAACATTTCAAGTATACCACTATGTGTGTAATGAATTGATATAATATGTAAGTTTCACGTTGTGAATATAATTACTGAAATAAATCAACATTTTCATGATATTCTAATAATATGAACAGCACCTGTATGTAGTAAATCAACAGCTGCATAATCTGGTCACTTCTCTGTGATCCTGGCACCGCTAAAAGTAGTTCTTCTGTGTTAAAAGCTTATAATACACACCACCGCTAATACTCTATTCATTTTTAGGTCACGACATTTTTGTTTTGTTGGCAGTTTTTGGATGTTTTTATAGGTGCAATAGAGTACTCCCGTTAGCTGCACCTCAGACTTGCCAAATTTAACAACTTAGAATGCTTAAAAAAAGAGGTAAAGTTCACATTTCATTATTAGTACTAATAAAAATGCATACACAAAAACCACATGAATTAATCTTATAGCACTTAACTAAACTAAGATTTCTTGGAATAAATTAAAGGAAGTTCATTTTGTTTTAGGGCAGCAATGCTGGTGCGTCGCTGCCGGAGCGCAAACCGCGCACAGAGAGCACCTACCAGCTCTCTCGATGGACACCCGTCCTCAAAGACATCATGGAGGTATGCAGAATCTGGATTTTGCAGAGAGTTCTGAAGTCTTACGTTATGTCCTTTTTCTCTCTGGCACTCATCGAATGTGGACGCTCTCCTTTCCTCTCCCTTATCTCTCCTGCTTGCTTCTTTGTTTTGTCTTGTCTTAACTTTCTTGTTGCCTCTTTTCGCTCTCCAAATCTAAACATTGGAACTATTTAACTGGCCTCAACAAAATTGACAAGATGTTGGGTTTGAAGGACCCTGCTGTCGTGACGAAGCGGTTGTTGCTGGACACACGAAGGACTCTTGGGAGAAGAAGGAGCGCCACTTACCTGGCGACCCTTTTCTGTCGAGGACGTGAAGATAGATAGGTAGATAGATAGTACTTTATTGATTCCTTCAGGAGAGTTCCTTCAGGAAAATTAAAATTCCAGCAGCAGTGTACAGAGTTGAGATCAATTTAAATAAAAGTAAATAATGGGGGTTTAAATGGAAACAAAATAGAGAAATATCACAATAAGAATAAAAACTAAAAAGCAACAATGGGAATAAAAATATAACAGTAAAATAAGAATATAACAAGACAAAGTAGGCAGTAGTGACCATGTTATGAAAAAGTATTGCACTGTTATTGTTTTGCATCCCCTGTCATCCTAGTACCCCCTGGCCCCCGCCCCAGAGAGGAGTTGTACAGTCTAATGGCGTGTGGGACAAAGGAGTTCTTGAGTCTATTAGTCCTGCACTTGGGATGAAGCAGTCTAGAACTGAACAGGCTCCTCTGGCTACTGGTAACACTATGCAGAGGGTGACTGGCATCATCCAGGATGCTCACTAGTTTGTCAACAGTCCTCTTCTCTGCCATCATCACCAGTGAGTCCAGTTTCATTCCCATTGTAGAACCGGCCCGCCTGATCAGTTTCTCAAGTCTGGAGCTGTCCTTCTTAGATGTACTGCCCCCCCCCCCCAGCACACTACCATGTAGAACAGAACACTGGCAACCACAGACTGGTAGTACATCCACAGGAGTTTTTTGCAAATGTTGAAGGAGTGCAGTCTCCTGAGGAAGTACAGCCTGCTCTGTCCTTTCTTGTACTGGTGGTCCGTGTTAACAGTCCAGTCCAGCGTATTGTCCACCCAAACCCCGAGGTACTTGAATGAGTCCACGGTCTGTACCTCAACTCCCTCGATCACAATAGGTTGTGACCGTGGACTCGACCTCCCAAAGTCAATGACCAGCACTTTGGTCTTTGATGGATTGAGCTGCAAGAGGTTTGTGTGGCACCAGACAACAAAGTCCCTCACCAGATTCCGAAACTCCTCCTCTCTGCCGTCCCTGACGCACCCGACGATGGCTGTGTCATCCGCGTACTTCTGGATGTGACACAGCTCTGAGTTGTAGCAGAAGTCAGCGGTGTACAGGGTGAAGAGAAGAGGGGCCAGCACCGTTCCCTGCGGTGCTCCGGTGCTGCTGATCACAGTGTCAGACGTGATGTCCTTCAGTCTGACGTACTGCGGCCTGTCGGTGAGGTAGTTTGAAATCCAGGCAACCAGGCAGGGGTCCACTCGCATTTTGCAGAGCCATCTACATATCCACCTATTCGGAATTATGACAATAGGACATCTGCTTATTGGAGTAAGCGTTGCTCTGGTTTGTCGACAAATTGGAAGTTGCTGGCAGTCTTCAAAGTACCCCAAAACTGACACAAATGATTGGAGGATGCGGGAAGAACTGTGGATTACATCGGACTGTCTACCCCGCAGTTTTTGAGGACCTGTCATAGACAATTTTAGAGTGAAAAGCACATTTTATTTTCACTCGCATACAAATCTTTTTAACTTGGATTGTTTCCCTGGCTTCGAGACTCTCCCTAAGATCACTGCAAGCGAAGACACAACAAATTCCCTTTTTTGTCTCTCATGGACACACACCTGTTGTTGTGAACTTTGGACTAGCGACAGCAAATACACCAAGGCCGCGGAACAGAGACACACTATGGGCTTATGTACACACACATCCACAAAAAAATATACGCCACACATACACCCCCCTTCCCCCTAATACAACGCCCTCGACGCAAATCCCGTAGGGGTGATGAATGGATGGTCAGCACCTGAGAGCTGCGACCTACCACCATGACCTTGAACTACCTTCCCTCTGTTGCTAGATATCTGGAGATGTATGTTGTAATATGTATATGTGCTTTGCTATGGAGGTTTTTTCTAACTCTGAACTGGGCCCCCTTAGGAGCCCAGTCTGGATTGTATTTTTTTACTCATCCTTCCCCAGCGTTTACCTTTTTCCCATCTTCTACCCCCTTATGGCGACCCATCAGCGTTCTTGTTCTGTAACCATGTACTCTGTTTGTTTGTCTAATCTTGAACAGGTTTGTGCTGAAAACTAAGTTTTGTTGTACTTGTTGCAATGACAATAAAGACCTACCTACCCTACCTTTTTCTTGCCCCCAGAATGCCATCGAAGACAAGCTGGACAAGCGGCAGTGGCCGTACATATCTGAACCCGCCCCCGTCAGCAACACCCACATTCCAGTCAGGTGGGTCGGCATTGTTTTTGGAACATTCTTCTCCCTCTTTCAATTTACCGTGTTTTCTGGACCGTAGGGCGCACTGCTAATGAGGGGGTCTAGTCAGCTCTATTTTCATACAAAATGCACACCGGCTGATAAGGCGCAATAAAGGGGTCATATTATGATTTTTTTTCTAAATGGAAAAGACTTCCTTGTTGTCTACATAACATGTAATGGTGTTTTTTTTGGTCAAAATGTTGCATAGATGATGTTTTACAGACCATCTTCAAGTCGCTTCAGGATGCACCGTTTTGTGGGTGGTCTTATTTACCTGGCTCACTTTCGACAGCGTCTTAGAACCTTTATTTAACCAGATAAGAAACCCATTGAGATCAAGAAATCTTTCACAAGGGTGACCTGGCCAAGAGGTTAACAGCACATGTCACAGAGCAGTTTCAAAAATGTTACACATTAAGACATATATTTTAAAAATACATAAAAGAGAACTGTAACACAATAGAGATTTACACCTTTTAAAAACACAGGAAATGTGCAAACGTCTCTCGCTGTTTGTCCCTCAGGACAGAACGGAAGGCTCCAAATGAATTGAGTTCAGTGAGTTTCAGTTTCATCTGCAATGCATTCCATGCCATAGGAGGAACAATGCCAACAGCTATTTTGCCAAATTCAGTCCGTCCATTGGGAACAATTAAAACATACAAATTGTTAGAACGTTATGCATAAGAGCTGTTTTTTCTTTGTAACAAAGTACACAAGTAAGGAGGCATTAAACCTAAAAGAGCCTTATAAATGATATTCAGCCAATGTGTGTATCTTTGTGCACTCAATGAAGTCTGACTTCATATACAGTTGACAGTGGTGGGTGAGACTACGACAGTCAGTAACAAATCTTAGTGCTGAGTGAAAAACCGTGTCCAAGGACTAAAGGCATTTAGATGAAGCACTAAAATAAAGTACATCTCCGTAATCAATTACGGACAAGATAGTCGCCGTCACCAATTTCTTTCTGAATATAAGAGTGAAGCAGATTTTATTTTTAAAAAAGCTTTATCAAAAGCTTAGAGACCAAGTTGCTCTGTAGGGTTTCCATTTGATGTTACAATATTTGGAATATTTTCCATGAGCGCCCTTTAATGAGAGAAAACCATTACCTTGCTTTTATCTGTATTTAAAACCAATTTACAATCAAATAAGCGAGCCTGGATGACATCAAAAGCAGCTTGTAAAAACTCAAAAGCCGGGTCTTCTCCCCGTCATCTTTGTTGTAGCGGTGTAGCGTGCAAGGACGGGAGTGGAAGAAGTTTCAAAAGATGGAGCTAACTGTTTTAATGGCATTCACACTTTACTTCAATCAATAACGGAGCATCATCTTTTTATCTGTGGCTCACTAGTGCAACAACAACGCCGGAAATGTGTCCCGTGATAAAACGTCCGAACAGAACTCTTTCTAATAAATGGGTTATACTTGTATAGCGCTTTTCTACCTTCAAGGTACTCAAAGCGCTTTGACAGTACTTCCACATTTACCCATTCACACACACATTCACACACTGATGGAGGGAGCTGCCATGCAAGGCGTTAACCAGCACCCATCAGGAGCAAGGGTGAAGTGTCTTGCTCAGGACACAACAGACATGACGAGGTTGGTACTAGGTGGGATTTGAACCAGGGACCCTCGGGTTGCGCACGGCCACTCTCCCACTGCGCCACGCCGTCCTAAAGTCCTGTAGGTGAATTCTGTTAACTCACAATATTGGCAGTTTTTAGCCCTTCCAGCGAGATATAAGTTAGAACTGGAGATGTCCGATAATGGCTTTTTTGCCGATATCCGATATTGTCCAACTCTTAATTACCGATTCCAATATCAACCGATACCGATATATACAGTCGTAGAGTTAACACATTATTATGCGTAATTTTGTTGTGATTCCCCACTGGATGTATTAAACAATGTAACAAGGTTTTCCAAAATAAATCAACTCATATTATGGAAAAAAATGCCAACATGGCACTGCCATATTTATTATTGAAATCACAAAGTGCATTATTTTTTGTTGACATGCCTCAAAACAGCAGCTTGGAATTTGGGACATGCTCACCCTGAGAGAGCATGAGGAGGTTGAGGTGGGCGGGGTTGAGGTGGGGCGGGTAGCGGGGGGTGTATATTGTAGCATCCCGCAAGAGTTAGTGCTGCAAGGGGTTCTAGGTACATGTTCTGTTGTGTTTATGTTGTGTTACGGTGCGGATGTTTTCCCAAAATGTGTTTGTCATTCTTGTTTGGTGTGGGTTCACAGTGTGGCGCATGTTTGTAACAGTGTAAAATTTGTTTAAATGGCCACCCTCAGTTCAACCTATATGGCTGATGACCAAGTATGCGTTGCATTCACTTGTGTGTGTGAACAGCCGTAGATATTCTGTGATTGGGCCGGGACGCACAGGCAGTGCTTCTAAGGTTTATTGCCGCTCAGTACTTTTTCCTACGTCCGTGTACACCGTGGTGTTTCAAAAAGTCATATGTTTTACTTTTTGAAACCGATACCGATCATTTTGAAACCGATACCGATCATTTCCGATATTACATTTTAAAGCATTTATCGGCCGATAATATCGGCAGTCCAATATTATCGGACATCCCTAGTTAGGACTTTACGCTACTTTATATTACAAATGGCAACAGCAGAGGGTGAATGCCCCATAACAAGAAGATAGTGAAAAAGAAGAAGTGCAACAAAAGTTGAGGACTTATGCAGATCTCAAATACACATCAGCAGATACCAGAAGGTAAGAAAAGTTGGTTTTGCACAATATTGTGAAACAAAACTGCAGATAATATGCCTGCTAATGGGTTCCATTTTGCGGTCCTTATACACACAGCACAGTAATACTTGTATCTCTGACAACGGTAGCAGTAATGGGCCGACGATCCACCAAGCGGTGCGGCTTCAAAGACCTACTAAAACATTTTGACAGTTTTTTGAGTGTCGTGTGTAATGTTCTTTATTTTCAATGGAACATTTAAAGTTTAAAGGCCTACTGAAATGAGATGTTCTTATTTAAACGGGGATAGCAGGTCCATTCTATGTGTCATACTTGATCATTTTGCCATATTGCCATATTTTTGCTGAAAGGATTTAGTAGAGAACACCGACGATAAAGTTCGCAACTTTTGGTCGCTAATAAAAAAGCCTTGCCTGTACCGGAAGTAGCAGACGATGTGCGCGTGACGTCACGGGTTGTGGGGCTCCTCACATCATCACATTGTTTACAATCATGGCCTCCAGCAGCAAGAGCTATTTGGACCGAGAAAGCGACGATTTCCCCATTAATTTGAGCGAGGATGAAAGATTTGTGGATGAGGAAAGTTAGAGTTAAGAACTAAAAAAAATAAGAAAAAGGCGGCAGTGGGAGCGTTTCAGATGTAATTAGACACATTTACTAGGATAATTCTGGAAAATCCCTTATCTGCTTATTGTGTTAATAGTATTTTATTGAGATTATAAAGTCATACCTCAAAGTCGGATGGCTGCGGTGAATGCCAGTGTCTCTGAGAGAAGCCAAGGAGCCAAGATCACAGCTGCCTTTTTGACAGCTACAGGAGGAGGTTCCATAATCCATCGATGTCTCCGGTAAGAGCCAACTTAATATCACAATTTTCCCATCCAAAAACTTGCTGGTTGACGTAGGGAAACATGTTCGCTTGATCGCTCTGTGTTAAAGCTTCACAACAAACAAAGAAACACCGGCTGTGTTTCGGTGCTAAAGGCAGCTGCACTACACCGCTTTCCACTAACAGCATTCTTCTTTGACGTCTCCATTATTAATTGAACAAAATGCAAAAGATTCAGCAACACAGATGTCCAAATTACAGTGTAATCACGCGATGAAAAGAGACTACTTTTAGCCGTAAGTGGTGCTGGGCTAATATGTCCGCTGCAACCCGAGCAACACAAACACGCGTCATCATTCCGCGACGTTTTCAACAAGAAACTTCGCTGGAAATTTAAAATTGTAATTTAGTAAAATAAATCGGCCGTATTGGCATGTGTTGCAATGTTAATATTTCATCATTGATGTTTAAACTATCAGACTGCGTGTTGGGCTTTAGGTGTTGTTTGCTGGCGTCATATTGCAGTCTACACATATCTTTTATGTGTGGCTGCCATCTACTGGTCACACTTATCATTACCAAATAAAATTTCTTCGAGGTCGGTAAGCACAACGAGAATTATTCCGTACATTATAACGCGCAGTGTTGATTTTTGAGGAAATTAAAGGATTCTAAGTGCACTTTGTTGTCTGAAAAATTTGGTAATCAACTGAGGGGGAGGGGGGGATCACAGACAGAGATCATTTTTTAGCAAAGTCAAAGCTTTTATCCCTGTAACTAAGTCCTAGCAGAGCTTTTTGAGGGCGGAAGAAGTGAGGAGAGAGCTTAAAAGGTGAAAATAAGACAGTTTCTGCTTTGAATGCTCTGAATAATCCCGCCGGGAATTCCCATCCCGATGGTGTTTACGGACCTGGCGACTTCAACTCTTAATCTGAGTAATGCACAATGCTCGTGCACTTCCTGTGGAGCAAAGTGCAGGGTTACACCCGAGTGGTCATCAAAATAGCCTGTTATGTAAAACGCGTGTTACGATTTTCTCATTTCTAAGGACTTTTCCTCCCCCCGCAGTGCTCGTGTCGGACAGTGGCACAGCAACAAACCCCCTGCAGAATATCACACCGGGCCAAGGCTCATCATCTTCGTGATCGGCGGGGTGACCCACTCTGAGATGCGTTCGGCCTACGAAGTCAGTCGCGCTAGTGGCGGCAAATGGGAAGTAGTGATTGGTAAGCCATTCAGTTGCTTGTCTTATTACAGGGGTGTCCAAAGTGCGGCCCGCAGCTAATCCGCCACACATTCTGCAAAAATTGCAAAATTGATAGTATTGCAAAAGGCCCTGCGATGAGGTGGCGACTTGTCCAGGGTGTACCCCGCCTTCCGCCCGATTGTAGCTGAGATAGGCGCCAGCGCCCCCCGCGACACCATAAAGGGAATAAGCGGTAGAAAATGAATGGATGGATAGTATTGCAAAAATAAACATTTAAAAAATTGGAATGAGGTGAAATCTAATGAGAAAAAGTGGCAATGTTGACACAAAGCTGCCATGCAGGCAGTTTTTTTCCCCCTCTTGTCTGTATTTTCTTTTTTTTTCCATTGCTCAAAAAAAAGGGGACAAAAAATCGATGTTGTAATGAATTATTACTTAAAAAATATCACTTTAAAATGTTTTATGTGGAAAAAATATTGCATATGTTGTGTGGTTGCCATATAAAAACATCAAAGTTTTGACAAAAGAGCATAAAACAAACAAAAATAGATGGAATAGATATTGAAATTGTAAAAGAAACCAGATTTTTGGGAGTGAAGTGAAGTGAAGTGAATTATATTTATATAGCGCTTTTCTCTAGCGACTCAAAGCGCTTTACGTAGTAAAACCCAATATTTAAGTTACATTTTTTTTTAAACCAGTGTGGGTGGCACTGGGAGCAGGTGGGTAAAGTGTCTTGCCCAAGGACACAACGGCAGTGACTAGGATGGCGGAAGCGGGAATCGAACCTGCAACCCTCAAGTTGCTGACACGGCCGCTCTACCAACCGAGCTATACCACTATAAGAGTATTATCCATCCATTTTCTACCGCTTATTCCCTTTTGGGGTCGCGGGGGGCGCTGGCGCCTATCTCAGCTACAATCGGGCGGAAGGCGGGGTACACCCTGGACAAGTCGCCACCTCATCGCAGGGCCAACACAGATAGACAGACAACATTCACACTCACATTCACACACTAGGGCCAATTTAGTGTTGCCAATCAACCTATCCCCAGGTGCATGTCTTTATAAGAGTATTAATAGATGATAAAATGATTAATAGATGATAAAATGAACTGGAAATCTCATATACAAAACATACAACATAAGGTGGCAAAAAATATTTCAATAATGAATAAAGCAAAATACGTCCCGGGGCCAAAAATGACTTTCTATTCTCTACTGCTCGCTAGTGTTACCATATCTGAGTTATTGTGCAAGAAATATGGGGGAACAACTACAAATGTGCGCTACATTCGTTAACTGTGTTACAAAAAAGATCGATTAGAATAATACACAATGTTGGATATAGAGAACATACAAACCCTTTATTTATTGAGTCAAAAATATTAAATCTCGATGACTTGATAAAATTGTAAACAGCTAAATTAATGTACAAAGTAAATTATAACCTGCTACCAAAGAATGTACAACAATTCTTCTCAACTAAAGAGGAGAAATATAACCTTAGAGGACAATCTAACTTAAAACATTTGTATGCCCGTACAACACTTAAAACTTTTAGCATATCAGTATGTGGAATTAAATGATGGAATGGATTAAGTAAATAAGTTAAACATTGTACTGATATGAGAATGTTTAAATTAATAGTGCTTACAAAGAAGTATTATGAGAAACACTTTCAAACTTATTGAAAATAAGATATTCTTCATCTTAGTATGTTAATAATGACTGAAATAATTAAGTACATGTTAGAAAACTGCTGTTTTACTCACTCATAGATGTAATTTTGATATTTTGCTGTAAAGAAGGGCAGTGTATATATTGTGGGCGCTCTGAAGTGGAAAAGGGGTAGGATTAAATAAGCTTTGCTTCTTCCTACTCCTTTTCGGACATGATGTATTGTGTATTGCAAAATGATGAAATTAACTGATGTATATCAATCAATCAATCAATGTTTTTTTATATAGCCCTAAATCACAAGTGTCTCAAAGGGCTGCACAAGCCAAAACGACATCCGCGGATCAGCGCCCACATAAGGGCAAGGAAAAACTCACAACCCAGTGGGAAGTCGATGAGAATGACAATGAGAAACCTTGGAGAGGACCGCAAATGTGGGTAACAACCCCCTCTAGGGGAGACCGGTACGATGGACGCCGAGTGGGTCTAACATACTATTCTGAAAGTCCAGTCCATAATAATGTCAATTTCACCAAGCCCCAACCACTACAGGTATTTTGGCAATCTAGGGGAAAATACTGCAGTATTAAAATACAAAAAAATGTTTTTATCTCATATTTATGAATGTTATTATTAAAGGCCTACTGAAATGAGATTTTCTTATTTAAACGGGGATAGCAGGTCCATTCTAAGTGTCATACTTGATCAGTTCGCAACTTTCGGTCACTAATAGAAACGCCCTGCCTTTCCTGGAAGTAGCAGACGATGACGTTACGTGTTTGATGGCTCCTCACATCCTCACATTGTTTTTAATGGGAGCCTCAAACAAAAAGAGCTATTCGGACCGAGCAAACGACAATTTCCCCATTAATTTCAGCGAGGTGAAAGATTCGTGTTTGAGGATATTGATAGCGACGGACTAGAAAATAAAAATGTAAAAAAAAAAAAAAGTTATATAAAAGAACGCGATTGCATTGGGACGGATTCAGATGTTTTTAGACACATTTACTAGGATAATTCTGGGAAATCCCTTATCTTTCTATTGTGTTGCTAGTGTTTTAATGAGTTTAACAGTATACAACAGTATAATGTTGTATGTATGTCATGTTCGAAATAAACTAAGAAAAGGAAAAAAAAAGTTCAAACTTAAAATCGACAGATATATCAGAAGTTGATCTTGAAATGTAAGTTTTAAAAGTTAAAAAAAAACTAATAAAAATGTATTAGTTTATGAGTGGGGAACCTTTCGAATCTCAAATATATTTGGTAGGATTTTATTTAACTTTTAACTGTGATTACTCAAAAATATTAAATAATGAAGGAATCAATAAAGTACTATCCCTCTATCTAAATACTGCATATTTCAGTTTTACTATAAAAAAAAAGGTGGTCTTTGACCGAAAAGGCATAAATTCTTATTTGTTTTACTTTATATCAACCTCAAGTTGATATAGAGATTTACTGTAAGCATTAAATTAAAAAATAATAATAATAATTTGACTTATTTTTAACGTTTTAGTGACTGAGACCCTCTATGCTTCCCAGGAGCATTAAAGGGGAACATTATCACGATTCCAGAAGGGCTAAAACCAATAAAAATCAGTTCCCAGTAGCTTATTTTATTTTTCAAAGTTTTTTTTTTTTTAATTTTACCCATCCCGGAATATCCCTAAAAAAAGCTTTAAAGTTCCTGATTTTCGCTATCTGTGAAGCCACCGTCCATTTTCCTGTGACGTCAATGTAAACAAACAATGGCTGAAAGCACAGCAAGATATAGCGACATTAGCTCGGATTCAGACTCGGATTTCAGCGGTTTAACCGATTCAACAGATTACGCATGTATTGAAACGGACGGTTGGAGTATGGAGGCAGATAGCGAAAACGAAATTGAAGAAGAAACTGAAGCTATTGAGCGAATAGCCATTGACGCTATTCGGGCTATTGAGCGAATTGCCATTGACGCTATTCGGCCATGTCTGCCTTAACATCGCCGGTAAAATGTGCAGACCAAACGATCAGGACTTTCGCATCTTGTCACTCTGGATCAACTTAAATCCGTCGATTGATAAGTGTTTTTTTGGCATTAAATGTGGGTGGAGGGAAACTCTGGATGCAAATACAGCTACAAATGTACATACATAGCCTAAATAGCATGTTAGCATCGATTAGCTGGCAGTCATGCCGCGACCAAATATGTCCGATTAGCACATAAGTCAACAACATCAACAAAACTCACCTTTGTGATTTCGTTGACTTTATCGTTGCAAATGCATCTGCAAGTTATCCATACATCTCTGTGCCATGTCTGTCTTAGCTTAGCCGGTAAAATGTGGAGACACTCTGGCACATTCAATGGGGGTCTGGTGGCAGTTTTTTTATACTTTATCGCTGGAAATGCATCTGCTTTGAGTGTCGCAGGATATCCACACAATCTTGCCATCTCTGTAGTAGCATAGCTTTCGTCGGTAAAGTGTGCGGAACAAACGACTGACCATTTCGTTGGCTTTCCCCACACCCTCGTATTTTGAATAAATTTCGTCCAAATCCTTGCCACTTCCGCATCTTTGGGCCAGTGGTGCAACTTGAATCCCTCCCTGTTAGTGTTGTTACACCCTCCGACAACACACCGACGAGGCATGATGTCTCCAAGGTTCTATAAAATAGTCGAAAAAACGGAAAATAACAGAGCTGAGACCCGGTGTTTGTAATGTGTTGAAAATGAAAATGGCGGCTTTGTTACCTATGTGACGTCACGTTCTGACGTCATCGCTCCGAGAACGATAAATAGAAAGGCGTTTAATTCGCCAAAATTCACCCATTTAGAGTTCGGAAATCGGTTAAAGGGGAACATTATCACAATTTCAAAAGGGTTAAAAACAATGAAAATCAGTTCCCAGTGGCTTGTTGTATTTTTTGAAGTTTTTTTCAAAATGTTACCGGTCTCGGAATATCCCTAAATAAAGCTTTAAATTTCTTATTTTCGCTCTCTGCGAAGACACTGGCCATTTCCCTGTGACGTCACACAGTGCTGCCAATGTAAACAAACAATGGGAATACCACAGCAAGATATAGCGACATTAGCTCGGATTCAAACTCGGATTTCAGCGACTTAAGCGATTCAACAGATTCCGCATGTATTGAAACAGATGGTTGGAGTGTGAAAATATTGAAGAAGAAACTGAAGCTATTGAGCGAATAGCTATTGACGCTATTCATAGCCTTAGCATGGCCGAATAGCTGCGTTAGCATCGCCGGTAAAATGTGCGGACCAAACGATCAGGACTTTCGCATCTTTTGACACGGGAGCAACTTAAATCCGTCGATTGGTGTTTTTTTTCGCATTAAATGTGGGTGGAAGGAAACGTAATATAGTTGGAAATGCATCTACAGGTTATCCATACATCTCTGTGCCATGTCTGCTTTAGCACCGCCGGTAAATAGCATGTTAGCATCGATTAGCATAGCATGTTAGCATCGATTAGCTGGCAGTCAACATCAACAAAACTCACCTTTGTGATTTCGTTGACTTTATCGTTGCAAATGCATCTGCAGGTTATCCATACATCTCTGTGCCATGTCTGTCTTAGCATCGCCGGTAAAATGTGCAGACACTCTGGCACATTCAATGGGGGTCTGGCGGAAGATTTCTTGCCAGTGGTGCAACTTGAATCCCTCCCTGTTAGTGTTGTTACACCCTCCGACAACACACCGACGAGGCATGATGTCTCCAAGGTTCCAAAAAATAGTCAAAAAAACGGAAAATAACAGAGCTGAGACCCGGTGTTTTGTAATGTGTTGAAAATGAAAATGGCGGGTGTGTTACCTCGGCGACGTCAAATTCTGACGTCATCGCCTCCAGCGCGATAAACAGAAAGGCGTTTAATTCGGCAAAATTCACCCATTTAGAGTTCGGAAATCGGTTAAAAAAAATAGAGGGTCTTTTTTCTGCAACATCAAAGTATATATTGACGCTTACATAGGTCTGGTGATAATGTTCCCCTTTAAGGATTAAAAGAAAAAAATCCATATATTTTGTTATGGTTTGAAAATGAAAAATATCTAAATGGCCCATCCCGTACATGCTTACATTGTTCCGTGTGTGGAAAAAGTTTGGACACCCCTGTTTAATTACAACTGGCCTGTCGATTACGATTTTACTAAGGAAAATCATTTGCTCGCCCATCTGAGCAGGTTCATCGCACATCCTGACTCCGACCAGATTCCTGGATGATCTCAAAAGTCTGGACCAGGTTCCTAATCCACTTTGTGAAGACAACGTTGACCCTAACAAAGGATGAGCTTAATAGAGGAAAACGAGATTCTCCTGCAAGGTTTTATGTCCCAGCACAATATTCACTGTTCTATGAAGATACTTCCTTTCCTGTATAGTGTGTGCCCTGAAAGGTAGTTCTGGAAATGTCTCTGATTTAAAGTATTCACATTTTAATTACTGTACTAGCCTCATTGCTGCAAAATAGGAGCACATCCCCTCTTAGGATCCTTGCAAGATACCTTCAATCAAAGCTCTGTTGCTGTAACTGCTGTCTTTAAAAGAGTGTGCACATTGATATAGCTGGAATGTGGTGGCTCTTTGTTTCTTTCTTGTGTGTAAAAACATGTAATAAAAGAAGCAATATTTACCCCGCTGGTGGCTAAATGCGGCTTCCCTTAATTGCAAACTTAAAGTGGTGAAACATACACCTAACGATGAGGGGGGAAATAAAGATTATCCCCCTCCATGCTTCGGATTATATTCTCATCTGGGATTATAGATGGCAATATTAAGAACGGGCAACACAGGCTTGAGGTTTTAATGGCGAAGGGTTAATACCGCGGATTTACCTCGACTATTTAAAAGCCTTTCCTCCAAGTTGCGTCAAATACAGATCAGATTGGCGGCGAGCAGACGGGATAATTCAACACGGATTCGCCCGCTGTAAGGAGGACTTTTGTGAGCTGCTCAGCTCGATGGCGGCTGCAGAGGTGGAGCATGATGTTGTGAGGGTGAGCAAAACATTTCCTATTATGTATAAAGCATGCATATGGAGGACTTTTCATTGTTGTACAAACCCTATTTCCATATGAGTTGGGAAATTGTGTTAGATGTAAATATAAACAGAATACAATGATTTGCAAAACATATTCAACACATATTCAGTTGAATATGCTACAAAGACAACATATTTGATGTTTAAACTGATAAACATTTTTTTTTTGTGCAAATAATCATTAACTTTAGAATTTCATGCCAGCAACACGTGACAAAAAATCAATCAATCAATCAATGTTTATTTATATAGCCCCAAATCACAAATGTCTCAAAGGACTGCACAAATCATTACGACTACAACATCCTCGGAAGAACCCACAAAAGGGCAAGGAAAACTCACACCCAGTGGGCAGAGAGAATTCACATCCAGTGGGACGCCAGTGACAATGCTGACTATGAGAAACCTTGGAGAGGACCTCAGATGTGGGCAACCCCCCCTCTCTAGGGGACCGAAAGCAATGGATGTCGAACGGGTCTAACATGATACTGTGAAAGTTCAATCCATAGTGGCTCCAACACAGCTGCGAGAGTTCAGTTCAAGCGGATCCAAGACGGCAGCGAGAGTCCCGTCCACAGGAAACCATCTCAAGCGGATCAGCAGCGTAGAGATGTCCCCAACCGATACAGGCGAGCGGTCCATCCTGGGTCTCGACTCTGGACAGCCAGTACTTCATCCATGGTCATCGGACCGGACCCCCTCCACAAGGGAGGGGGGGACATAGGAGAAAGAAAAGAAGCGGCAGATCAACTGGTCTAAAAAGGAGGTCTATTTAAAGGCTAGAGTATACAGATGAGTTTTAAGGTGAGACTTAAATGCTTCTACTGAGGTAGCATCTCGAACTGTTACCGGGAGGGCATTCCAGAGTACTGGAGCCCGAACGGAAAACGCTCTATAGCCCGCAGACTTTTTTTGGGCTCTAGGAATCACTAATAAGCCGGAGTCCTTTGAACGCAGATTTCTTGCCGGGACATATGGTACAATACAATCGGCAAGATAGGATGGAGCTAGACCGTGTAGTATTTTATACGTAAGTAGTAAAACCTTAAAGTCACATCTTAAGTGCACAGGAAGCCAGTGCAGGTGAGCCAGTATAGGTATATATGTATGTATATATGTATATAAAGGTATATATGTATGTATATATGTATATAAAGGTATATACAGAATAGGTATATATGTATGTATATATGTATATAAAGGTATATACAGAATAGGTATATATGTATGTATATATGTATATAAAGGTATATACAGTACAGGTATATATGTATGTATATATGTATATAAAGGTATATACAGTACAGGCGTAATATGATCAAACTTTCTTGTTCTTGTCAAAAGTCTAGCAGCCGCATTTTGTACCAACTGTAATCTTTTAATGCTAGACATGGGGAGACCCGAAAAAAGTTGGGAAAAGTGGCAACAAATACTGATAAAGTTGAGGAATGCTCATCAAACACTTATTTGGAACATCCCACAGGTGAGCAGGCTAATTGGGAACAGGTGGGTGCCATGATTGGGTATAAAAACAGCTTCCCAAAAAATGCTCAGTCTTTCACAAGAAAGGATGGGGCGAGGTACACCCCTTTGTCCACAACTGCGTGAGCAAATAGTCAAAACAGTTTAAGAACAACCTTTCTCAAAGTGCAATTGCAAGAAATTTAGGGATTTCAACATCTACGCTCCATAATATCATCAAAAGGTTCAGAGAATCTGGAGAAATCACTCCACGTCAGCGGCATGGCTGGAAACCAACATTTGAATGACCGTGACCTTCGATCCCTCAGACGGCACTGCATCAAAAACCGACATCAATCTCTAAAGGATATCACCACATGGGCTCAGGAACACTTCAGAAAACCACTGTCACTAAATACAGTTCATCGCTACATCTGTAAGTGCAAGCGAAAGCCCTACTATGCAAAGCAAAATCCATTTATCAACAACATCCAGAAACGCCGCCGGCTTCTCTGGGCCCGAAATCATCTAAAATGGACTGATGCAAAGTGGAAAAGTGTTCTGTGGTCTGACGAGTCCACATTTCAAATTGTTTTTAGAAATATTCGACATCGTGTAATCCGGACCCAAGGGGAAGCGCACCATCCAGACTGTTATCGACGCAAAGTTCAAAAGCCAGCATCTGTGATGGTATGGATTTGTGCCCAAGGCATGGGTAACTTACACATCATTAATGCTGAAAGGTACATACAGGTTTTGGAACAACATATGCTGCCATCTAAGCGCCGTCTTTTTCATGGACGCCCCTGCTTATTTCAGCAAGACAATGCCAAGCCACATTCGGCACGTGTTACAACAGCGTGGCTTCGTAAAAAAAAGAGTGCGGGTACTTTCCTGGCCCGCCTGCAGTCCAGACCTGTCTCCCATGGAAAATGTGTGGCGCATTATGAAGCGTAAAATACGACAGCGGAGACCCCGGACTGTTGAAGGACTGAAGCTCTACATAAAACAAGAATGGGAAATAATTCCACTTTCAAAGCTTCAACAATTAGTTTCCTCAGTTCCCAAATGTTTATTGAGTGTTGTTAAAAGAAAAGGTGATGTAACACAGTGGTGAACATGCCCTTTCCCAACTACTTTGGCACATGTTCTAAGTTAATTATTATTTGCAAAAAAAAAATAAAGTTTGTGAGTTTGAACATCAAATATCTTGTCTTTGTAGAGCATTTTGAACTGAATATGGGTTGAAAATGATTCGCAAATCATTGTATTCTGTTTATATTTACATCTAACACAATTTCCCAACTCATATGGAAACGGGGTTTGTTGCATTAAGGCACCAACAACTCCCAAACACATTAATTGTTGAGACAAACTGTAGACATTTCTTTCTAGGAACAGGAGCAGATCCTAAACGCCATGAGTTCATCACAGCGAGGGCGGATAGAAGACCAAGGTCCCACTAAAACCACACCTAAAGGTCAGCACAATGACACAAACACCCTCTTCAGTGCATGTCAAGATATATCTTTAATGTCCTCCACTCAGAGTCGGGCCATAACTCGGACCACCACATGCAACCACGAACTTTTGCGGATCAGCAGGTGTCAATCGCAAAGTATCAAGTACAGAACTTCAGCTCGGGTGTTGTGAACATGTCTTAAAAATTAGTCCTCCTTCCCAGGAGGCGAGAGGTTTCACACATCACGGCTCGGCGCCTCAGATCTCGCTGACCGAGAGCACCCCGGATATGAATAGGAAGCTGCTCTTGTTGCCAGGCAACCAACTCCATGTCCCCGGGGAGGAAGCCCACACCAACACCATCATTGTGAGGTCATTGTGGGTTGTTAGGTGATGACTATTCAACGTGAGAGCTAATTGTTGGGTCCAACAGGCCCAGTCCCCCGAGGACGAGCAGAAGTTGATGAACCTCATCAGTCACGGGCAACGTGGACGCATGGAGGACCAGTGCTGCTTCATGGATCCCAGTCAGAGTGCCCCCTGCACCCCCAGGCACACTAGCAGGAAGCCTCTTTCTGAGCCATGCAACACAGGTGAATTATTCAAAGATCTAGCGGTTCATATTATTTTATATTGTTTTTATTAGGGCTGTCAAACAATAACAATATTTAAAGGCCTACTGAAATGAGATTTTCCTATTCAAACGGGGATAGCAGGTCCATTCTATGTGTCATACTTGATCATTTCGCCATATTGCCATATTTTTGCTGAAAGGATTTAGTAGAGAACATCCACGAAAAAGTTTGCAACTAAAAAAGCCTTGCCTGTACAGGAAGTAGTAGACGATGTGCGCGTGACGTCACGGGTTGTGGAGCTCCTCACATCTGAACATTGTTTACAATCATGGCCACCAGCAGCCAGAGCGATTCGGACCGAGAAAGCGACGATTTCCCCATTAATTTGAGCGAGGATGAAAGATTCGTGGATGAGGAAAGTGAGAGTGAAGGACTAGGGAAAAAAAAAAAGGAGAGGGCAGTGGGAGCGATTCAGATGTTATTAGACACATTTACTAGGATAATTCTGGAAAATCCCTTATCTGCTTATTGTGTTGCTAGTGTTTTAGTGAGATTGTATGGTAACTGAAAGTCGGAAGGTTGTGGCCACGGGTGTGTTGACCGCCAGTGTCTCTGAGGGAAGCCACGCTCATGTCTACGGTAAGAGCCGACTTATTACCACAATTTTCTAACAGAAACCTGCCGGTTGACATGTGGTCGGGAACCATGTTCGCTTGACCGCTCTGTTCCATAGTAAAGCTGCAACTTCGGGAATGTAAACAAGGAAACACCGGCTGTGTTTGTGTTGCTAAAGGCGGCCGCAATACACCGCTTCCCACCTACATCTTTCTTCTTTGACGTCTCCATTATTAATTGAACAAATTGCAAAAGATTCAGCAGCACAGATGTCCAGAATACTGTGTGATTATGCGATTAAAGCAGACGACTTATAGCTTGGATCGGGCTGGAAAAAAATGTCCGCTACAACCGGTGACGTCAAATGCACGCGTCATCATAACGCGACGTTTTCAACAAGATACAATTTTCTCACAGAAACCTGCCGGTTGACATGTGGTCGGGAACCATGTTCGCTTGACCGCTCTGTTCCATAGTAAAGCTGCAACTTCGGGAATGTAAACAAGGAAACACCGGCTGTGTTTGTGTTGCTAAAGGCGGCCGCAATACACCGCTTCCCACCTACATCTTTCTTCTTTGACGTCTCCATTATTAATTGAACAAATTGCAAAAGATTCAGCAACACAGATGTCCAGAATACTGTGTAATTATGCGATTAAAGCAGACGACTTATAGCTGGGATCGGGCTGGAATAAAATGTCCGCTACAACCGGTGACGTCAAATGCACGCGTCATCATAACGCGACGTTTTCAACAAGATACAATTTTCTCACAGAAACCTGCCGGTTGACATGTGGTCGGGAACCATGTTCGCTTGACCGCTCTGTTCCATTGTAAAGCTGCAACTTCGGGAATGTAAACAAGGAAACACCAGCTGTGTTTGTGTTGCTAAAGGCAGCCGCAATACACCGCTTCCCACCTACATCTTTCTTCTTTGACGTCTCCATTATTAATTGAACAAATTGCGAAAGATTCAGCAACACAGATGTCCAGAATACCGTGTACATATGCGATTAAAGCAGACGACTTATAGCTTGGATCGGGCTGGAAAAAAATGTCCGCTACAACCGGTGACGTCAAATGCACGCATCATCATAACGCGACGTTTTCAACAAGATACAATTTTCTCACAGAAACCTGCCGGTTGACATGTGGTCGGGAACCATGTTCGCTTGACCGCTCTGTTCCATAGTAAAGCTGCAACTTCGGGAATGTAAACAAGGAAACACCAGCTGTGTTTGTGTTGCTAAAGGCGGCCGCAATACACCGCTTCCCACCTACATCTTTCTTCTTTGACGTCTCCATTATTAATTGAACAAATTGCGAAAGATTCAGCAACACAGATGTCCAGAATACCGTGTACATATGCGATTAAAGCAGACGACTTTTAGCTTGGATCGGGCTGGAAAAAAATGTCCGCTACAACCGGTGACGTCAAATGCACGCATCATCATAACGCGACGTTTTCAACAAGATACAATTTTCTCACAGAAACCTGCCGGTTGACATGTGGTCGGGAACCATGTTCGCTTGACCGCTCTGTTCCATAGTAAAGCTGCAACTTCGGGAATGTAAACAAGGAAACACCAGCTGTGTTTGTGTTGCTAAAGGCGGCCGCAATACACCGCTTCCCACCTACATCTTTCTTCTTTGACGTCTCCATTATTAATTGAACAAATTGCAAAAGATTCAGCAACACAGATGTCCAGAATACCGTGTACATATGCGATTAAAGCAGACGACTTATAGCTTGGATCGGGCTGGAAAAAAATGTCCGCTACAACCGGTGACGTCAAATGCACGCATCATCATAACGCGACGTTTTCAACAAGATACAATTTTCTCACAGAAACCTGCCGGTTGACATGTGGTCGGGAACCATGTTCGCTTGACCGCTCTGTTCCATTGTAAAGCTGCAACTTCGGGAATGTAAACAAGGAAACACCAGCTGTGTTTGTGTTGCTAAAGGCGGCCGCAATACACCGCTTCCCACCTACATCTTTCTTCTTTGACGTCTCCATTATTAATTGAACAAATTGCAAAAGATTCAGCAACACAGATGTCCAGAATACTGTGGAATTATGCGATTAAAGCAGACGAAACTAAAAAGGCCGTATTGGCATGTGTTGCAATGTTATTATTTCATCATTGATATATAAACTATCAGACTGCGTGGTCGCTAGTAGTGGCTTTCAGTAGGCCTTTAATCAAGACTAATCACATTTGTCCTCAGTGAAACGTGGGATTAATCTTGATGAATTGCGAATGGATAGAAGTGTTTTGCATCTTTAATAAGTGTACTTTGAATTAATGCAGTGAAATTATTATTTTTCTAAATCAGAACCATCACACTTTTGAATTTGGATTCATTATTATTAATCACAGGTTGATTTTTGCATGTATTTTTTAAATAATCTTAAAAAAATACCCCAAATATATGGACACAAGTGCAATTTTATTTCCAGAATGTCATACAGGAACAGTTTTTAATAGAGATGTCCGATAATGACTTTTATTGCGATATCCGATATTCCGATATTGTCCAACTCTTAATTACCGATTCCAATATCAACTGATTCAGATATATACAGTCGTGGAGTTAACACATTATTATGCCTAATTTTGTTGAGATGCCCCGCTGGATGCATTAAACAATGTAACAAGGTTTTCCAAAATAAATCAACTTATGGAAAAAAATGCCAACATGGCACTGCCATATTTATTATTGAAGTCACAAAGTAAATTATTTTTTTTAACATGCCTCAAAACAGCAGCTTGGAATTTGGTACGTGCATGTCCCTGAGAGAGCATGAGGAGGTTGAGGTGGGCGGGGTTGGAGGGGGTGTATATTGTCCTGGAAGAGTTAGTGCTGCAAGGGTTTCTAAGTATTTTTTTCTGTTATGTTCATGTTGTGTTAACGGTGAGGATGTTCTCCCGAAATGTGTTTGTCACAAAGAAAACAATCTGACGTTGTCTTTATTTTTTAGTTTTAATACCGTGATTTTAATAGTCCGGCCCACGTGTGCACATATTTTCCTCCATGCGGCCCCTGAGCTAAAATGACTTCGACACCCCTGTTTTAAATTATATTAATTTTAGTCCTAAAAAAATGTTTCTTAAATTTAACTTGTTGAAACCTGCAGACTGTCGTGGAAATTTCTTAAAGACGATCCTTTAGTGACAAATAGCTTTAAGATGATTTATTAAAGTAACAAACAAATAATAACAAGCTTTGCAAAGCGAGACCAAACCAGAACGACACATCCGTTCGTTCCAGCTTGTTCTAACTCCTTTTAGAATTTGACATGACAATTATACATTCTCAGAAGTCCCACCCTCCATGCTCGTTTACATACAGTACACCAGTGGAATGAATACCCAAATTCCTGTGAAGGGGAGAGGGTGTCGTTTGCCCAGAGGAGGGGGGTCACTCAGGAAAGTGGAACAATTTAGCTCTGTTGGGGGTAAGGAAGAGGGAAAACACATGCCCACGTCAACTATAGTCCACATGTCACATCAAAGACACAGGAGAAAGAGCCCGATCAGATTAGAGGCCTCCTGCAGAGCGTCACATTCCTAAACCTAATATCAATCAATCAATCAATGTTTACTTATATAGCCCTAAATCACTAGTGTCTCAAAGGGCTGCACAAACCACTACGACATCCTCGGTAGGCCCACATAAGGGCAAGGAAAACTCACACCCAGTGGGACGTCGGTGACAATGATGACTATGAGAACCTTGGAGAGGAGGAAAGCAATGGATGTCGAGCGGGTCTAACATGATACTGTGAAAGTTCAATCCATAATGGATCCAACACAGTCGCGAGAGTCCAGTCCAAAGCGGATCCAACACAACAGCGAGAGTCCCGTTCACAGCGGAGCCAGCAGGAAACCATCCCAAGCGGAGGCGGATCAGCAGCGCAGAGATGTCCCCAGCCGATACACAGGCAAGCAGTACATGGCCACCGGATCGGACCGGACCCCTCCACAAGGGACAGTGAGACATAGAAGAAAAAGAAAAGAAACGGCAGATCAACTGGTCTAAAAACAACTTTTGTACCCAGTTCAAAGAACATCATCTATTTAAACAAGTATAAGTAATTTTGCTGTCACAAGACCCTAACCCTAAGACATCCCTAAGACCCTAACCACTCTACCTATTCAGTGGCCTAGTGGTTAGAGCAGGGGTGCCCATTACGTCAATCGCGAGCTACCAGTCGACCGCGGGGGGTGTGTCAGTCGATCTCCAGCCAGGCTTTTAAAAAAAATAGACCTAAAAATGAGTGATCATCAATCTTCACCAAGACGTCACTTAAATGACATTCACGGTACCGGAGGGTCTTGTGAGATGACGCTGGCTGCTGCAAGATCATTATTATGAAAATATGACCGAGAGGAGGGCGAGAAACACTTTTTATTTCAACAGACTCTCGCGCCGTACCTTCCGTCAAAACTCTAAAGGCCGACTGCACATTTCCTATCTTCACAATAAAAGCCCTGCTTCATGCTGCCTGCGCTAACTAAATACAGAGTCTCGGAAAACTGGCGTGCACAAGCGATCCCTCAGAAAGCTGGCGTGCACATCACTTGTGCACGCCAGCTTTCCGAGACTCTTATTTTGTTAGCGCAGGCAGCATGAAGCAGGGCTTTTATTGTGAAGATAGGAAATGTGCAGTCGGCCTTTAGAGTTTTGACGGAAGGGACGGCGCGAGAGTCTGTTGAAATAAAAAGTGTTTCTCACCCTCCTCTCGGTCATTTTTTCATAATAATGAACTGGCAGCAGCCAGCGTCATCTCACAAGACCCTCGGGTGCCGTGAATGTCAATCAAGCAAGCTACGGAATTTGCCGCCAATGTTTTTCTTGTAAAGTGTATGGAAGCTGGATGAATTAGATGCCAAAAAGCAACCACTTTCATGTGGTATTGTACAGAAAGGACAAGTTTTTTTCTCCTCTACTTGAAAATGTGGGCGTTATCATCATTACTGTCTGATTCCAATCAATGCAAGTCATCAGAATCAGGTAATACACCAACTTATATTCTTGTCTTCGTGAAAGAAAGACATCTATATGTGTTACACATGCTTGTATTATCATTAAACACATTTAACTTGTTTACAAAAAATGTCTCTTTCATAAATAAATAAATATAAATGATATATATAAATGAGGTAGATCCCCTCGAGTTGGTCAATTGAAAAGTAGCTCGCCTGCAGAAAAAGTGTGGGCACCCCTGTGTTAGAGTGTCCGTCCTGTGAGTTGTGAGTTCAAACCCCGGCGGAGTCATACCAAAGACTATAAAAATGGGACCCATTACCTCCCTGCTTGGCACTTTGCATTAAGGATCGGAATTGGGGGGGTTAAATCACCCAAAAATGTTCCCTGGCGCGGCACTGCTGCTGCTCACTGCTCCCCTCACCTCCCAGGGGATGATCAAAGGTGATGGGTCAAATGCAAAGAATAAATTCACCACACCTAGTGTGTGTGTGACTATCATGGGTACTTTAACTTTAATAACGGTCACACAAGATGCAAGCGCGTCAAAATAATTAGTGCCGTTAAAGGACATTTTAGTTTTTATAGTTTAGAGATAGATAGTACTACCTGGGGATAGGTTGATTGGCAACACTAAATGGTCCCTAGTGTGTGAATGTGAGTGTGAATGTTGTCTATCTGTGTTGGCCCTGTGATGAGGTGGCGACTTGTCCAGGGTGTACCCCGCCTTCCGCCCGATTGTAGCTGAGATAGGCGCCAGCGCCCCCCGCGACCCCGAATGGGAATAAGCGGTAGAAAAATGGATGGATGGATAGTACTTTATTGATTCCCTCAGGAAAATTAATTATACATGTTCTTTGACATCCCTATTTTTTATTATTTGTCCTTTGAAGCATTTCAGTCATTTTTTAGTTTGATTTATCTCCTTTTCCACATCTCTCTTCCCATTTTATTCATGCCCCCCCGCTCCCCACCACACCCCCAGATTCCGACAAGTTGTTCAACTTATTGCCCAACACTCAAAGTCACCGCCTTGATGACCAGCGAGTGTCTCTCCCGTCGCTTCCTGGCATCGACACCAAGGATCAGCCGTCGGCCTCAGATTCAAGCTACCTGTGCTACATGGTCTCCAAAGTTCAGGTTTGAGGAAAACATTTTGATTAGATAATGAAGTGAAGTGAATTATATTTATATAGCGCTTTTTCTCTAGTGACTCAAAGCGATTTACATAGTGAAACCCAATATCTAAGTTACATTTAAAGCAGTGTGGGTGGCACTGGGAGCAGGTGGGTAAAGTGTCTTGCCCAAGGACACAACGGCAGGGACTAGGATGGCACAAGCGGGAATCGAACCTGCAACCCTCAAGTTGCTGGCATGGCCGCTCTACCAACCGAGCTAAACCGCCCTGAACAGTTAAAGTTAGAGTACCAATGATAGTCACACACACATTAGGTGTGGCGAAATTATTCTCTGGATTTGACCCATCACCCTTATTCTCCCCCCGGGAGGTGGTATGATTGTAATATTGTAGGCTTGAGTATAGCAGCACAATGGAACCTCGATTTATGATTTGATTGACTGATTCTTGAACAGGGTTCGTAAACTGAAAAGTTTGTACAGTGAAGTTAGATTTTTTTTTAATATTCTAAAAATAGCAACAATTCAAAAATCTTTTATAAATATTTTTTATTGAATAATACTTTAACAAAATATGAATGTAAGTTCATATTTGGGCGGCATAGCTCAGTTGGTAGAGCGGCCGTGCCAGCAACTTGAGGGTTGCAGGTTCGATTCCCGCTCCCGCCATCCTAGTCAATGCCGTTGTGTCCTTGGGCAAGACACTTTACCCACCTGCTCCCAGTGCCACCCACACTGGTTTAAATGTAACTTAGATATTGGGTAAAGTGTCTAAGTTCATATTTGGGCGGCATAGCTCAGTTGGTAGAGCGGCCGTGCCAGCAACTTGAGGGTTGCAGGTTCGATTCCCGCTCCCGCCATCCTAGTCAATGCCGTTGTGTCCTTGGGCAAGACACTTTACCCACCTGCTCCCAGTGCCACCCACACTGGTTTAAATGTAACTTAGATATTGGGTTTCACTATGTAAAGCGCTTTGAGTCACTAGAGAAAAGCGCTATTTAAATATAATTCACTTCACTTCAGAAAATGTGAAAATAAATGCAATATTCAGTGGTGACAGCTAGATTTTCTGTGGACATATTCCATAAATATTATTTATGTTTGAAATATCCTTTTTTTGTGAAGAAATGTTTGGAATTAAGTTCATAAATCCAGATGGATCTCTATTACAATCCCCAAAGAGGGCACTTTAAGTTGATGATTACTTCTATGTGTAGAAATTTTTATTTATAATTGAATCACTTGTTTATTTTTCAACAAGTTTTTAGTTATTTTTATATATTTTTTTTTCTAAATAGTTCAAGAAAGACCACTACAAATGAGCAATATAAATCAGAAACTGATGACATAGTGCTGTATTTTACTTTTTTCAACCAAAAATGCTTTGCTCTGATTAGGGGGTACTTGAATTAAAAAAAATGTTTACAGGGGGTACATCACTGAAAAAAGATTGAGAACCACTGCTCTAGTATGTTCATTATTTTATTTAAGGACAGAATCGTAATAATAAACATATGTTTAATGTACCGTAAGATTTTTTGTTAAAATATAGCCATTAATGCAATTTTTTTGTGGTCCCTTTTATTTAGAAAAGTATCAAAATACATTTTGGTACCGGTACTAAAATATTGGTATCCGGAAGACCCTACTTCGAGTATAATGGTTGTCCTCACATTTTTTTTAATTATTATTATTATTTTATTTTTTTATTGCTTCATTTATTTTCTTATCATACTTTACTGTTGGCTTTTTGGGACTCATAGTTTTATTATAATGGTTGTCAACACATTTAAAACATTTTTTTAATTGTTATTTTATTTATTTTCTTATGATACTGAGTCTTTCATTTATTTTGTGCAATTTTTCATTTTGTCTTTTATTTCTGCACTTTCATTTTTTAAGTTGTTCTTAATTGATTGACCACAGCTGTGACTATTTAAGTGCATCACTTCCTGTTGAAAATTGCACACTGGCGAAGACCTTTTCGAAACTGGTGTGCATTGGGTAGCGCATGCGCAGTTTGTCCATCCATCCATCTTCTTCCGCTTATCTGAGGTTGGGTTGCGGGGGCAGCAGCCTAAGCAGAGAAGCCCAGACTTCCCTATCCCGAGTCACTTCGTCCAGCTACTCCCGGGGGATCCCGAGGCGTTCCCAGGCCAGCCGGGAGACTTAGTCTTCCCAACGTGTCCTGGGTCTTCCCCGTGGCCTCCTACCGGTTGGACGTGCCCTAAACACCTCCCTATGGAAGCGTTCGGGTGGCATCCTGACCAGATGCCCGAACCACCTCATCTGGCTCCTCTCCATGTGGAGGAGCAGCGGCTTTACTTTGAGTTCCTCCCGGATGGCAGAGCTTCTCACCCTATCTCTAAGGGAGAGACCCAAACTCATTTGGGCCGCTTGTACCCGTGATCTTATCCTTTCGGTCATGACCCAAAGCTCATGACCATAGGTGAGGATGGGGCCGTAAATCGACCGGTAAAGTGAGAGCTTTGCCTTCCGGCTCAGCTCCTTCTTCACCACAACGGATCGATACAGCGTCCGCATTACTGAAGACGCCGCACCGATCCGCCTGTCGATCTCACCATCCACTCTTCCCTCACTCGTGAACAAGACTCCTAGGTACTTGAACTCCTCTACTTGGGGCAGGGTCTCCTCCCCAACCCGGAGATGGCACTCCACCCTTTTCCGGGCGAGAACCATGGACTCGGACTTGGAGGTGCTGATTCTCATCCCAGTTGCTTCACTCTCGGCTGCGAACCGATCCAGTGAGAGCTGAAGATCCCGGTCAGATGAAGCCATCAGGACCACATCATCTGCAAAAAGCAGAGACCTGATCCTGCAGCAACCAAACCGAAACCCTTCAACGCCCTGACTGCGCCTAGAAATTCTGCCCATAAAAGTTATGAACAGAATCGGTGACAAAGGACAGCTTTGGCGGAGTCCAACCCTCACTGGAAACGGGTCCGACTTACGGCCGGCAATGCGGACCAAGCTCTGACACTGATCATACAGGTAGTGGACCGCCTCAATCAGACAGTCCGATACCCCATACTCTCTGAGAACTCCCCACAGGACTTCCCGAGGGACACGGTCGAATGCCTTCTCCAAGTCCACAAAGCACATGTAGACTGGTTGGGCAAACTCCCATGCACCCTCAAGAACCCTGCCGAGAGTATAGAGCTGGTCCACAGTTCCACGACCAGGACGAAAACCACACTGTTCCTCCTGAATCCGAGGTTCGACTATCCGGCGTAGCCTCCTCTCCAGTACACCTGAATAGACCTTACCGGGAAAGTACTTTGTATTAAAATTTTAGAAGGACACAAGTGTTGCTGGCCAAGTACACTTTTTACCGTGCGCCTCTTTATTTTTGTTTTATTACGTTTTTTGGAGAGTTTTTCTTGTATTTTGTACTCAGAGTGAGTTAGCCAAATGGAAAAGTAGGGGAAAAACACAGACAAAAGGCACAGACTGTGCAGGGTTATGATTGCGATGATGCTCCCAGTTTTTCGCCTGGCAGGCATGAAAAGTAAATGACTAGAATGAAGCGTCCGTACACAGACATGGTTCGCACAAGAAGGCATACCGTATTTCCTTGAATTGCCGACGGGGCGCTAATTATTTTAAAACCTCTTCTCATTCCGGCACTTACCAAAGGCATGAGGTAAATTTAGGCCTGCGCTTAAAAATTTGAGTGTAATGTAAGGATACCATCAGGAAAAGCACATTTAATAAAAAAAAAAAAGTTATTATTGACTTACCTTTACTTATAAATGAAGTCCATGCGCAGCTCCTTCTGATCAAAAGCATCGATAACTTGTTTATGGAAGTCTTCCTTATCTTTCTTCAGTTTTAAAAGTCTCTCTGTCTCGATGGAGATCTTCCTTTATTACCTCCTGCTTCGATTGAAAGTCCAGTTTAGAAAACTGTTTTATTTTAGATATGTAATCCTCCATGTTAAAAGGGCAAGCGAGAGGAAAAACTAAACACACACTGCTCACTCTTGCTGCTTGTTGTCACTTCTTCTGCAGCCGAGTAGTCGCAAGAAGAATCACTAGCGCCCTCTACCACCAGGAGGCGGGAGTCATTTAATAACTCATATTTGACACACGCAGCTATGGTATATTAATGAAACATAGCTGCTTACTGTTTTTTTTAGCATATTCAGTAGCTTGGACCTTAAATCCTACTGAATAGCTCTTAATCGTCTTCCTTTTATGCGATTTCAAATTTTTGAAATCAGCCTCCTCCATTTTGAAAATGATGACAGGTGAAGTGTCACTCGTGACGTGACGAGTTTGACCCGGTGGAAATTCTAGACATGCGCTGAGCCGGCAATAATGCTAAGCATGCGCTAATTATTTTGCGAAATGAGTTTGACCCGGCAGTAATTCTAGGCAGGCGCATACTATATACCCGGCGGCAATTCAAGGAAATCCGGTATGTGACTTAATCCAAAACTTCGTAAATCAAAAAGTCCTTAAATAGAGGGGCTCCCAAATCGAGATTCCACTGTATAATTCCTCTTCAGGGCACCAGAATGGAAGATCAAAGGTGCTCCTTCCCTGGAAGCCAGTCTGCAGCATCATCCAAGAAGGATCAAGCTGCTTCAGGCATTCCACGCTCGGCCTCCTTCAGTCCGGGTTCAGACGCAGAACGCCCTCACATCCAAGTTAAGACGTTCCCCAAAAAGGTAACTAATAACACCGGTAAAATAACGAGGTGCTGACTCTGTGCAAGTACTGCTTTTGTTGTCTACCATGCAGGAGCTGATTCCAGCTGAGCAGGAAGGTTTTCTCACCATGATGCGTCACGCCCAGCGGGGGAGGATGGAGGAGCAGAGGTGTGTCCTGAACGTCAGTCCACAGTTGACACCAGAGCATAAGCCCACCCGAAGCACTGTACCCACAGGTGAGAGGCTCACTTCATCATGAGATCTACCACAATATTCTGTTCAAACTAGAAATTACTCATTTTTAGTACCTGTAAGCCCTACTGGGAATATGTCTGCCTTTGTCTGGCTTTCATGTTAATGAGCTGTTTGTCTCTGGAGTAGCACTTGTTACATACACACATTCAGGAGTAGAACACAACACTTGCATAGCTATGTTATCTACAGTGTTTGGGGGGGGGAATTAAAATGTGAGAGTCCAGTCTATAGAGAGGCCAGCAGGGGGATCATTTTGCATGTAGACCATACTTGCCAACCTTGAGACCTCCGAATTCGGGAGATGGTCTGGTGAACAAGACTCCGAGGTACTTGAACTCCTCCACTTGGGGCAAGATCTCCTCCCCAACCCGTAGATGGCACTACACCGTTTTCCGGGCAAGAACCACGGACTCAGACTTGGAGGTGCTGATTACCGTATTTCCTTGAATTGCTGCCGGGGCGCTAATTAATTTAAAACCTCTTCTCACTCCTGCGCATGCGGTAAAAGTAAGCATGCGCTAATTAATTTAAAACCTCTTCTCACTCCTGCGCATGCGGTAAAAGTAAGCATGCGCTAATTAATTTAAAACCTCTTCTCACTCCTGCGCATGTGGTAAAAGTAAGCATGCACTAATTAATTTAAAACCTCTTCTCACTCCTGCGCATGCGGTAAAAGTAAGCATGCGCTAATTAATTTAAAACCTCTTCTCACTCCTGCGCATGTGGTAAAAGTAAGCATGCGCTAATTAATTTAAAACCTCTTCTCACTCCTGCGCATGCGGTAAAAGTAAGCATGCACTAATTAATTTAAAACCTCTTCTCACTCCTGCGCATGCGGTAAAAGTAAGCATGCACTAATTAATTTAAAACCTCTTCTCACTCCTGCGCATGTGGTAAAAGTAAGCATGCGCTAATTAATTTAAAACCTCTTCTCACTCCTGCGCATGCTGTAAAAGTAAGCATGCGCTAATTAATTTAAAACCTCTTCTCACTCCTGCGCATGTGGTAAAAGTAAGCATGCGCTAATTAATTTAAAACCTCTTCTCACTCTTGCGCATGCGGTAAAAGTAAGCATGCACTAATTAATTTAAAACCTCTTCTCACTCCTGCGCATGTGGTAAAAGTAAGCATGCGCTAATTAATTTAAAACCTCTTCTCACTCCTGCGCATGCGGTAAAAGTAAGCATGCGCTAATTAATTTAAAACCTCTTCTCACTCCTGCGCATGCTGTAAAAGTAAGCATGCGCTAATTAATTTAAAACCTCTTCTCACTCCTGCGCATGTGGTAAAAGTAAGCATGCGCTAATTAATTTAAAACCTCTTCTCACTCTTGCGCATGCGGTAAAAGTAAGCATGCACTAATTAATTTAAAACCTCTTCTCACTCCTGCGCATGTGGTAAAAGTAAGCATGCGCTAATTAATTTAAAACCTCTTCTCACTCCTGCGCATGCGGTAAAAGTAAGCATGCGCTAATTAATTTAAAACCTCTTCTCACTCCTGCGCATGTGGTAAAAGTAAGCATGCACTAATTAATTTAAAACCTCTTCTCACTCCTGCGCATGCGGTAAAAGTAAGCATGCACTAATTAATTTAAAACCTCTTCTCACTCCTGCGCATGCGGTAAAAGTAAGCATGCACTAATTAATTTAAAACCTCTTCTCACTCCTGCGCATGCGGTAAAAGTAAGCGTGCACTAATTAATTTAAAACCTCTTCTCACTCCTGTGCATGTGGTAAAAGTAAGCATGCGCTAATTAATTTAAAACCTCTTCTCACTCCTGCGCATGTGGTAAAAGTAAGCATGCGCTAATTAATTTAAAACCTCTTCTCACTCCTGCGCATGCGGTAAAAGTAAGCATGCGCTAATTGATTTAAAACCTCTTCTCACTCCTGCGCATGCTATAAAAGTAAGCATGCACTAATTAATTTAAAACCTCTTCTCACTCCTGCGCATGCTGTAAAAGTAAGCATGCACTAATTAATTTAAAACCTCTTCTCACTCCTGCGCATGCGGTAAAAGTAAGCATGCACTAATTAATTTAAAACCTCTTCTCACTCCTGCGCATGCGGTAAAAGTAAGCATGCACTAATTAATTTAAAACCTCTTCTCACTCCTGCGCATGTGGTAAAAGTAAGCATGCACTAATTAATTTAAAACCTCTTCTCACTCCTGCGCATGCTGTAAAAGTAAGCATGCACTAATTAATTTAAAACCTCTTCTCACTCTTGCGCATGCGGTAAAAGTAAGCATGCGCTAATTAATTTAAAACCTCTTCTCACTCCTGCGCATGCGGTAAAAGTAAGCATGCGCTAATTAATTTAAAACCTCTTCTCACTCCTGCGCATGCTGTAAAAGTAAGCATGCGCTAATTAATTTAAAACCTCTTCTCACTCCTGCGCATGTGGTAAAAGTAAGCATGCACTAATTAATTTAAAACCTCTTCTCACTCCTGCGCATGCGGTAAAAGTAAGCATGCGCTAATTAATTTAAAACCTCTTCTCACTCCTGCGCATGTGGTAAAAGTAAGCATGCGCTAATTAATTTAAAACCTCTTCTCACTCCTGCGCATGCGGTAAAAGTAAGCATGCACTAATTAATTTAAAACCTCTTCTCACTCCTGCGCTTACCAAAGGCATGCAGTAAAAATTTGAATGTGATGTAAAAAAAAAAAACAAAAAAAAAAACGTTATTATGGTCTTACCTTTACTTATAAATATAGTCCATGCCAGCTCCTTCTGATCAAAAGCATCTAACTTGTTTATGGAAGTCTTCCTTATCTTTCTTCAGTTTTAAAAGTCTCTCTGTCTCGATGGAAATATTCCTTTATTACCTCCTCCAGCACATATCACGTCACTCATTTCACTTCTTCTGCAGCCAAGTAGTCGCAAGAAGGATCACTAGCGCCCTCTACCACCAGGAGGCGGGAGTCATTTAATGACTCATATTTGTCTCAAGCCGTCGTGAGTTTTCCTTGCCCTTTTGTGGGTTCTTCCGAGGATGTTGTAGTCGTAATGATTTGTGCAGTCCTTTGAGACATTTGTGATTTGGGGCTATATAAATAAACATTGATTGATTGATGATTGATGGTCTTGCGGGTTCCCAGGACCTCCAAGGAAGGACATGGCTTGAGCATTTTGACTTTGTTTATTTTTTAATAAAACCTCAGTCCAGGTCGCTCTTCGCTCTTCCTCTCCGCTCGCTTGCTGTCTCCTCGCTGCCATCTCCAGCGTGCCGTGCCTGTCGGCTCCACAGGTATATTAATAAAACATAGCTGCTTACTGTTCTTTTTAGCATACCGGTATTCAATAGCTTGGACCTTAAATCCTACTGAATAGCTCTTAATCTTCTTCCCTTTATGCGATTTCAAATTACCGGTATTGAAATCAGCCTCCTCCATTTTGAAAATGATGACAGGTGAAGTGTCACTCGTGACGTCACGAGTTTGACCAGGCGGTAATACTAAGCATGCGCTAATTATTTTGCGAAGCGAGTTTGACCCGGCAGTAATTCAAGGCAGGCGCATACTATATGCCCGGCGGCAATTCAAGGAAATACGGTATGTCAGATTTGTCAAATAGGATTAATTAATAATTTTCTTTTCCAATACCTTTATAACTGACAACAGTAGTTCAGCCGGGATATGCTCATTTCAAAATTAGATTTACAGCCCC
>NC_084617.1:5633947-5866447 GCF_033978795.1 Nerophis ophidion | reverse complement strand
TTGTCATTGACCCTAAACAGTAAATGATAGAAATCTAACAAACCTATTGTTGGACAACGGCAATGAATTTACCTTTTAGTTTTACAAACCTATCGAGTTCAAAGTCATTTTGTTTTTTTGTTAAAGGCCTACTGAAAGTCACTACTAGCGACCACGCAGTCTGATAGTTTTTATATCAATGATGAAATATTAACATTGCAACACATGCCAATACGGCCTTTTTAGTTTACTAAATTGCAATTTTAAATTTCGCGCGAGGTATCCTGTTGAAAACGTCGCGGAATGATTAGATTAGGTTAGATTAGATAGTACTTTATTTATTCCGTCAGGAGAGTTCCTTCAGGAAAATTACAATTTTCAGCACAATCCCGTTCAAAATCAGACAAACATTACAGGGAGACAGAACAGGATCGCTGCCGGGTCTGCCGGCTTCCAGCGCCCCTTACAAAAAAAGATGACATACAGGTAAACAGGGGGGAAGAAAAGAATAGAAGATTAAAATAAAATAAAAAATGAAAAAAATAAAGTAGTAAAGCTTCAACATCATATTTCGGGAATGCAATCAATGAAACATTGGCTGTGTTTGTGTTGCTAAAGGCGGCCGCAATACACCGCTTCCCACTTACAGCTTTCTTCTTTGATGTCTCCATTATTCATTGAACAAATTGCAAAAGATTCAGCAACACATAGTCCATAATACTGTGGAATTAGAAAGTGGAAAGTTAGAGTGTAGCACAAAAAAAAAAAGGCGACGACTCCAGGCGGCGACAGTGTGGGGGGGGGGAGGAGAAAAAAATAAATAAATAAAAATAGAAGATTAAAATAAAATAAAAAAATAAAAAATCGGTCTTAGCCTAGGCCCTGGAGTGGGGGTGCAGACTGAGGCCAAGGGAAAAGAACAACTCATAGCCATAGTACACATCCCTCTTCCATGTGTGTAAGAGGGAAACATCAAACATCAAAGAACACAGAGGACATTAAAGACATTAAAGCGGCAGATACAACCAGACACTTCTACATACAGCTATGAATAAAAAGTAAAATAAACATATCCACTGTGGTGGCCTCTGCGGTGTGTTCCACGCCATCGTCCGCTGGGGAGGAGGGAGCATGGCCAGAGACAGGAGCAGACCCAACAAAGCAACCAAGACAGCCGACTCCACTCTCGGCCAGTGTCCAGTCCGCATGGATGAGCGAGGATACGTCCAAGGTGACTGAGGTGTCCGACACCTGCTCACCCAGTCAAGACACGTATGTTGACGCCTGCTTGTGACGTTATTGGTTGGAGCCAACATTTCAGCTAAAAGTAGTCTCTTTTCATCGCATAATTACACAGTATTTTGGACAACTGTGTTGCTGAATCTTTTCCAATTTGTTCAATTAATAATGAAAACTGTATAGAAGAATGCTGTTGGTGAAAAGTGGCGGTTTGCATCTGCCGTTAGTAAAAGAAACACAGCCGGTGTTTCTTTGTTTGTTGTGAAGCTTTAACACAGAGCGGTCAAGCGAACATGTTTCTCTACGTCAACCAGCAAGTTTTTGGATGGGAAAATTGTGATATTAAGTCGACTTGAGTGGATTATGCGACCTCCTCCTGCAGCTCAAAAAGGCAACTGTGCTCTTGACTCCTCGGCTTCTCTCAGAGACACTGGCGTTCACCGCAGCCATCCGACTTTCAGGTATGACTTTACAATCTCACTAAAACACTATTAACACAATACTCAGATAAGGGTTTTACCAGAATTATCCTAGTAAATGAGTCTAATTACATCTGAATTGCTCACACTGCCGCCGCCTAGTAGTGCGTCACTCTAACTTTCCTCATCCACAAATCTTTTATCCTTGCTCAAATTAATGGGGAAATCGTCGCTTTCTCGGTCCGATTGGCTCTTGCTGCTGGAGGCTATGATTATAAACAATGTGAGGATGTTAGGAGCCCTACAACCTGTGACGTCACGCGCACATCGGTTTCTATACCGGTAAAGGCAAGGCTTTTTTATTAGCGACCAAAAGTTGCAAACTGTCGATGTTCTCCACTAAATTCTTTCAGCAAAAATATGGCAATATCGCAAAATGATCAAGTATGACACATAGAATGGACCTGCTATCCCCGTTTAAATAACAAAATCTCATTTCAGTAGGCCTTTAAATACCCATTACAGCCTATGACAGGGGTCCCCAAACTTTTTGACTTGGGGGTCGCATTGGTTTAAAAACATTTGGTTGGGGGCCGGGCTGTGTCGGGCCATAGTTTGGGTACCCCTGCTCTATGCATTCTGCATTATTGAGGATGGTGATGATGAGGAATACAGGGCACTGGTGGAGGACTTTGTCACATGGTGTGGAAAGAACCACTTCCAGCTTAATGTGACGAAGACCAAGGAGCTGGTTGTGGACCTGGGAAGGAGGAGGAGTACTCCGGCGACCCCTGTTTCCATCAGGGGGGTCGATGTGGACATGGTTGAGGATTATAAATACCTCGGTGTTCACATGGACAACAAGCTGAATGGGTCAAAACACGCTGAGACCCTCTACAAGAAGGGACCTTCAGGAGGCTAGGATCCTTCAACGTCTGTACAAAGATGTTGAAGATGTTCTACGAGTTGGTGGTGGCGGGCGCCTTTTTGTACGCCGTGGCTTGCTGTGGCAGTGGGCTCAGATTGAGGGACACAAACAGACTGGACAAGCTGGTAGAGAAGGCCAGTAACCTGGTGGGTGTGGAGCTAGACTCTCTGGCGGTGGTGTGAGAGAGGAGAAGTCTAGCAAAACTCCTAGCCATTATGGACAGCACCTCCCACCCACTACACTCGGAGGAGTACTCTGGCGACCCCTGTTTCCATCAGGGCGGTCGATGTGGACATTGTTGAGGATGATAAATACCTCGGTGTTCACATGGACAACAAGCTGAATGGGTCAAACACGCTGAGACCCTCTACAAGAAGGGACCTTCAGGAGGCTAGGATCCTTCAACGTCTATACAAAGATGTTGTACGAGTCGGTGGTGGCGAGCGCCTTCTTGTACGCCGTAGCTTGCTGTGGCAGTGGTCTCAGAGTGAGGGACACAAACAGACTGGACAAGCTGGAAGTGAAGGCCAGTAACCTGGTGGGAGTGGAGCTAGACTCTGGCGGTGGTGTCAGGAGGCTAGGATCCTTCAACGTCTGTACAAAGATGTTCTACGAGTCAGTGGTGGCGAGCGCCTTCTTGTACGCCGTAGCTTGCTGGGACAGTGGGCTCAGATTGAGGGACACAAACAGACTGGACAAGCTGGTAGAGAAGGCCAGTAACCTGGTGGGAGTGGAGCTAGACTCTCTGGCGGTGGTGTCAGAGAGGAGAAGTCTAGCAAAACTCCTAGCCATTATGGACAACACCTCCCACCCACTACACTCGGAGGAGTACTCTGGCGACCCCTATTTCCATCAGGGCGGTCGATGTGGACATGGTTGAGGATGATAAATACCTCGGTGTTCACATGGACAAGAAGCTGAATGGGTCAAACAGGCTGAGACCCTCTACAAGAAGGGACCTTCAAGAGGCTAGGATCCTTCAACGTCTATACAAAGATGTTGTATGAGTCGGTGGTGGCGAGCGCCTTCTTGTACGCCGTAGCTTGCTGGGACAGTGGGCTCAGAGTGAGGGACACAAACAGACTGGACAAGCTGGTAGAGAAGGCCAGTAACCTGGTGGGAGTGGAGCTAGACTCTCTGGCGGTGGTGTCAGAGAGGAGAAGTCTAGCAAAATTCCTCGCCACTACACTCAGACCTTGCGGAGAGAATGAGCACGTTCAGTGGAAGGCTCAGACTCGCAAAATGCAACACGGAACGACAGATCCTTTCTACCATCAGACTGTATAATGCATATGTTCCTTGACTGCACTTAAATGTAGAATATATTTATATTATTCATGTATTATACATTATATATATAATATATGTTGTATATTATTTATTATTGTCTATTGTGAGCGAACTGTGGTGCTGAATTTCCCCCAGGGATCAATAAAGTACTTTCTCTTCTATTCTACTATCATCCATCCATCTTCAATACTGCTTGTCCTCTCCGAACATGTACCCCACAGGGTGACGACTGTGTAATTGCTCCACAGTGTAAAAAAATTAATAAAAAATCCCATTTGTTGGAGTAAAAGAAGATCTGACATCACGTATTGTTATCAACATGCCCTCTGTTTATTTTAAATTGTAGTTATCTATGATGTAGTTATTTTTGAGTGTGATGCCTAATGTCTTTACGGTATAGTCCATGCACTTTTTTAGTGTATGTCGTGAAGAATCACCACTTATTTTCCCTCTACATGGTATTGTTTTATTTGAAATTGTACACAACACAGGACCCATATTGTATGAAGCCCTCCAATGATTCCACAGTCCCTTATTCAGCAGAGTCGGTTCCCTAAAAACGACAAGAGAGGGGTGATTATGATTCATTCTTGAAAAAAAAATGCTGTGTAAAAGATTTGTACAGTGTGTGTGTGACGTGTGTTTACCTTCCCAGTGTCGCGGCTCTTGGCCCTCAGCTTGTTGACCTGGGACTCGGCGATGTCAGCACGTTCCTGAGCCTCTTCCAGCTCATGCTGGACCTTCCTGAGTCTGGACATGTGAGTGTTGGCCTGTTCCTCCTGTGGAAGCAGTTTATATTTTATATCTGTTAGGTTATTCTCAACTCAAGTGTACTCACAGCCTCCTCAGACTGTCTCTTGTACGCCTTGACTTTAAGCTGAAGTTTGTCCACCAGATCCTGAAGTCTGTTCACGTTCTTCTTGTCCTCCTCAGTCTATATGAATAAAAGTGTATTTTCAATTTGTTCATCCAAAGAGGGGAAGTTGCGACTTATTTAGTTGAGAAAGGACAAACTTGGTAGGTCAGCTCCTTCACTCTCCTCTCATATTTGCGGACTCCCTTAATTGCATCTGCTCCACGCCTCTGTTCGGCCTCAACTTCAGATTCAAGCTCACGCACCTGAAAGTGGATGACAGAATAGACATTTAGTGCGTAAAAAAGCATGATTTGCACAAGTGCCGATGTTTTGTTTCATACTCTCGACTCCAGTTTCTGGAGTTGCTTCTTGCCACCCTTCATGGCCAGGTTCTCAGCCTCATCCAGACGGTGCTGCAGGTCCTTGACAGTGACCTCCAGGTTCTTCTTCATCCTCTCCAGGTGAGCGCTGGTGTCCTGCTCCTTCTTTAGCTCTTCAGCCATCATGGCAGCCTGTAATCATGGTGTTATCAGAACATACAAAAAAAACAGAGATCATAGTAGTCTTGATTGGATGAAGTAGGGAATTGTACTACTCACATCAGTGATAGCCTTTTTGGCTTTCTCCTCAGCGTTTCTTGATTCCTGCACAGCATCGTCCACTTCACTCTGAATCTGGACAAGGTCAGACTCCAGCTTCTTCTTGGTGTTGAGCAGGCTGGTGTTCTAAATATTCAAGAAAAGTTTTAGCCAGGTTCATTGTGGTCATGTCCAGTATTTGATTGATGATTAGGAAACCTGAGAGTGAAGAAGTCCAACACGCTCGCTGGCATCAACCAACTCCTGCTCGGCCACTTTGCGTCCTCTCTCTGTCTGCTCAAGAGCAGCTCTCAGCTCCTCAATTTCAGCCATCATCAGGCCGTTTCTACGCTCCACCATAGCAACCTGCTCCTTCATGTCTTCCTGTCCTCTGACAGCATCATCAAGGTGCAGTTGGGCATCCTGGCGAAGCAGACCTTTAGTTTCTTTGACCCTTCCTTTTAACGCAGCAATTATGAACTTACCTTGAGTTGTCCCTGGACATTCCTCAGTTGTTTCTGGGCCTCAGCAGCCTGTCTATTGGCATGGCTCAGCTGAACCTCCATCTCGTTGAGGTCTCCCTCCATCTTCTTCTTGACTCTCAGGGCATCATTCCTGCTTCTGACCTCAGCATCAAGAGTGCTCTGCATGGAGTCGTTCACCCTCTGGCTGTTCCTCTTGATCTGCTCTATCTCCTCGTCCTTCTCGGCCAGCTTCCTGTCAACCTCACCCTTGATCTGGTTGAGCTCAAGCTGAACGCGTAGAATCTTAGACTCCTCGTGCTCCAGTGTACCCTGCAAGAGACATTACTTCAGTAAGGCTAACCTTTTAAAAATCTTAACAAATCCCCCAAAGTCTTACCTCTGCCTCCTCTAAAGCAGTCTGAATCTCAGCCTTCTCAGTTTCCACCACCTTCTTAGCTTTTTCCAGCTCATGGATGCTCTTTCCAGTTTCTCCAATCTGTTCAGTCAGATCTGAGATCTCCTCTGAAGGTGGAAAATAGTACATTATTTAAAAAAAATTCAAAACCACTGTTATTTGCCTTATTTGACTCACGCTGCAGGTTCTTGTTCTCCCTCTTCAGGGTCTCCAGCTGATCCAGAGCCTCCTCATAAGAGTTTTTCATTTTGAAAAGTTCAGTACTGAGAGAACGAGCCTCCTTCTGGGCTCCTTCCAGCTCTGCCTGGCCCTCTTCATACTTCTGCTTCCATTCTGCTAGGACCTGGAGTTACAAAGACCCATTAGAAAGAGATTCATTTATAGTTAAGTCACTGAAAATGTTACCTTGTCAAAGTTCCTCTGCTTCTTGTCCAGGTTGGCAGCCAGGGCGTTTGCTCTCTCCACATCAATCATAAGGTCCTCCACCTCACCTTGCAGCCTCTGTTTGGTCTTTTCCAAAGAGGCACACTTGGAGTTCACAGCTTCAATGGACTCCTCAGCATCCTGGAGACGCTGAGCCAACTTCTTCCTGCAACGAGTAGGGAGAACTTGTTCACAGAAAACGGACAAAAAATACGTAATTAATGATGGATAAACAAGTTGTGTACTTGGCCTCCTCCAGCTCTTCAGTGCGTTGGATGGCATCAGTCTCGTATTTGGTCCTCCATTGCGCCACCTCACTGTTGGCCTTGGACATTCCTCGCTGCAGCTCAGCTTTGGCCTCCTGCTCTTCCTCAAACTGCTCTCTGAGCAGATCACAGTCATGGCGGGCGGACTGAACTGCATGGGCCAGGGCATTCTTGGCCTATAAATGATTGCATACATTCATTGTGACAGAAACACAGAAAGTCAATACGAACACACCTCTCTGAGAGAAAGGCAAAGTAACTACTCGCATGTAAATATCAAACTTCAGTGCTATAGAAAGATAGTTGTTCTCGTACCTTCACTTCCTCCTCAATGTGTCTCTTGAGTTCCTCAATCTGTTGAGTGTAAGCTTGCTTGCCCCTGGTCAGCTGGGAAACCAGGGCTTCCTTCTCCTCAATTTGGCGAGTGAACTCACCTGAGTAATAATGAGAATGAGTTCTTATGCTGATTCAAACAATCAAAGACGTTAAATGTCAGGTGTGAGTTTACAGTCACAGGCATTTTTTTCTTCTTCCCCTGAACAACTGAACACCAAAAGGTGAACATTCTTCAAAATATTAACCCCTCCTGTTTTTTTCCTAATAATACATCACATGGTTAAACTGTTATGAAACCCCAAAGTTTGACCCCATAAGCCGGATTAACACTTATTCCCTACAAAATACATAGTGTAATTTAAAGGGGAACATTATCACAATTTCAGAAGGGTTGAAACCAATAAAAATCAATTCCCAGTGGCTTATTTTATTTTTCGAAGTTTTTTTCAAAATTTTACCCATCATGGAATATCCCGAAAAAAGGCTTTAAAGTGCCTGATTTTCACTATCTTTAAATCCATCGTCCATTTACCTGTTACGTCATTTAACGATGCCAACGTGGCGGATAGCACAGCAAGATATAGCAACATTAGCTCAGATTCAGACTTGGATTTCAGCGGTTTAAGCGATTCAACAGATAACGCATGTATTGAAACGGATGGTTGGAGTATGGAGGCAGATAGCGAAAACGAAATTGAAGAAGAAACTGAAGCTATTGAGCGAATAGCTACTGACGCTATTCGGCGATCACCTTCGATTGAGTGTCGCAGGATGTCCATACATCTCTGTGCCATGTCTGCCTTAGCATCGCCGGTATAATGTGCAGACCAAACGATCGGGACTTTCGCATCTTGTGACACTGGAGCAACTTAAATCCGTCGATTGGTAAGTGTTTGTTTGGCATTAAATGTGAGTGGGGAGAAAGTCTGGATGCAAATATAGCTACAAATGTACATACAGCTAGCCTAAATAGCATGTTAGCATTGATTAGCTGGCAGTCATGCCGCGACTAAATATGTCTGATTAGCACATAAGTCAATAACATCAACAAAACTCGCCTTAGTGATTTTGTTGACTTTATCGTTGGAAATGCATCTGGTTAATATATCCATACATCTCTGTGCCATGTCTGCCTTAGCATCATCGGTAAAATGTGCAGACCAAACGATCGGTACTTTCGCATCTTGTGACACTGGAGCAACTTAAATCCGTCGATTGGTAAGTGTTTGTCTGGCATTAAATGTGAGTGGGGACAAAGGCTGGATGCAAATATAGCTACAAATGTACGTACAGCTAGCCTAAATAGCATGTTAGCATCGATTAGCTGGCAGTCATGCCGCGACTAAATATGTTTGATTAGCACATAAGTCAATAACATCAACAAAACTCGCCTTTGTGATTTTGTTGACTTTATCGCTGTAAATGCATCTGCAGGATATCCATACATCTCTGTGCCATGTCTGCCTTAGCTTCGCCGGTAAATTGTGCAGACCAAACGATCGGGACTTTCGCATCTTGTGACACTGGAGCAACTTAAATCCGTCGATTGGTAAGTGTTTGTTTGGCATTAAATGTGGGTGGGGACAAAGGCTGGATGCAAATATAGCTACAAATGTGCATACAGCTAGCCTAAATAGCATGTTAGCATCGATTAGCTGGCAGACATGCCGCGACCAAATATGTCTGATTAGCACATAAGTCGATAACATCAACAAAACTCGCCTTAGTGATTTTGTTGACTTTATCGTTGGAAATGCATCTGCAGGATATCCAGAAATCTCTGTGCCATGTCTGCCTTAGCATCGTCGGTAAAATGTGCAGACCAAACGATCGGGACTTTCGCATCTTGTGACACTGGAGCAACTTAAATCCGTCGATTGGTAAGTGTTTGTTTGGCATTAAATGTGAGTGGGGAGAAAGTCTGGATGCAAATATAGCTACAAATGTGCATACAGCTAGCCTAAATAGCATGTTAGCATTGATTAGCTGGCAGTCATGCCGCGACTAAATATGTCTGATTAGCACATAAGTCAATAACATCAACAAAACTCGCCTTAGTGATTTTGTTGATTTTATCGTTGGAAATGCATCTGCAGGGTATCCATACATCTCTGTGCCATGTCTGCCTTAGCATCGCCGGTAAAATGTGCAGACCAAACGATCGGGACTTTCGCATCTTGTGACACTGGAGCAACTTAAATCCGTCGATTGGTAAGTGTTTGTCTGGCATTAAATGTGAGTGGGGACAAAGGCTGGATGCAAATATAGCTACAAATGTGCATACAGCTAGCCTAAATAGCATGTTAGCATTGATTAGCTGGCAGTCATGCCGCGACTAAATATGTCTGATTAGCACATAAGTCAATAACATCAACAAAACTCACCTTAGTGATTTTGTTCACTTTATCGCTGGAAATGCATCTGCAGGATATCCATGTGCCATGTCTGCCTTAGCATCGCCGGTAAAATGTGCAGACCAAACAATCTGGACTTTCGCATCTTGTGACACTGGAGCAACTTAAATCCGTGGATTGGTAAGTGTTTGTTTGGCCTTAAATATGAGTGGGGACAAAGGCTGGATGCAAATATAGCTACAAATGTGCATACAGCTAGCCTAAATAGCATTTTAGCATCGATTAGCAGGCCGTGCTAATCGAAGCACACTCCATGTAAGTCAACTTGAATCTGTCCCTGATCGTGTTGTTACACCCTTCGACAACACAAGGTACGGAAAACAGTCGAAAAAACGGAAAATAACAGAGCTGAGTTGACTTGGTGTACGTAATGTGTTTGAGAAAATGGCGGGTTGACTACCTATGTGACGTCATCGCTCCGAGTGTGAATAAACTAAAGGCGTTTAATTCGCCAAAATACACCCATTTAGAATTCGGAAATCGGTTAAAATAATATATGGTCTTATTTCTGCAACATCAAGGTATATATTGACGCTTGCATAGGTTTGGTGATAATGTTCCCCTTTCAGAGTTTTTAGCCCAATCACCACCAAATTTGGCACATACCATTTGAGGACTAACAAGCCCATCCCTGTAAAATTGAAGTTGTATTGATAGAAAGCATGGGTGTCATCAATCAAAATGTATTTTTTAGGGGCAGGGGCCGGACTTGACCATAAATGGCCACAACTGGTTATCCGTTTATCTAATGATAACAAAACTGACAGAATGTCTTTATTACATGTATACTATAATGTCTTTCAAAGTTTTTCGGCCACAACCTATAGGGGGCGGTGTTGTAATTCTTCCCTGTGACATTATGTTGTAGTAGCAGTAGTAGTCAGACATATTGAAAGGCTCACCGTTTTCTGTTTGCAGTCTTGCCCTCTGTGCACTTAAGTCGTTCAGTTGCCTTACATTCTCGTCATTCTTGGACTTAATTTCACTCAATTGGTCTTCAAGTGTTCTGCACATTTTCTCCAGGTTGCCCTGCAAATAAGCGTTAATATAAAAAGGTTTGTTAGATATGTAATTCAGTTCTCACAAAGGCAGAGACATACCTTTGCTTTGGCAACAGCCTCCATGTTGCTGGAGAGATCATCAATCTCCATCTTGTACTCGCTCTTCTCCTTCTCCAGCTTCTGCTTGACACGCTGGAGGTTGTCGATCTGCTCTCCCAGCTCTGCAACACTGTCTGCCTGCTTCTTGCGGAGAGCAGCTGAGGTAGCCTCATGCTGCAGGGTGGACTCTTCTAGATCACGACGCAGCTTTTGGAACTCAGCCTCGCGCTTCTTGTTCATCTCAATCTGAGCGGAAGTTGCTCCGCCAGCTTCTTCAAGCCTCTCACTGATCTCCTCAAGCTCTCTGGAGAGGTCAGCCCTCTGCTTCTCCACCTTGGCTCTGGCGGCCCTCTCAGCCTCAATCTCCTCTTCCAGCTCCTCAATACGAGCCTGGGTTTAATGATAAGAGTGAACCAGAAAGTGAACAACCTGAAACTTGTGCATCTTAAATCCAAAAAATGAATCAATGTACCTGGAGTTCTTTGATCTTCTTCTGGAGTTGAGCACTGAGAGACTGTTCATCCTCAATCTTGCTGAGAAGCTGACTGGTCTCAAAGTCTTTCCTTTGAGTAGAGAAGAAAAATACACGATGCATTTATTTTCTAAATTATAAAGAAGGACGCTCTTAAGTACATGCGTATTTATCTCATATACTTTTTGAGTTTTTCCTCTGATTGCTGTTTGTCATTCTCCAAATCCATTATGGATTCCTGGGCCAGTTTCAGATCTCCTTCAAGCTTCCTCTTGGCTCTCTCTAGGTCCATGCGGAGCTTCTTCTCTTGCTCCAGTGAGCCCTCAAGCTGTTGCATGACAGTTACTCATGTAAATTAATTATAGCCTTTAACAAATAGACCAGGGGTAGGGAACCTATGGCTCGGGAGCCAGATGTGGCTCTTTGAAAAATCTCTTGGATAAATCGGAGCTGGCATTGCTTAACACGATAAATAATGAATAACTCCGCTTGTAATCGCAGTGTTAAAAATAATGTTCAAAATATAAAACATTCTCATGCATTTTTAATTCCATCCATCCGTTTCTACTGCACCTGTTCAAGAAGTTGCGTTAATGGTAAGAAGTTATTTATTTATTATTGGTTAGTGTGGGGCTTGCCCTCCTGGGGGTTCTTCAGACCACCAAGCACTGACATGAGAGCCTGTTTCAGGGTTACAATATTGTTTTATTTTTCAATAAGTCCCTCAGTTGCTTTCCAGCAATTGTATTTTTCTTTTTCGTTTTTGCTCGCGCTCTGGCTCCGGCCCCAACCCCGTCTCTCCTCCTGGCTGCTGCTTATAACAGAGTGACGGGTGATTAGATAACAAGGCCCAGGTGGGCCGTTTACGCACCTGTCGCTGATTTAGAGGCCGGTCCTGGCACACCCCAGTTCATTGCAGGCCCACAGGCCACGCCCCCTCCATAGTTAGCTTCAGAATAACAATGTTATTACAAAGAATAAAAGACCTATTATACTCTAGAAATGTTGGTCTTACTTAAAAATGCATGCGTTTAGTTGTGTTCAGTGTTAAAAAAAAAATTATTTGGCTCTTACGGGAATACATTTTAAAATATTTGGCTTTTTGGCTCTCTCAGCCAAAAAGGTTCCCGACCCCTGAAATAGACCAACAACAATAATAATTTCAAGGCAACAGAATGACATTCTTACATCATCCACTTGCTGTTCCAGCTTAGTCTTGGCCTTGGTCAGAGTGTTGACTTTGTCTTCCTCTGCCTGGAGATCATCCAGGGTCTGCTGGTGGGCCTCTTGGAGGGCTTTCTTTTCTTTTGTCAACTTGGCAATGGACTCATCTTGAGATGCCATCTCCTCCGTCAGGTTTTTCACCTGAAATATTGGGATACGTGTGAACATTTTTCAAAAAACTGATATATTATTTTACAGTATTTATGTAAATGAAACCAAAATAAACTCCATCCATCCATCCATCCATCATCTTCCGCTTATCCGAGGTCGGGTCGCGGGGGCAGCAGCCTAAGCAGGGAAGCCCAGACTTCCCTATCTCCAGCCACTTCGTCTAGCTCTTCCCGGGGGATCCCGAGGCGTTCCCAGGCCAGCCGGGAGACATAGTCTTCCCAACGTGTCCTGGGTCTTCCCCGTGGCCTCCTACCAGCTGGACGTGCCCTAAACACATCCCTAGGGAGGCGTTCGGGTGGCATCCTGACCAGATGCCCGAACCACCTCATCTGGCTCCTCTCGATGTGGAGGAGCAGCGGCTTTACGTTGAGCTCCTCCCGGATGGCAGAGCTTCTCACCCTATCTCTAAGGGAGAGCCCCGCCACCCGGCGGAGGAAACTCATTTCGGCCGCTTGTACCCGTGATCTTATCCTTTCGGTCATGACCCAAAGCTCATGACCATAGGTGAGGATGGGAACGTAGATCGACCGGTAAATTGAGAGCTTTGCCTTCCGGCTCAGCTCCTTCTTCACCACAACGGATCGATACAACGTCCGCATTACTGAAGACGCCGCACCGATCCGCCTGTCGATCTCACGATCCACTCTTCCCCCACTCGTGAACAAGACTCCTAGGTACTTGAACTCCTCCACTTGGGGCAGGGTCTCCTCCCCAACCCGGAGATGGCACTCCACCCTTTTCCAAAATAAACTCAAACCTTGTTTTCAGTGGCATGTTTCTCTTTTTCCACTTTAGCCAAGGTGAGTTCCAAGTCATCAATATCTTTCTTCAACTCGGAGCATTCGTCTTCCAGCTTCCTTTTCTTGGCGGTCAGCTCAGAATTGATTTCTTCTTCATCTTCCAGTCTCTCGGTTGTCTCTTTGAGTTTAGCCTCAAGCTGGATCTTGCTCTTGATGAGCCCCTCACACCTTTCCTCAGCATCTGAGAGGTTTTCACTTTCCTAAAGATAAAATATAATTGCTTGTTTTTGAAAAAAAACAAAAACAGATCTGACTTAACAAGATTGTGCTGATGTAACTTCCGGGTTACTGATATTGGAAGCATGGAAATGTCCCAAAGACAACTTACAGATGCTACTTGCAGTTGCAGGTCATTCTTTTCCTGCAGCAGAGAGACCATCTTCTCCTCCAGTTCCTTTTTCTTAGCCAGTGCAGTTGCCAGGTCAGTTTGCATCTTCCCGTAGTTCTCCTTCATTTGTGCCAGCTCTTTTTCTGTCTCCGCACTCTTCAGGAGAGGCTTAATCTTGAAATACAGATGCATCCATGGCCAGTTTTTCACATTCATGAATGAGCGCATATTGTACTGGATGGTGAAGATTGCATCTCTACGGAAAAATTAAAAGCATTCGTTAATTTTGTGTTTGTTGTTTCGAGTGAAAATTGACCATACCTCCTCTCCATCATCTGTACAAACTCTTTTCTCATGAGGAATCCTCTGCAGAGAGCCTGAGTCATGGTCACTAGTGTGGCCAGTTTTTCATCTCTCAACTCCTCCAAGGTACCTAGAAGACCAGCTTTGAAGAACACCTGTAAAGTACAAAGTGTTACCTCACTAGTAAGTACACAAAGAACATGTTGTCTTACCTTGGTGTGTCCAAACTTGTACTGAGTGTGATCCACATCAATGGAGCCCAGAAGTTTCTCTGCAGCTTTCTTGTTGTCAATGAACTGACCCTCAGGGATGACACTGGCATTTAATACTTTGTATCTGTAAAAGAAAGGGAACCATAGTTTTTTGTTTTCTTGTTATAATGAAATCAGGTCCACTCAAGTGAACTTCTGTTGTCACCTTTGCTTGAAGTCACCGTAGAGGATTCTGCTTGGGAATCCTTTTCTGCAGATTCTGATGCCCTCCAGCACACCGTTACATCTCAGCTGGTGAATGACCAGGAAGTTCTCCATAAGACCTGAAAATGTTACAAAATATTAGTCCTGCGCTACTCTTTGTTGGTTACTGATATTATAGGCCAAACCTGGGGTTTTTGATTCATTGGGAATCAAGCAACGCACAAAGTGAGGGTGAGTGCTCCTCAAATTGGTCATCAGCTTGCCCAAGTTCTCCTGGGGAGTATGATAGTGGACTTTAATAACCATTAACTTCAAAACCCGTAAACATGTCTGAATGAAAACATCACCCTGAAAAGAGCAGAGACAGTCTGGAAGGAACCCCCCTTCTTCTTTCCACCGCCCTTCTTTGCACCAGCGTCTGTGTGTCAAAACATAGTAGGTTTGATGAAAAGTCCAACCTTTGCTATATAACTCATACAATTCACTTTCTAAATGCTGCTGTGCAAAACATGTTTTTTGGCCACCAAAAGCGTCTGTGTTTACATCATAAAGTCACTTCTACCTTAATTGACTTAAAGGGTTATGTCCAGACCAAAAGAGTAGTAGTAGCATGAATGTCCTACCTTCCGCCGCGGCATGAGTTACATACAACATGGCCAGCAGTTTGTTTTGAGACTTCTGGTAGAGCTGGACCACTGAGTCATTCAGGGGGTCCTTGTTCTTGTCCAACCAGCCAGTGATGTTGTAGTCCACAGTACCAGCATAGTGAACCAGAGAGAAGTGGGCCTCAGCTTTGCCCTTAGCAGGCTTTGGCTTCTCAAAGGCCTTGGTTTTGCCAAGATGCTGATCATGCAGCTTGTTCTTGAATGAAGTATCTGTTGCCTTGGGGAACATGCACTCCTCTTCAAGGATGGAGAAGATGCCCATTGGCTGTAGGGGATTGATTTCGATCATTTGGCAACAACTTTTAGGTTTGTTAGATTCTACCAAACAATTTTTTTTTCTCACCTTCTCAATAAGCTCAATGCAGGCAGCCAAGTCCATACCGAAGTCAATGAATTCCCAATGAATGCCTTCTTTCTTGTATTCCTCTTGCTCCAGGACAAACATGTGGTGGTTGAAGAACTGTTGCAGTTTCTCATTGGTGAAGTTAATGCACAGTTGCTCCAAGCTGTTGTACTACACCGTACAGATCCATCATTAATTTATTCATACACGTGATTAATCCAACCTTAAATGTTGTCCTGTAACTCACATCAAAGATCTCAAATCCAGCGATATCCAACACTCCAATGAAGAACTGTCTTGGCTGCCTTGTGTCCAACATCTCATTGATACGGACGACCATCCACAAGAACATTTTCTCATAGACAGACTTGCACAGAGCTGAGACGGAATTGTTTACCTAGAAGAGGTCGGTTAGTTAGACGCTGGTTGCGTTTGAACTCTTAGATATCAGACAATACATATAGTGTATGTTTACCTGAGGGACAGTCTGACCTTTGGTCACAAACTCGTTTCCGACTTTGACTCTGGGGTAGCACAGAGCTTTTAGCATATCAGCAGAGTTCAGACCCAGGAGGTAGGCGATTTTATCAGCCTCTGATGACAGCAAATCACAACACTTTTACCTTCTATAGCTTTTGTATTAATTGTGGTCCCGTCACGTTTCTATGCCTACCCTCAGTGCCATCAGGTTCAGCCTGCTCCTCACGCTGCTTCTGCTTGAATTTCATGTTTCCATGATGCATCACAGCTCCAGTCAGCTTGTAGATGCTAATTTTCTCCTCTCCGGTGAAGCCCAGAATGTCAACAGCAGTCTACATATATGAAATACTTTGACTGTAATAACCCACAAATATTGTTTTTGATGTTAGATCATACTTAAGACAGTATCTCACATCTGTTGCAACGAACTCCTCCACATCATCGATGCTCTTGACAGTGATTTCACCATGGCTGATCATTGGGAAGTCATAAGGGTTGGTGGTGATGAGAAGAGCCTCTGGAAATTAAAGTGGAGTCCGCTCATAACTTTGCTTGGTTTCTGTTTTAGGTGACGGGACATACCCAGCAGCTCCGGCTTGTGTCCAGTCATCAGCTGGTAGAAGATATGGTAGCTCCTCTCAGCAGACAACTGGTAGGTGACACGGGATTTCTCCAGCAGATCTAACCATTTGTCAGAGACGTAGAAATTGATAATGGAACGAACATTTCAAGCCGAATTGGTTTTGTTTCCATCAACTTATACTTACATGTTTCAATATCAGCTGAGGCCAGTTTGCCAGTAGTGGCAAAGTGAATTCTGATGAATTTACCCTAAATGTTGACCAGTCACATCTCAGTTTGGTTTGTCACATCTCAGTTTGGTTTGTCACATCTCAGTTTGGTTTGGTAACAGTAAATATACAATATTTATTGAAGACAATCGGAGAACTTACAAAACGAGAGGAGTTGTCATTCCTCACAGTTTTGGCATTACCATAGGCCTCCAGCAGAGGGTTGGCTGCAATGATTTGGTCTTCCAGGGAACCCTACATGGGAATTTGCATGCTGTCAACAAAATCTCAGAACTGCAGCAAAGGCAGCAGATTACCTCGACCAAAGGAAGGACAAAAGCCTTCATTGTAGTTTGCAGTTGTAAAACTGATCAATACTTAAATATCCGTCCAAGTCTAGGTCATTCAGGTCCATCCATCCATCCATCTTCTTCCGCTTATCCGAGGTCGGGTCGCGGGGGCAAAAGCCTAAGCAGGGAAACCCAGACTTCCCTTTCCCCAGCCACTTCATCTAGTTCTTCCCGGAGGATCCCGAGGCGTTCCCAGGCCAGCCGGGAGACATAGTCTTCCCAACGTGTCCTAGGTCTTCCCCATGGCCTCCTACCGGTTGGACGTGCCCTGAACACCTCCCTAGGGAGGCGTTCGGGTAGCATCCTGACCAGATGCCCGAACCACCTCATCTGGCTCCTCTTGATGTGGAGGAGCAGCGGCTTTACTTGGAGTTCCTCCCGGATGGCAGAGCTTCTCACCCTATCTCTAAGGGAGAGACCCAAACTCATTTCGGCCGCTTGTATCCGTGATCTTATCCTTTCGGTCATGACCCAAAGCTCATGACCATAGGTGAGGATGGGAACGTAGATCGACCGGTAAATTGAGAGCTTTGCCTTCCGGCTCAGGTCTTTATTCACCACAACGGATCGGTACAACGTCCGCATTACTGAAGACGCCGCACCGATCCGCCTGTCGATCTCACGATCCACTCTTCCCCCACTCGTGAACAAGACTCCTAGGTACTTGAACCCCTCCACTTGGGGCAGGGTCTCCTCCCCAACCCGGAGATGGCCCTCCACCCTTTTCCGGGCGAGAACCATGGACTCGGACTTGGAGGTGCTGATTCTCATTCCGGTCGCTTCACACTCGGCTGCGAACCGATCCAGTGAGAGCTGAAGATCCCGGTCAGATGAAGCCATCAGAACCACATCATCTGCAAAAAGCAGAGACCTAATCCTGCGGTCACCAAACCGGAACCCCTCAACGCCTTGACTGCGCCTAGAAATTCTGTCCATAAAAGTTATGAACAGAATCGGTGACAAAGGACAGCCTTGGCGGAGTCCAACCCTCACTGGAAATGTGTTCGACTTACTGCCGGCAATGCGGACCAAGCTCTGGCACTGATCATACAGGGAGCGGACCGCCACGATACCCCATACTCTCTGAGCACTCCCCACAGACTTCCCGAGGGGCACGGTCGAATGCCTTGTCCAAGTCCACAAAGCACATGTAGACTGGTTGGGCAATCATTTAGGTCATGCATGTTATAAAAATAACCGGCCTTTGCTTACCTGTATCTTGCCAGAAGTCGCTTCAGATTTTTTGCCTCCAGCCACTGCAATTGTTGCAAAGTACTGGATGACACGCTTGGTGTTAACAGTCTTTCCAGCACCGGATTCTCCACTTGGGGTGGGGGGGATACAAAAATAACATGATGTTGTGTTTATGACTTTCCGAGTGTTGTTGGTTTAGCAGTGATAAACTTACGTGATAAGGACAGACTGGTTCTCACGATCTATAGTTGCGACAAAAAAACACAAGACAATTAATGGAATCATTTTTGCTTGAAAAGTCCAATGTCTTACCAGTGAGCATGAACTGATAGGCGTTATCAGAGATGGAGAAAATGTGAGGTGGAGCCTCAATCCTCTTCTTGCCTCTGTAGGCATTGACCACCCGCGTGTCGTACACGGGAAGCCACTTGTAGGGGTTCACCACCACGCAGAACAGCCCTGAATAGGTCTGCGGGACCAACAGAGAGGAACTTTAGTGCCGTTCTAGTAGGCTTTGCCGACGTTGTGTTTTAAAGCTGTAGCCTTACGTAGATCATCCATGATGCAAAACGCTCTTTGAGGTTATATAGTACGGCGGGCTCATTGAGATGGGTCATCATAGCCATGTCCTCTATTTTGTCGAACTTTGGAGGGTTCATTGGATGGATGTCATCCTCTTTGACGGTGACGGTCTGAATGGCAAATACAGTCAAAGAAAAAACGAATTTAAAGTGATGTTAAGACCAGGGGCGTCGCCAGACATATTTCACTGGGGCACGTGCCCCAGTAAAAATTTCACCGGGGCACGTGCCCCAGTAAAAATTTCACCAATAAAAAAAAAATACGCTTCAGAGTTTTAAGTCTACATAACATAGACAACAGCGCACATACTACTTAGTATGGTAATTGATTGCTACTGTATTCACTCCACTAACAATGAGCACATGGCTAATTAATATGGTCATTTATTCACGTGTGGATCGAGACCTCGGTTGAGAGAGAGAGGATGCGTGAGGTAGATAACGTTAGCCAACAACAATTTGTTAATTACATTATTTTGATTTTGATTTGACTCAAACTGTAACTCCTAGATGGATATCAGAAAGTTATTTGTCCGCAGCAGGGAAGAAGCAGCAGGAATGAGAGATGTAAGTGAAGTCCTAGCTAGCTAGGCAACATCATTGTCTTAAGTTGATGCTAAGGTAGCTAACGTTATTCCTTGTATCAAGACAAACATTCATTTGCTGTACGAGCTGTCGGGGGAATTTCCAATGAACATGAAACATCATGTTGGTTATTGTCTGCTGCTTCTGCATCAATGATGATTTGGAGTAAGCATGTGTGAGTTGAGTGCTTCTCAAATGGTTTTATCTTCAAGAAGAAAAAAATTTTTCCATATCGTCAAGTCGTGAGCCAAATTTTTAAATCATTCAAGTTTATTTCACAGAAATTAATCGGTGTGACTTTGACTAAAATAATCTTGTTTTGTCACCAGAAAAATGGCTACAGCTAAAGCATCTGGTTTTGTTTCCAGAAAAAAATAGTAACATTTCTGTATTTTTAGTCAGAAAGATGGCTGAAAATATCGGGTTTTGTTGCCCCATTTAGATTAAAAAAATATATATATTTCCATGTCTGTCCTGAGTCCTCCTCCAACTTGTTAGTCGGTTTGCCTTTTGCTAAAATACTCACTAATAGTCACTAGAAAAAAGGCTAAAATAATCTGTTTTTTTTTTGCCACAATTTTATTTTTTTCTCCCTAAACTTTATTTTTCATGCACACATCTGACTGAAAATGACACACAATCCACTTTAATGTCCCGAGCCAGCAGTTGGGAACCACTGGTCAACTGTATAACAGTTACTGTAATATTTCCATGTCTGTCCAGAGTGATTGACCACTTTGCAAAAATGAAAAGGAGACGTTACAGTTTACTTCTCAGAAAAATGATTCCCTGAACAGACACACAACAGTTGTTCATTTATTCTACTACTGTGGCTTTATTGTTTTGTGTATATTTTACAGTTTTGTGTATCCGAAATAGGATTAGCCACATTGCCATAAATGGAAATTAAATAATATAAAAGAACCCAGAGATGTAGGGGTGCTTTATTTTTTGTTTTACTTTTGTAGATGTTAAATTTGCAGATGATTACTGCAATATATATTTCAAAAGCGTGTAAATGGAATAAAACAAACAACATGTTTACTTGACCCACTTCCTGGGAAACTTATCAAGGAGCTTTTTGTATTATTAGGTCCATCAGTGCTAAATATTATAAACTTATCACTTTCCTCGGGCACTGTTCCCCTAGCATTCCAAAAAGCGGTTATTCATCCTCTCCTTAAAAGACCTAACCTCGATCCTGACCTCATGGTAAACTACCGACCGGTGTCTCACCTTCCCTTTATTTCGAAAATTCTCGAAAAAATTGTTGCAGAGCAGCTAAATGAACACTTAGCGTTTAACAATCTATGTGAAACCTTTCAATCCGGTTTCAGGGCAAATCACTCGACTGAGACAGCCCTCGCAAAATTGACTAATGATCTATTGCTAACGATGGACTCTGATGCCTCATCTATGTTGCTGCTCCTCGATCTTAGCGCTGCTTTCGATACCGTCGATCATAATATTTTATTAGAGCGTATCAAAACACGAATTGGTATGTCAGACTCAGCCCTGTCATGGTTTAACTCTTATCTTACTGACAGGGTGCAGTGTGTCTCCCATAACAGTGTGACCTCGGACTATGTTAAGGTAACGTGTGGAGTTCCCCAGGGTTCGGTCCTTGGCCCTGCACTCTTCAGCATCTACATGCTGCCGCTAGGTGACGTCATACGCAAATACGGTATTAGCTTTCACTGCTATGCTGATGACACCCAACTCTACATGCCCCTAAAGCTGACCAACACGCCGGACTGTAGTCAGCTGGAGGCGTGTCTTAATGAAATTAAACAATGGATGTCCGCTAATTTTTTGCAACTCAACACCAAAAAAACGGAAATGCTGATTATCGGTCCTGCTAGACACCGACCTCTATTTAATAATACAACTTTTAACATTTGACAACCAAATAATAAAACAAGGTGACTGGGTAAAAAATCTGGGTATTATCTTCGACCCAACTCTCTCCTTTGAGTCACACATTAAAAGCGTTACTAAAACGGCCTTCTGTCATCTCCGTAATATCGCTAAAATTCGCTCCATTCTGTCCACTAAAGACGCTGAGATCATTATCCATGCGTTTGTTACGTCTTGTCTCGATTACTGTAACGTATTATTTTCGGGTCTCCCCATGTCTAGCATTAAAAGATTACAGTTGGTACAAAATGCGGCTGCTAGACTTTTGACAAGAACAAGAACATTTGATCACATTACGCCTGTACTGTATATACCTTTATATACATATATACATACATATATACCTATACTGTATATACCTTTATATACATATATACATACATATATACCTATACTGTATATACCTTTATATACATATATACATACATATATACCTATACTGTATATACCTTTATATACATATATACATACATATATACCTGTACTGGCTCACCTGCACTGGCTTCCTGTGCACTTAAGATGTGACTTTAAAGTTTTACTACTTACGTATAAAATACTACACGGTCTAGCTCCATCCTATCTTGCCGATTGTATTGTACCATATGTCCCGGCAAGAAATCTGCGTTCAAAGGACTCCGGCTTATTAGTGATTCCTAGAGCCCAAAAAAAGTCTGCGGGCTATAGAGCGTTTTCATTTCGGGCTCCAGTACTCTGGAATGCCCTCCCGGTAACAGTTCGAGATGCCACCACAGTCTCACCTTAAAACTCATTTGTATACTCTAGCCTTTAAATAGACTCCCTTTTTAGACCAGTTGATCTGCCGTTTCTTTTCTTTTTCTCCTATGTCCCACTCTCCCTTGTGGAGGGGGTCCGGTCCGATCCGGTGGCCATGTACTGCTTGAATGTGTATCGGCTGGGGACATCTCTGCGCTGCTGATCCGACTCCGCTTGGGATGGTTTCCTGTGAACGGGACTCTCGCGACTGTGTTGGATCCATTATGGATTGAACTCTCACAGTATCATGTTAGACCCGCTCGACATCCATTGCTTTCGTCCTCTCCAAGGTTCTCATAGTCATCATTGTCACCGACGTCCCACTGGGTGTGAGTTTTCCTTGCCCTTATGTGGGCCTACCGAGGATGTGGTAGTGGTTTGTGCAGCCCTTTAAGACACTAGTGATTTAGGGCTATATAAGTAAACATTGATTGATTGATTGATAAAAATGTTTTGCACGCTCACATGAATTATTTGTGCCCCAGGTGTGCCCCAGTACAGTATTAGGTCTAGTGACGCCCCTGGTTAAGACTTTAAAAAGTAGAGAAGCATTATCAAACAATGGATTTTGGGGCTTATGTAGCCGAGGATCGGACCGCCAAGTGCCCTGCCTTCGGCTGCCGCCCAGCTCACATTGCACCCGACCTCTATGGCCGGTGAGCCCATTGGAGGGGGGACCCACGTGTCCTCTTCGGGCCCGGGTTGGGGAGGAGACCCTGCCCCAAGTGGAGGAGTTCAAGTACCTAGGAGTCTTGTTCACGAGTGGGGGAAGAGTGGATGGTGAGATCGACAGGCGGATCGGTGCGGCGTCTTCAGTAATGCGGACGTCGTACCGATCCGTTGTGGTGAAGAAGGAGCTGAGCCGGAAGGCAAAGCTCTCAATTTAACGGTCGATCTACGTTCCCATCCTCACCTATGGTCATGAGTTTTGGGTCATGACCGAAAGGATAAGATCACGGGTACAAGCGGCCCAAATGAGTTTGGGGTTCTCCCTTAGAGATAGGGTGAGAAGCTCTGCCATCCGGGAGGAACTCAAAGTAAAGTCGCTGCTCCTTCACATCGAGAGGAGCCAGATGAGGTGGTTCGGGCATCTGGTCAGGATGCCACCTGAACGCCTCCCTAGGGAGGTGTTTAGGGCACGTCCAACCAGTAGGAGGCCACGGGGAAGACCCAGGACACGTTGGGAAGACTATGTCTCCCGGCTGGCCTGGGAACGCCTCGGGATCCCCCGGGAAGAGCTAGACGAAGTGGCTGGGGAGGAGACCCTGCCCCAAGTGGAGGAGTTCAAGTACCTAGCAGTCTTGTTCACGAGTGGGGGAAGAGTGGATGGTGAGATCGACAGGCGGATCGGTGCGGCGTCTTCAGTAATGCGGACGTTGTATCGATCCGTTGTGGTGAATAAAGACCTGAGCCGGAAGGCAAAGCTCTCAATTTACCGGTCGATCTACGTTCCCATCCTCACCTATGGTCATGAGCTTTGGGTCATGACCGAAAGGATAAGATCACGGGTACAAGCGGCCCAAATGAGTTTGGGTCTCTCCCTTAGAGATAGGGTGAGAAGCTCTGCCATCTGGGAGGAACTCAAAGTAAAGCCGCTGCTCCTCCACATGGAGAGGAGCCAGATGAGGTGGTTCGGGCATCTGGTCAGGATGCCACCCGAACGCCTCCCTAGGGAGGTGTTTAGGGCACGTCCAACCGGTAGGAGGCCACGGGGAAGACCCCGGACACGTTGGGAAGACTATGTCTCCCGGCTGGCCTGGGAACGCCTCGGGATCCCCCGGGAAGAGCTAGACGAAGTGGCTGGGGAGGAGACCCTGCCCCAAGTGGAGGAGTTCAAGTACCTAGCAGTCTTGTTCACGAGTGGGGGAAGAGTGAATGGTGAGATCGACAGGCGGATCGGTGCGGCGTCTTCAGTAATGCGGACGTTGTATCGATCCGTTGTGGTGAATAAAGACCTGAGCCGGAAGGCAAAGCTCTCAATTTACCGGTCGATCTACGTTCCCATCCTCACCTATGGTCATGAGCTTTGGGTCATGACCGAAAGGATAAGATCACGGGTACAAGCGGCCGAAATGAGTTTGGGTCTCTCCCTTAGAGATAGGGTGAGAAGCTCTGCCATCCGGGAGGAACTCAAAGTAAAGCCGCTGCTCCTTCACATGGAGAGGAGCCAGGTGAGGTGGTTCGGGCATCTGGTCAGGATGCCACCCGAACGCCTCCCTAGGGAGGTGTTTAGGGCACGTCCAACCGGTAGGAGGCCCAGGACACGTTGGGAAGACTATGTTGGGATTATATTTTCAAATTTATATGCCGATTTCAAAAAGCCACGGCCCCCTGACACCCCTTCTTAACTGTCTATGTGACGTCAAGGCTTGGTTAGCCCAGAATTTTTTAATAACGAATGAGGAAAAAAACGGAAATTTTAGTTTTTGGTTCCGGCCCTCACTGACTTGGGACCATTGCAAAATGATGTGCGTCCCAAAGTCACCAGCCTTGGCGCCACTATAGACAGCCATTTTAAACTAGACAATGGCGTTTTAAAACCGTGTTTTTATCACCTTCGTCTTTTAGTAAAGGTTAAACCGTTTTTTATCTTTTAACCTTTTTGAACAAGTCGTGCATGCTTTTATTTCAAGTGGCCTGGACTACTGCCATGCACTTTATGCTGCCATTAGCCAAAAAGCTCTCTCCCGGTTGCAGTTAGTCCAGAACTTTTAACAGGGGCCAGGACACGCCAGCATATAACCCCAATTCTTCAGAGTCTGCACTGGCTCCCTGTTCATTTTAGAATTGCTTTTAAAACATTGCTGTTTGTTTTTAAATCTTTACACGGACTGGCACCTCAATATATCTCGGACCTCATCCAAATTTACTTTCCTGCGGTCTGAGGTCCGAGAGCCAGCTCCAGCTCGTGGTGCCCAACACCAGACTTAAGACCAGGGGAGACAGGGGTCTTCTCTGTGGTCGACCCTAAGCTCCGGAACACTCGGCCCCCTCCATGTTCAAACTGCTTCCACAGTGTTTTAAGTCTCGTCTTTTATTCTTTGGCTTTTAACACTACGTGAGTTGTGTGGTCCTGTTTGTTTTTTATACACTTTGATTTCTATTTTACTGTTTTAATTGAATTTACCCTTTCAAATAGTTTTTAATCATATTTGTTTTTATTGGTTTTATATTTATTTATTTTTTTGTTTTTTATTCAGTCATTGGTGGAGCATAATATATATATATATATACTTTTTTTATTTTATTTTATTTATTTATTTATTCATTTTTTTTACATCCATCCATCCATCCATTTTCTACCGCTTATTCCCTTTCGGGGTCGCGGGGGGCGCTGGCGCCTATCTCAGCTACAATCGGGCGGAAGGCAGGGTACACCCTGGACAAGTCGCCACCTCATCACAGGGCCAACACAGATAGACAGACAACATTAACACTCACATTCTCACACTAGGGACCATTTTAGTGTTGCCAATCAACCTATCCCTAGGTGCATGTCTTTGGAAGTGGGAGGGGCCTATCCCTAGGTGCATGTCTTTGGAAGTGGGAGGGGCCTATCCCTAGGTGCATGTCTTTGGAAGTGGGAGGAAGCCGGAGTACCCGGAGGGAACCCACGCATTCACGGGGAGAACATGCAAACTCCACACAGAAAGATCCCGAGCCTGGATTTGAACCCAGGACTGCAGGAACTTCGTATTGTGAGGCAGACGCACTAACCCCTCTGCCACCGTGAAGCCCTTCTAAGGTAATGATTTCCAAAAAAAAAGAAAAAAAGTTGTTTTTAATTGTAAAAAAAATTGTAAAAAATAGCTCGGTTGGTAGAGCGGCCGTGCCAGCAACTTGAGGGTTGCAGGTTCGATTCCCGCTTGTGCCATCCTAGTCACTGCCGTTGTGTCCTTGGGCAAGACACTTTACCCACCTGCTCCCAGTGCCACCCACACTGCTTTAAATGTAACTTAGATATTGGGTGTCACTATGTAAAGCGCTATATAAATATAATTCAATTCAATTCAACATGGCTGTGCAGCACTTTGGAAACGTTATTGTTGCTTACTGTGCTATATAAATAAAGTGGATTGGATTGGATTGGATCGGGATCCCCCGGGAAGAGCTGGACGAAGTGGCTGGGGAGAGGGAAGTCCGGGCTTCCCTGCTTAGGCTGCTGCCCCCGCGACCCGACCTCGGATAAGCGGAAGAAGATGGATGGATGGATTTTGGCGGCTGTGCTGCACTTACCTTTTTGGAACATAGAGTCTCGACAGTGACTTTGCCGCCTTCTCGTTGGATGAGTTTACTCTTGAGGTACATCTCCTCTGCATCCACCACAAAGTAGGCGGTCTTGGCATCAAAGGGAGCGGCCTGGGCCTCAATCCTCTCCTTCTCTGTCTTCCGCAGGTAGATGGCTGCGGGGCCGTAGTGCTCCATCTCCGCGTCGGTGCTCATGGTGGCACGTTTTTACAGACTGAAAAGCGGCAAAAGTTCACTCACGGAATAACCCACCCAGGTAAAAAATGACATTACATTTACCTTTTAAAGTCCCAACAGAAGATGAAATGAAGTCCGATCTGTTGTTATGATCCTATAAATAACAAATAAGTGTATGAGTCAAGATGTGCATCAATATTTCAATACAATGGCAATTCATACACTGACCTGAGTTGGAAGCCTACCTACCAGTTATTGTCTGGGTCTTTGGCAATCTTTTATAGAGGACCACTGTCCCCTCAGTAGGTGGGACCTGCTCAGTTTGGTCATGTATTCTTGTCATGTTGTCGCTAATCCTGTGACCATGACATTTGTCGTCATTGTGGTGCCTTGTGCCTGCTTTTATGGCTGCCTTCTGTTTGCTCCCTGTGCCCGAGTTATTAGTGTGAGGGTCCAGAAACGGGTCAATAAACAAGCAGCTATTAAAAAGTAGTTTTTTTTATTTTATTAGTAGATTGCAGAGTTCAGTACATATTCAGTACAATTGACCACTAAATGGTAACACCAGAGTAAGTTTTTCAACTGGTTAATCAATTCATGGTTTCTTTTTCCGGAACTTATTTATCATACTGTATGCCAGGGGTCACCACCAGGTCGCCCGTAAGGACCAGATGAGTCTGTTCTAAAAATAGCTCAAATAGCAGCACTTACCAGTGAGCTGCCTCTATTTTTTTGAATGTTATTTATTTACTAGCAAGCTGGTCTCGCTGGACATTTTTAATTCTAAAAGAGACAAAACTCCAATAGAATTTGAAAATCCAAGAAAATAGTTTAAAGACTTGGTCTTCACTTGTTTAAATAAATGCATTTTTTTATTTTTTGGGCGGCATAGCTCGGTTGGTAGAGCGGCCGTGCCAGCAACTTGAGAGTTGCAGGTTCGATCCCCGCTTCCGCCAACCTAGTCACTGCCGTTGTGTCCTTGGGCAAGACACTTTACCCACCTGCTCCCAGTGCCACCCACACTGGTTTAAATGTAACTTAGATATTGGGTTTCACTATGTAAAGCGCTTTGAGTCACTAGAGAAAAAGCGCTATATAAATATAATTCACTTCACATTCACACTTTTAATTTGCTTCTTATAACTTTCAGAAAGACAATTTTAGAGAAAAAATACAACCTTAAGAATGATTTTAGGATTTTTAAACACATATACCTTTTTACCTTTTAAATTCCTTCCTCTTCTTTCCTGACAATTTAAATCCATGTTCAAGTATTTTTTTATTATTATTGTAAAGAATAATAAATACATTTTAATTTAATTCTTCATTTTAGCTTCTGTTTTTTCGACGAAGAATATTTGTGAAATATTTCTTCAAATTTATGATTAAAATTAAAAAAAAATATTCAGGCAAATATAGAATATCTGTAGAAACAAATTTAAATCTTATTTCAAAGTCTTTGAATTTCTTTTAAAAAGAAAATTTCTGGAAAATCTAGAATAAGTGAAGAATATTTATATAGCGCTTTTCTCTAGTGACTCAAAGCGCTTTACATAGTGAAACCCAATATCTAAGTTACATTTAAAGCAGTGTGGGTGGCACTGGGAGCAGGTGGGTAAAGTGTCTTGCCCAAGGACACAACGGCAGTGACTAGGATGGCGGAAGTGGGAATCGAACCTGCAACCCTCACGTCGCTGGCACGGCCACTCTACCAACCGAGCTATGATTTGTCTTTGTTAGAAATATAGCTTGGTCCAATTTATTATATATTCTAACAAAGTGCAGATTGGATTTTAACCTATTTAAAACATGTCAGCAAAACCCTAAAATCAATCTTAATCAGGAAAAATGACTAATGATGTTCCATAATATTATTTTTTTTAACTTTTTCAAAAAGATTCGAATTAGCTAGTTTTTCTCTTCATTTTTTGTGGTTGAATTTTGAATTTTAAAGAGTCAAAATTTAAGATAAATTATGTTTCAAAATTGAATTTTCTTTTTTTCCCCCTTTTTTATCTTCTTTTAAACCGTTCGATTAAGTGTTTTTTTCATCATTTATTCTCTACAAAAACCTTCCGTAAAAGGAAAAAAAATGTACAACAGAATGACAGACAGAAATACCCATTTTTAAAGGTAAATTGAGCAAATTGGCTATTTCTGGGAATTTATTTAAGTGTGTATCAAACTGGTAGCCCTTGGCATTAATCAGTACCCAAGAAGTAAAATTACAGAATCTCACAAAATGAGAGTTTTGTTTAAATCACTTTAAGTCTATTCATATTATATATTCTAACAAAGTGCAGATTGGATTTGAACCTATTCAAAACATGTCATCAAAATAATATAATTAATCTTACTCAGGAAAAATTACTAACGATGTTCCATTAATTCTTAAATTTTTTTCAAAAAGATTCAAATTAGCTAGTTTTTATATTAATTGTTTTCGGTTGAATTTTAAATTTTAAAGAGTCGAAATTGAAGATAAACTGTTTCAAAATAAAATTTTCATTTTTTTGGTGTTTTCTCTTCTTTTAAACCGTTTAAGTGTTTTTTTCACCATTAATTCTCTACAAAAACCTTCCGTAAAAGGAAAAAAAAATGTACGACGGAATGACAGACAGAAATACAATTTATTTAAGTGTGTATCAAACTGGTAGCCCTTTGCATTAATCAGTAGCCAAAAATAGCTCTTGCTTTCCAAAAGGTTGGTGACCCCTGCTGTATGCTTTTGAATACTACTTAAAGTTAACAAGTGTATTTAGCACAAAATAAAATACTCTGATTGAATTCAACTCCATGGTTTGTTTTGGATATTTGATACAAATGTTATTTTATAAGTAATTAGTGGAATTTTCGACGAAGAATATTTGTGAAATATTTCTTCAGATTTACGATTAAAATTAAAAAATATTCTGGCAAATTTAGATAATCTGTAGAAACAAATTTTAATCTTATTTCAAAGTCTTTGAATTTATTTTAAAAAGAAAATTTATGGAAAATCTAGAATAAGTGAAGAATATTTATATAGCGCTTTTCTCTAGTGACTCAAAGCGCTTTACATAGTGAAACCCAATATCTGTAGAATCAAATTTAAATCTTATTTAATAGTATTTTTAATTTTTTTTTTTTAATTTTTGTTCTGGAAAATCTAGAAGAAATAATGATTTGTCTTTGTTAGAAATATAGCTTGGTCCAATTTGTTATATATTCTAACAAAGTGCAGATTGGATTTTAAACTATTTAAAACATGTCATCAAAATTTTCAAATTAATCTTAATCAGGAAAAATGACTAATGATGTTCCATAATATTATTTTTTTAACTTTTTCAAAAAGATTCGAATTAGCTAGTTTTTCTCTTCATTTTTTTGGGTTGAACTTTGAATTTTAAAGAGTCGAAATTGAAGATAAACTATGTTTCAAAATAAAATTTTCATTTTTTTCGTGTTTTCTCCTCTTTTAAACCGTTTAAGTGTTTTTTTCACCAATAATTCTCTACAAAAACCTTCCGTAAAAGGAAAAAAAATGTATGACGGAATGACAGACAGAAATCCACATTTTTAAAGGTAAATTGAGCAAATTGGCTATTTCTGGCAATTTATTTAAGTGTGTATCAAACTGGTAGCCCTTGGCATTAATCAGTAGCCAAGAAGTAAAATTACAGAATCTCACAAAATGAGAGTTTTGTTTAAATCACTTTTAGTCTATTCATATTATATATTCTAACAAAGTGCAGATTGGATTTGAACCTATTCAAAACATGTCATCAAAATGATATAATTAATCTTACTCAGGAAAAATTACTAATGATGTTCCAATAATTCTTAATTTTTTTTAAAAAATATTCAAATTAGCTAGTTTTTATATTAAGTTTTTTCGGTTGAATTTTGAATTATAAAGAGTTGAAATTGAAGATAAACTCTTTCAAAATTAAATTTGAAATTTTTTCGTGTTTTCTCCTCTTTTAAACCGTTTAATTGTTTTTTTTCACCATTAATTCTCTACAAAAACCTTCCGTAAAAGGAAAAAAAATGTACGACTGATTGTCAGACAGACAGAAATACAATTTATTTAAGTGTGTATCAAACTGGTAGCCCTTTGCATTAATCAGTACCCAAGAATAGCTCTTGCTTTCCAAAAGGTTGGTGACCCCTGCTGTATGCTTTTGAATACTACTTAAAGTTAACAAGTGTATTTAGCACAAAATAAAATACTCTGATTGAATTCAACTCCACGGTTTGTTTTAGATATTTTTAACAAATGTTATTTTATAAGTAATTAGTGGAATTTTCGACGAAGAATATTTGTGAAATATTTCTTCAAATTTATGATTAAAATTCCCCAAAAAGTATTCTGGCAAATCTAGATAATCTGTAGAAACAAATTTAAATCTTATTTCAAAGCCTTTGAATTTCTTTCAAAAAGAAAATTTCTGGAAAATCTAGAATAAGTGAAGAATATTTATATAGCGCTTTTCTCTAGTGACTCAAAGCGCTTTACATAGTGAAACCCAATATCTGTAGAATCAAATTTAAATCTTATTTCAAAGTATTTTTAATTTTTTTTTTTTAATTTTTGTTCTGGAAAATCTAGAAGAAATAATTATTTGTCTTTGTTAGAAATATAGCTTGGTCCAATTTGTTATATATTCTAACAAAGTGCAGATTGGATTTTAACCTATTTAAAACATGTCATCAAAATTCTAAAATTAATCTTAATCAGGAAAAATGACTAATGATATTCCATAAATTATTTTTTTTAACTTTTTCAAAAAGATTCAAATTAGCTAGTTTTTCTCTTCATTTTTTTGGGTTGAACTTTAAATTTTAAAGAGTTGAAATTGAAGATAAACTATGTTTCAAAATAAAATTTTCATTTTTTTTTCGTGTTTTCTCCTCTTTTAAACCGTTTAAGTGTTTTTTTCACCAATAATTCTCTACAAAAACCTTCCGTAAAAGGAAAAAAAATGTATGACGGAATGACAGACAGAAATCCACATTTTTAAAGGTAAATTGAGCAAATTGACTATTTCTGGCAATTTATTTAAGTGTGTATCAAACTGGTAGCCCTTGGCATTAATCAGTACCCAAGAAGTAGCTCTTGCTTTCAAAAAGGTTGGTGACCCCTGCATTGCAAATTGCAGATTCTCACAAAATGAGAGTTTTGTTTAAATCACTTTAAGTCTATTCATATTATATATTCTAACAAAGTGCAGATTGGATTTGAACCTATTCAAAACATGTCATCAAAATAATATATTTAATCTCACTCAGGAAAAATTACTAACGATGTTCCAATAATTCTTAATTTTTTTTCAAAAATATTCAAATTAGCTAGTTTTTATATTAATTTTTTCCGGTTGAATTTTAAATTTTAAAGAGTTGAAATTGAAGATAAACTGTTTCAAAATAAAATTTTCATTTTTTTCGTGTTTTCTCCTCTTTTAAACCGTTTAATTGTTTTTTTCACCAATAATTCTCTACAAAAACCTTCCGTAAAAGGAAAAAAAATGTACGACGGAATGTCAGACAGACAGAAATACAATTTATTTAAGTGTGTATCAAACTGGTAGCCCTTTGCATTAATCAGTAGCCAAAAATAGCTCTTGCTTTCCAAAAGGTTGGTGACCCCTGCTGTATGCTTTTGAATACTACTTAAAGTTAACAAGTGTATTTAGCACAAAATAAAATACTCTGATTGAATTCAACTCCACGGTTTGTTTTGGATATTTGATACAAATGTTATTTTATAAGTAATTAGTGGAATTTTCGACAAAGAATATTTGTGAAATATTTCTTCAAATGTATGATTAAAATTCCCCAAAAAGTATTCTGGCTAATCTAGATAATCTTTAGAAACAAATGTAAATCTTATTTCAAAGTCTTTGAATTCATTTTAAAAAGAAAATTTCTGGAAAATCTAGAATAAGTGAAGAATATTTATATAGCGCTTTTCTCTAGTGACTCAAAGCGCTTTACATAGTGAAACCCAATATCTGTAGAATCAAATTTAAATCTTATTTCAAAGTATTTTGAATTTTTTTTTTTTTTTTTTTGTTCTGGAAAATCTAGAAGAAATAATGATTTGTCTTTGTTAGAAATATAGCTTGGTCCAATTTGTTATATATTCTAACAAAGTGCAGATTGGATTTTAACCTATTTAAAACATGTCATCAAAATTTTTAAATTAATCTTAATCAGGAAAAATGACTAATGATGTTCCATAAATTATTTTTTTAACTTTTTCAAAAAGATTCGAATTAGCTAGTTTTTCTCTTCATTTTTTTGGGTTGAACTTTGAATTTTAAAGAGTCGAAATTGAAGATAAACTATGTTTCAAAATAGAATTTTCATTTTTTCCCCTGTTTTCTCCTTTTTAAATCGTTTAATTAAGTGTTTTTATCATCATTTATTCTCTACAAAAATCTTCCGTAAAAGGAAAAAAAATGTACGACGGAATGACAGACAGAAATACCCATTTTTAAAGGTAAATTGAGCAAATTGGCTATTTCTGGCAATTTATTTAAGTGTGTATCAAACTGGTAGCCCTTGGCATTAATCAGTAGCCAAGAAGTAAAATTACAGAATCTCACAAAATGAGAGTTTTGTTTAAATCACTTTAAGTCTATTCATATTATATATTCTAACAAAGTGCAGATTGGATTTTAACTTATTTAAAACATGTCATCAAAATAATATAATTAATCTTACTCAGGAAAAATTACTAACGATGTTCCAATAATTCTTAATTTTTTTTCAAAAATATTCAAATTAGCTAGTTTTTATATAAATTTTTTTCGGTTGAATTTTAAATTTTAAAGAGTTGAAATTGAAGATAAACTCTTTCAAAATAAAATGTTCATTTTTTTTGTGTTTTCTCCTCTTTTAAACCGTTTAAGTGTTTTTTTCACCAATAATTCTCTACAAAAACCTTCCGTAAAAGGAAAAAAAATGTACGACGGAATGTCAGACAGACAGAAATACAATTTATTTAAGTGCGTATCAAACTGGTAGCCCTTGGCATTAATCAGTACCCAAGAATAGCTCTTGCTTTCCAAAAGGTTGGTGACCCCTGCTGTATGCTTTTGAATACTACTTAAAGTTAACAAGTGTATTTAGCACAAAATAAAATACTCTGATTGAATTCAACTCCACGGTTTGTTTTGGATATTTGATACAAATGTTATTTTATAAGTAATTAGTGGAATTTTTGACGAAGAATATTTGTGAAATATTTCTTCAAACTTATGATTAAAATTCAAAAACAATATTCTGGCAAATCTAGATAATCTGTAGAAACAAATGTAAATCTTATTTCAAAGTCTTTGGATTTATTTCAAAAAGAACATTTCTGGAAAATCTAGAATAAGTGAAGAATATTTATATAGCGCTTTTCTCTAGTGACTCAAAGCGCTTTACATAGTGAAACCCAATATCTGTAGAATCAAATTTAAATCTTATTTCAAAGTATTTTTAATTTTTTGTTCTGTAAAATCTAGAAGAAATAATGATTTGTCTTGGTTAGAAATATAGCTTGGTCCAATTTGTTATATATTCTAACAAAGTGCAGATTGGATTTTAAACTATTTAAAACCCTAAAATCAATCTTAATCAGGAAAAATGACTAATGATGTTCCATAAATTATTTTTTTTAACTTTTTCAAAAAGATTCGAATTAGCTAGTTTTTCTCTTCATTTTTTTTGGTTGAATTTTGAATTTTAAAGAGTTGAAATTGAAGATAAACTGTTTCAAAATAAAAGTTTCATTTTTTTCGTGTTTTCTCCTCTTTTAAACCGTGTTTTTTTCACCAATAATTCTCTACAAAAACCTTCCGTATAAAGAAAAAAAATGTATGACGGAATGACAGACAGAAATACAATTTATTTAAGTGTGTATCAAACTGGTAGCCCTTGGCATTAATCAGTACCCAAGAAGTAGCTCTTGCTTTCCAAAAGGTTGGTGACCCCTGCTGTATGCTTTTGAATACTACTTAAAGTTAACAAGTGTATTTAGCACAAAATAAAATACTCTGATTGAATTCAACTCCACGGTTTGTTTTAGATATTTTTAAATGTTATTTTATAAGTAATTAGTGGAATCGACGAGCATAGCTTTGCCTTTGCGTACAATGACAGGAACTGGTCGGGCTTTTGGAGAAGCGTACGAGCATAGCTTTGCCTTTGCGTACAATGACAGGAACTGGTCGGGCTTTTGGAGAAGCGTATAAATGTCACCGGGATAAAGTTGCAGAACAACCACACATCTCACATGTCTGAAATAAAAGTGAGGCTGAGCACCGTTCCATAAAAGCCGAAGAGGGATTACATATCCTCTTGGAATGCGGGGGATGAACAGTTGTCATTTGGTATAAAACCCCAAATTAGTCCTGCGCTGATAAACAAGATGTTAGGGATGCCATGACGGCAATAAAAGTTTTAACGAACGTCTTTGACGCAACGGCGCCGCGTCTTTGTTAATTTGATCGAACGTTTGTCTGAGCCCAGCTTTGTTTCTGCCTTTCACATCGGACCTGATACCAGGTCTGCCAGGAAGGATTTGACCTTGAAGCATAGCGAGATGTGGAAACGTGTTGGACACATTCTATTCAAACAAGGTCGTAGGTTTTTTTTTCAGCAAGTCTGCCTCGACCTTTTTTATTCTGGTGATTTTTATTAGGTGTCTTCTTTGAGCGTTTGTAAACGGTTTCTGGGACCTTGCCCGAAGTAAGCTTGATTCCGTCCCAGTGGTTTGACACCTCTTTGTTAGGAGTAGCGTACAGGCTATTTACTGCAGTCACCTTGAGTTTAGCGGCGCGCGCACATTTTCACATACGTGGTGACAAAATGTTGTCACCCGGATCACACACACACACAACTCTGTTGCGTCACTTCAATGTTTCAGTTTCGAGTCATATGACCATTCCAGTGTGTATGATATAGTTTTTTAATGGAGAAATATACAGTGGGGCAAAAAAGTATTTAGTCAGCCGCCGATTGTGCAAGTTCTCCCACTTAAAATGATGACAGAGGTCTGTAATTTTCATCCTAGGTACACTTCAACTGTGAGAGACAGAATGTGGAAAAAAAATCCAGGAATTCACATTGTAGGAATTTTAAATAAATAAGTATTTGGTCACTTCAAACAAGGAAGATCTCAGGCTCTCACAGACCTGTAACTTCTTCTTTAAGAAGCTCTTCTGTCCTCCACTCGTTACTTGTATTAATGGAACCTGTTTGAACTCGTTATCTGTATAAAAGACACCTGTCCACAGCCTCAAACAGTCAGACTCCAAACTCCACAACGGCCAAGACCAAAGAGCTGTCGAAGGACACCAGGAAAGGAATTGTAGACCTGCACCAGACTGGGAAGAGTCTCACCTTAAAACTCATCTGTATACTCTAGCCTTTAAATAGACCTCCTTTTTAGACCAGTTGATCTGCCGCTTCTTTTCTTTCTCCTATGTCCCCCCCCCTCCCTTGTGGAGGGGGTCCGGTCCGATGACCATGGATGAAGTACTGGCTGTCCAGAGTCGAAACCCAGGATGGACCGCTCGCCTGTGTATCGGTTGGGGACATCTCTACGCTGCTGATCCGCTTGAGATGGTTTCCTGTGGACGGGACTCTCGCTGCTGTCTTGGATCCGCTTGAACTGAACTCTCGCGGCTGTGTTGGAGCCACTATGGATTGAACTTTCAGAGTATCATGTTAGACCCGCTCGACATCCATTGCTTTCGGTCCCCTAGAGGGGCGGGGGGGTTGCCCACATCTGAGGTCCTCTCCAAGGTTTCTCATAGTCAGCATTGTCACTGGCGTCCCACTGGATGTGAATTCTCCCTGCCCACTGGGTGTGAGTTTTCCTTGCCCTTTTGTGGGTTCTTCCGAGGATGTTGTAGTCGTAATGATTTGTGCAGTCCTTTGAGACATTTGTGATTTGGGGGCTATATAAATAAACATTGATTGATTGATTGAATCTACAATAGACAAGCAAGGCCGTGTTAAAAAAATCAACTGTGGTAGCCATTAGCAGAAAGTGGAAAAATGACAAGACCACTGATAATCTCCCACGCAAGATCTCATCCCGTGGGGTCAAAATGATCATGAGAACGGTGAGCAGAAATCCCAGAACCACACGGGGGGGACCTGGTGAATGACCCGCAGAGAGCCGGGACCGAAGCAACAAAGGTTACCATCAGTAACACACTACGCCGACGGGGAATCAAATCCTGCAGTACCAGACGTGTCCCCCTGCTTAAGCCAGTGCATGTCCAGGCCCGTCTGAAGTTGGCCAGAGAGCACATGGATGATACAGCAGAGGATTGGGAGAATGTCATCAATCAATCAATCAATGTTTATTTATATAGCCCCAAATCACAAATGTCTCAAAGAACTGCACAAATCATTACGACTACAACATCCTCGGAAGAACCCACAAAAGGGCAAGGAAAACTCACACCCAGTGGGCAGGGAGAATTCACATCCAGTGGGACGCCAGTGACAATGCTGACTATGAGAAACCTTGGAGAGGACCTCAGAAGTGGGCAACCCCCCCCCCTCTAGGGGACTGAAAGCAATGGATGTGGAGCGGGTCTAACATGATACTGTGAAAGTTCAATCCATAGTGGCTCCAACACAGCCGCGAGAGTTCAGTTCAAGCGGATCCAAGACAGCAGCGAGAGTCCCGTCCACAGGAAACCATCTCAAGCGGAGGCGGATCAGCAGCGTAGAGATGTCCCCAACCGATACACACGCGAGCGGTCCATCCTGGGTCTCGACTCTGGACAGCCAGTACTTCATCCATGGTCATCGGACCGGAGGAGGGGGGGACATAGGAGAAAGAAAAGAAGCGGCAGATCAACTGGTCTAAAAAGGAGGTCTATTTAAAGGCTAGAGTATACAGATGAGTTTTAAGGTGAGACTTAAATGCTTCATGTGGTCAGATGAAACCAAAATATAACTTTTTGGTATAAACTCATCTTGTCGTGTTTGGAGGAAGAAGAATACTGAGTTGCATCCCAAGAACACCATACCTACTGTGAAGCATGGGGGTGGGAACATCATGTTTTGGGGCTGTTTTTCTGCTAAGGGGACAGGACCGTTGATCCGTGTTAAGGAAAGAATGAATGGGGCCATGTATCGTGAGATTTTGAGCCAAAACCGCTTTGAATGGTTGACCAAATACTTATTTTCCACCATAATTGACAAATAAATTCTTTAAAATTCCTACAATGTGAATACCTGGATTGTTTTTCCACATTCTGTCTCTCACAGTTGAAGTGTACCTATGATGAAAATGACAGACCTCTGTCATCGTTTTAAGTGGGAGAACTTGCACAATCGCTGGCTGACTAAATACTTTTTTGGCTCCTCTGTAGTCCCGACAACTCCTCTCCTCTGACTGTCCTTGTGTCCGTAGGTTCTTTTTAAGTACCTCCCCATCCCCCCTTTGTCCTCCCCTTGCCCCATCCACCCACATCAACTCCTTGAACTGTAATAAAACATATCAGACATGTTTGAAAAGGAGGCGCCTGATGGTGTTTAAAAGGTTTTTGCGTCCTTCCAAGAGCTTGGTAAATGTCAAATCTATCTCTCCGTCTCTGTAGTATCAACACAGACACACTGTCTGATCGAACCTCGGTCTGGGGTGGTCTCCTGTCGTCATCTAATCAGCGCTAACAAAAGCCAAATCTAAAAATACCTTTTGGCACTTAAACTGACCACCGGTGCGGTTGATGACCTTTGTAAGTAGCAAGTGTTCCTACGACACGTGCTTCCAGGGTCCTTCCTTCTTTTCCGAATCAACCGATTCGCGTTGGAATCATGAGTCCGAGGTCTCCGGTTTTCAGGAGCGTATGTGTCCTCTGGATGGTTGCTGCTAATTACGGAACTCAAGACGAGTTAGTGAACCGCAGACTCATGATCAAGGCAGAACAGGCTAAACGTAGAACCCTGCGATCCATGGTCTTGCGTGAAGAAAGGCATGTCAAATATCAATATAAAATTTGACAGTAAACCTATTCCTAGCCTCTTCCTGCCCCGTGAAGTTAATTATACTTATATAGCGCTTTTTCCCAAGAGACTCAAAGTGCTTTACATTGTGAAAACCCATTATCAATATTTTTAAGCTACATTTAAACCAGTGTGGGTGGCACTGGGAGCAATGAGGGCAAGGTGTCTTGCCCATGGACACAACGGCAGTGCCTTCAGTGATCAGGGGTCATGTGGCTATAGATGTAGCTTACCACCACCAGGTGTGAATGAATGATGGGTTCCCACTTCTCTGTGAGCGCTTTGAGTATCTAACAATAGAAAAGCGCGATATAAATCTAATCCATTATTATTATTATTGTTTGGTGTGGGCTCACAGTGTGGCGCATATTTTTTTCATTAGATCACAATTTCTGCCAGTCCTGATGTGTGTGCCAAGTTTGGTGAGTTTTGAAGCATTTTAAGGGGGTCAAATTGCAGCTCAAAGAGGCAAAAATAGCATTTTTGGGCGAAAATTTTGCTTTGAATGAGTTTTTGCAAAATTTCTGTTGATTTTGGGTACAGACGTTTTTTATTGGAAATGTAGGTCTAAGTCAGACCTACACAGAGGTTTTTGTTTCATGTCTCTACGACATTCCTAACGGAAGTTACGAGCAGTCTGTTTTTTGTCTCTTCCTAGGGGGCGTTAGCGCGCAATTTTCATTTTTGGGGTTTGGTTGCTTACTATGTTGTGGTGTCACGGTAGACCGACGTGTTTGTCAACTTTGGTGAGTTTTGAAGCATGTTAAGGGGGTGAAATTGGGGTGCGACGGTGCGGAATAAAGAAAGAAAGAATAATAATAATAAAACGTTACAGATTCAATAGGGTCCTTGCATAGGCAGGGCGGACCCTAATAAAACGGACGAGATTCAATAGGGTCCTTGCCTATGGCAAAGGACTCCTGTGGAGTCCTTTGCCATAGGCAGGGCGGACCCTAATAATGAAAAGAATATCAATGGCATATAAAATAAAATCTAAATAAAAATGTTATGTCTTTTTTTCTATTTGCAATCTAACGAGGTAAATATCACATTTTTTTCCACAGGCTAATAATAAACTGGAAAATAAAATAACAATAATGAACGAAGCAAACATTCAAGCCTTGAAGTAGCAAGAGAAAATGCATGAATAAAACGTAAATTATTGCTCAGTTTGCTGGAAGTTTCCCGGAAGAGTTAGTGCTGCAAAGGATTCTGGGTATTCGTTCTGTTCACCCGAAATGTGTTTGTCATTCTTGTTGGGCGTAGTGGGTAGAGCGGCCGTGCCACAAACCTGAGGGTTGCAGGTTCGCTTCCCACCTATTAACATCCAAATCGCTGCCGTTGTGTCCTTGGGCAGGACACTTCACCCTTTGCCCCCGGTGCCGCTCACACTGGTGAATGAATGATGAATGAACGGTGGTGGTCGGAGGGGCCGTAGGCGCCAACTGGCAGCCACGCTTCCGTCAGTCTACCCCAGGGCAGCTGTGGCTACAGATGTAGCTTACCACCACCAGGTGTGAATGAATGATGGGTTCCCGCTTCTCTGTGAGCGCTTTGAGTATCTAACAATAGAAAAGCGCGATATAAATCTGATCCATTATTATTATTATTATTATTATTATTATTATTATTGTTTGGTGTGGGCTCACAGTGTGGCGCATATTTGTAACAGTGCTAAAGTTGTTTATACGGCCACCCTCAGTGTGACCTGTATGGCTGTTGACGAAGTATGCGTTGCATTCACTTGTGTGTGTGTGTGTGTGTGTGTGTGTGTGTGTGTGTGTGTGTGTGTGTGTAAAAGCCACAAATATTATGTGACACGATGGAGGAAAAGCGGACGTGACGACAGGTTGAAGAGAACGCTAAAGACAGGGCCTTAAATGCACGCCCCCAATATAGTTGTCCAGGTGGAAATCGGTAGAAATTCAGGAGAATGGTTGCCCCGGGAGATTTTCGGGAGGGGCACTGAACTTCGGGAGTCTACCGGGAAAATTATGAGGGTTGGCAAGTATGAGTATTAGCGGTGAATGCGGTATAACACTGGAGGGCCAGCTCTAATGCTAAATTGATATTGCCTCAAGGGCCAAATTAAATTACACGGCGGGCCGGATTTGGCTCGCGGGCTAGAGTTTGACACCCATGGTCTAGTTTAGGGGTGCCCACACTTTTTCCTGCAGGCGAGCTACTTTTCAATTGACCAACTCGAGGGGATCTACCTCATTTATATATATCATTTATATTTATTTATTTATGAAAGAGACATTTTTGTAAACAAGTTAAATGTGTTTTAATACAAGCATGTGTAACACATATAGATGTCTTTCTTTCACAAAGACAAGAATATAAGTTGGTGTATTACCTGATTCTGATGACTTGCATTGATTGGAATCAGACAGTAATGATGATAACGCCCACATTTTCAAACGGAGGAGAAACAAAGTTGTCTTTTCTGTACAATACCACATGAAAGTGGTTGCTTTTTGGCATCTAATTCATCCAGCTTCCATACACTTTACAAGAAAAACATTGGCGGCAAATTCCGTAGCTTGCTTGATTGACATTCACGGCACCCGAGGGTCTTGTGAGATGACGCTGGCTGCTGCCAGTTCATTATTATGAAAAAATGACAGAGAGGAAGGCGAGAAGCACTTTTTATTTCAACAGACTTTCGCGCCGTCCCTTCCGTCAAAACTCTAAAGGCCGACTGCTCATTTCCTATCTTCACAATAAAAGCCCTGCTTCATGCTGCCTGCGCTAACAAAATAAGAGTCTCGGAAAGCTGGCCTGCACATCGCCAGCTTTCTGAGGGATCGCTTGTGCACGCCAGTTTTCCCAGACTCTGTATTTAGTTAGCGCAGGCAGCATGAAGCAGGGCTTTTATTGTGAAGATAGGAAATGTGCAGTCGGCCTTTAGAGTTTTGACGGAAGGTACGGCGCGAGAGTCTGTTGAAATAAAAAGTGTTTCTCGCCTTCCTCTCGGTCATATTTTCATAATAATGATCTTGCAGCAGCCAGCGTCATCTCACAAGACCCTCCGGTACCGTGAATGTCATTTAAGTGACGTCTTGGTGAAGATTGATGATCACTCATTTTTAGGTCTATTTTTTTTAAAAGCCTGGCTGGAGATCGACTGACACACCCCCCGCGGTCGACTGGTAGCTCGCGATCGACGTATTGGGCACCCCTGCTCTAGTTGGTCGGAGCTAAGTTATATTTAAATGATAGCTGTCGAAAATAATGAGTTAACGCATGTTTTGCCATGAATTGATTAACGTGGACCCCGACTTAAACAAGTAGAAAAACGTATTGGGGTGTTACCATTTAGTGGTCAATTGTACGGAATATGTACTGTACTGTGTAATCTACTAATAAAAGTATCAATCAATCAATCAATGTGATTATATGAAAAAATATCGCGATGATGTTTAAATGCTGAATATTCGCAGAATTAATTTGACCTTAACTGCGGACAGTTACCTAGAAGGCGTGCCAGGTTGTTAGTCAGTCATCAGTTTTCATACACCGGTGCAAAGATGGTGTCGTTTCTGGCAAATTTCACTCCAATACACACCCTGACTAGACTTAAGATCAAACTGTTTTAAGGAAAAGGACGTGCCTTCAAGTAAAACTTTTCAAATATTTCTGTATGACATTCTGACAATACAGCATTGTAGGAATTTCAGAGAATTTATTTGTAAATTATGGTGGAAAATAAGTATTTCATCAACCATTCAAAGCTCTCACTGATGGAAGGAGGTTTTGGCTCAAAATCTCACGATACATGGCCCCATTCATTCTTTCCTTAACACGGATCAATCGTCCTGTCCCCTTAGCAGAAAAACAGCCCCAAAGCATGATGTTTCCACCCCCATGCTTCACAGTAGGTATGGTGTTCTTGGGATGCAACTCAGTATTCTTCTTCCTCCAAACACCACAAGTTGAGTTTATACCAAAAAGTTCTATTTTGGTTTCATCTGACCACATGCAATTCTCCCAATCCTCTGCTGTATCATCCATGTGCTCTCTGGCAAACTTCAGACGGGCCTGGACATGCACTGGCTTAAGCAGAGGGACACGTCTGGCACTGCAGGATCTGATTCCTCTTTCGGCGTAGTGTGTTACTGATGGTAACCTTTGTTACTTTGGTCCCAGCTCTCAGCTGGTCATTCACCAGGTCCCCCTGTGTGGTTCTGGGATTTTTTTCTCACCGTTCTCATGATCATTTTGACCCCACAGGATGAGATCTTGCGTGGAGCCCCAGATCAAGGGAGATAATCAGTGGTCTTGTATGTCTTCCATTTTCTGATAATTGCTCCAACAGTTGATTTTTTTCACACCAAGCTGCTTGCCTATTGTAGATTCACTCTTCCCAGTCTGGTGCAGGTCTACAATTCTTTTCTTAGTGTCCTTCAACAGTTCTTTGGTCTTGGCCATAGTGGAGTTTGGAGTCTGACTGTTTGAGGCTGTGGACAGGTGTCTTTTATACAGATAATGAGTTCAAACAGGTTCCATTAATACAGGTAACGAGTGGAGGACAGAAGAGCTTCTTAAAGAAGAAGTTACAGGTCTGTGAGAGCCAGAGATCTTCCTTGTTTGAAGTGACCAAATACTTATTTTCCACCATAATTTACAAATAAATTCTTTAAAATTCCCACATTCTGTCTCTCACAGTTGAAGTGTACCTATGATGAAAATTACAGACCTCTGTCATCATTTTAAGTGGGAGAACTTGCACAATCGCTGGCTGACTAAATACTTTTTTGCCCCACTGTTTCTGTATTTTGCGTGGCTAATTTGGTCTTTCTTTTCCCCCAATTACTTGTCGTCTTGTTGACTAGTCATAAATATCTGTTAATTCACCCTGTCATCTCTTCAGACAGTCGTAGGTCACGAGCCAAACAAGTGGAGGGGAAGAGAGGACTTACATTTCTGCAATGGTTCCGAGCTTATATTTTAAGCCTATTGTCATTCCAGAACAAGTATCTCTAACACACACAGGAAGTCCTGCCGTTATTTAAGCAGCAGAGATGAAATGCGAGCATTTGTGATTAATAGGGTTTTGTTTGGCCTGTGTGTTATTATGTAACCTGACATTCAAGTAGACCAGGGGTGCCCATTACGTCGATCGCGAGCTACCAGTCGACCGCGGGGGGGTGTGTCAGTCGATCTCCAGCCAGGCTTTTAAAAAAAAATAGACCTAAAAATGAGTGATCATCAATCTTCACCAAGACGTCACTTAAATGACATTCACGGTACCGGAGGGTCTTGTGAGATGACGCTGGCTGCTGCAAGATCATTATTATGAAAATATGACCGAGAGGAAGGCGAGAAACACTTTTTATTTCAACAGACTCTCGCGCCGTACCTTCCGTCAAAACTCTAAAGGCCGACTGCACATTTCCTATCTTCACAATAAAAGCCCTGCTTCATGCTGCCTGCGCTAACTAAATACAGAGTCTCGGAAAACTGGCGTGCACAAGCGATCCCTCAGAAAGCTGGCGATGTGCAGGCCAGCTTTCCGAGACTCTTATTTTGTTAGCGCAGGCAGCATGAAGCAGGGCTTTTATTGTGAAGATAGGAAATGTGCAGTCGGCCTTTAGAGTTTTGACGGAAGGGACGGCACGAAAGTCTGTTGAAATAAAAAGTGTTTCTCGGCTTCCTCTCTGTCATTTTTTCATAATAATGAACTGGCAGCAGCCAGCGTCATCTCACAAGACCCTCGGGTGCCGTGAATGTCAATCAAGCAAGCTACGGAATTTGCCGCCCATGTTTTTCTTGTAAAGTGTACGGAAGCTGGATGAATTAGATGCCAAAAAGCAACCACTTTCATGTGGTATTGTACAGAAAGGACAACTTTTTTTCTCCTCCATTTGAAAATGTGGGCGTTATCATCATTACTGTCTGATTCCAATCAATGCAAGTCATCAGAATCAGGTAATACACCAACTTATATTCTTGTCTTCGTGAAAGAAAGACATCTATATGTGTTACACATGCTTGTATTATCATTAAACACATTTAACTTGTTTACAAAAATGTCTCTTTCATAAATAAATAAATATAAATGATATATATAAATGAGGTAGATCCCCTCGAGTTGGTCAATTGAAAAGTAGCTCGCCTGCAGAAAAAGTGTGGGCACCCCTGAAGTACAGCAACTATTAAGTTCACTATTATTTGGACCAACGAGACAATAATGCACAAGTTAATGTTAATTTAACTAAGTAGTATTTTTGAAACATATTTAATCTGTAATAAACAAAAATAATAGTCTACTTGGACATAATGCAGCCAGGATATACTTGAGTCAATTATGTTTGTTTAATGAATGCAAAGAAAAGACTCAAAGGAGCCATATGTAGTAACTTTAGGGTCAAGTCATCATTAAATGGCCTTGATATGTCTAAAATGCATTAATTAATCATGTTCTTTTCCAAAACCTTTATAACTGATAACAATAGTTCAGCCGGGATATGTTCATTTCAAAATTATATTTACAGCCCCGAAATCTGGTTATTGTTTTCATTTCGATGCCCCGCCTTCCACCGTTTGAAAAGATAAAGTTATGATTTACAGCATAATTTTGACGTTTTATTTCATAATTGACGTTTTATCTAATATTTCCGACTTCATTTTATAATTTTGATTTATTTTTTAAATCTCATAACTTTTTATCTCATAATTTCAATTGATGTCATATTTACCTTTTTTTTTTTAATTCTCATAGTGTGAATGTTGTCTGTCTATCTGTGTTGGCCCTGTGATGAGGTGGCGACTTGTCCAGGGTGTACCCCGCCTTCCGCCCGATTGTAGCTGAGATAGGCGCCAGCGCCCCCCGCCACCCCAAAAGGGAATAAGCGGTAGAAAATGGATGGATGGATGGACTTTTTATCTCATAATTTTAACTATCTCACAATTTTGAGTTTTTGTCTCATAATAATGACTTTTTAATCTTATAATGACGAAAACATTTTAGTGACGGAAAAAGGACTTCCTTACTAACAAAATACTGTTTTGAAAAACAAAACCAAAAAAAAAACATAGCACGTTCCAGTTCTGGCAATCACTTACAAAAGCCCTTAAATTAATATTTTTGTTAAAAACATTTAAATTGACTTAGCTAGCCCTTTTTGTCTTTTTTTTAATTAATTAATTAATTTATATTTTTAGTATTATTTAATAATATTTAATACTATATCTGTATTTGCTTTTGTTTTCTTGTTGTTGAAAGTACCTTGACTGTTGAGTGAATTATAAAAGTATGTTTGTTGTTCAATAACAAAAATAATAAAAAAAAAGTTCTGGCTAACGTGCTAGCATTTAAGCTTGCAACAGCCAGGCAGTGGGAACATAAAAAAAATAGACTGAATAAATCCAACGATATTAATGAGGCGGTTTAGCTCGGTTGGTAGTGGCGGAAAAAGGACTTCCTTACTAATAAAATACTGTTTTGAAAAAAACAAAAAAAAAAAACATAGCATGTTTCAGTTCTGGCTATCACTTACAAAAGCCCTTAAATTGATATTTTTGTTAAAAACATTTAAAGTGACTTAGCTAATTGTCTTTATTTTTTTTTTTTCAAATATTTTTTAGTAATATTATTTAATATTTAATACTATATCTGTATTTGCTTTTGTTTTCTTGTTGATAGTACCTTGACTGTTGAGTGAATTATAAAAGTATGTTTGTTGTTCAATAACAAAAATAATAAAAACGTTCTGGCTAACGTGCTAGCATTTAAGCTTGCAACAGCCAGGCAGTGGGAACAAAAAAAAAAATAGACTGAATAAATCCAACAATATTAATGGGGCGGTTTAGCTCGGTTTGTAGAGCGGCCGTGCCAGCAACTTTAGGGTTGCAAGTTCAATTCCCGCTTCTGCCATCCTAGTTACTGCTGTTGTGTCCTTGGGCAAGACACTTTACCCACCTGCTCCCAGTGCCACCCACACTGGTTTGAATGTAATTTAGATATTGGGTTTCACTATGTAAAGCGCTTTGAGTCACTAGAGAAAAAGCGCTATATAAATATAATTCACTTCACTAATGTAAGGTATGAGTTTTGTCTCGCTTATTATAATGTATAATAATAAGGAAGAGTATATAAAAACAGCTAAACTTGTGGGACTTGGTGGGCATAGCGATGCCGGATTTGTTCTTCGGTGGATGCCTCGGACAAGAACACAGCGAATAATAAGAAAATAAAGATTTATTTAAAACTAAAACAGGCTAGGAACAGAAACACTGGTGCTAAGCAGAAAAGACAAACAAGGAGCTAGCATGGGAGCTAGGGAAACAAACAGACACACTACACTTGGCACAAGGGCACAAAAAGGGAAAACAAAACAATTAGCATGAGAGCTAGGGGGAAAAAAACAAAGGCATAGCTCGAAAGCTAGCGAGTATCAACATGAAAAGCAGTCGTCACTTGTTGCATAAAGGCCAATTGGGATCCGAGGTTGAAAAACAAAAGGGGCAGGCTTAAATAGTGCAGTAATCAAGAGTAACAGGTGGAAACAATATGCAACCATGGTGACGGAGCAAAACAGGAAATAAGGAAGTCAAACAACAGAATGTGGTATAAAAATGAACAAAGCTATAATATGGTATGATCCGGGCATCGGATCATAACAAAACTAAGGCCAGGTATGTCATTAACTTTCTGATCATATTTTGTTCGCAAGCCAGCAGGTGTTCAGCAAGTTAGCAGGATTCCAATTCGGTATTTTTCATCGATTGTATCAGTCAATAAATATTTAGTGTTTTTGTGTTGTTTGTTAAGATTAATGTATGTCAAATGCTGAACTGTTTGTGTTTTGTTTGTCATTAAGGTGGACTGGCAGTTTAACACTGAGGACCAAGTCCAATCCTGAGGTGACTTTGTGCTTTCTGTTGTACTAAAATATATTTTTGTTGCACTATATTTAAACTTTATTGTACATTGTGGGGAGTATTAATAAATCTGTATTAGTTTCGGGTTACCAACTCTATAAACAAGGCTTGCAATGTACACATATTTCCACTAGATGGCGCCAGTGCCCTGTGAATGTCTTCTTTGGGACTGCATGAATAGAACAGTCCAGTGTTTTTCAACCCTTTTTTGAGCCGAGGCACATATTTTTTTCAATGAAAAAATCCAAAGGCACCTGCAGAAATCATAAAAAAATGAAAATCAGTCGACCAGGGGTCACCAACCAGGTCGCCCGTAAGGACCAGATGAGTCGCCCGCTGGCCTGTTCTAAAAATAGCTCAAATAGCAGCACTTACCAGTGAGCTGCCTCTATTTTTTAAATGTTATTATTTACTAGCAAGCTGGTCTCGCTTTTTAATTCTAAAAGAGACAAAACTCAAATAGAATTTGAAAATCCAAGAAAATATTTTAAAGACTTGGTCTTCACTTGTTTAAATAAATTCATACATTTTTTTACTTTGCTTCTTATAACTTTCAGAAAGACAATTTTAGAGAAAAAATACAACCTTAAAAATGATTTTTAGGATTTTTAAACACATATACCTTTTTACCTTTTTACCTTTTAAAATCCTTCCTCTTCTTTCCTGACAATTTAAATCAATGTTCAAGTATTTTTTTTTTCATTGTAAAGAATAATAAATACATTTTATTTAATTCTTCATTTTAGCTTCTGTTTTTTCAACAAAGAATATTTGTGAAATATTTCTTCAAACTTATTATGATTAAAATAAATAAAAAAATATTCTGGCTAATCTAGAAAATCTTTAAAATCAAATTAAAATCTTATTTTAAAGTCTTTTGAATTTATTTTAACATTTTTGTTCTGGAAAATCTAGAAGAAATAATGATTTGTCTTTGTTAGAAATATAGCTTGGTCCAATTTGTTATATATTCTAACAAAGTGCAGATTGGATTTTAACCTATTTAAAACATGTCATCGAAATTCAAAAATTAATCTTAATCCGGAAAAATTACTAATGATGTTCCATAAATTCTTTTTTTTTATTTTTTCAAAAAGATTCGAATTAGCTAGTTTTTCTTTTTTTTTTTCAGTTGAATTTTGAATTTTAAAGAGTCGAAATTGAAGATAAACTATGTTTCAAAATTTAATTTTAATTTTTTTCCCTGTTTTCTCTTTTAAACCATTCAATTAAGTGTTTTTTTCATAATTTATTCTCTACAAAAAACCTTCTATAAACGGAAAAAAAATGTATCACGGAACGACACACAGAAATACCCATTTTTTTTATATATATATAGATTTATTTATTAAAGGTAAATTGAGCAAATTGGCTATTTCTGGCAAATTATTTAAGTGTGTATCAAACTGGTAGCCATCCGCATTAATCAGTACCCAAGAAGTAGCTCTTGGTTTCAAAAAGGTTGGTGACCCCTGGCGTAAAGGATATCACCACATGGACTCCGGAACACTTCATAAAACCACTGTCAGTAACTACAGTTTTTCTTTACATCTGTAAATGCAAGTTAAAACCATACTATGGTAAGCCGAAGCCATTTATCAACAACACCCAGAAACGCTGCAGGCTTTGCTAGGCAGGAGCTCATCTAAGATGGACTGATGCAAAGTGGAAAAGTGTTCTGTGGTCTGACGAGTCCACATTTCAAATAATTTTTGGAAACTGTGGACGTGGTGTCCTCCGGAAAAAAGAGGAAAATAACCATACGGATTGTTATAGGCGCAAAGTTTCAAAGCCAGCATCTGTGATGGTATGGTGGTGTATTAGTGCCCAAGGCATGGGTAACTTACACATCTGTGAAGGCACCATTAAGGGTGAAAGGTTCATACAGGTTTTGGAACAACATATGTTGCCATCCAAGCAACTTTTATCGTGGACGCCCCTGCTTATTTCAGCAACACAACGTCAATCCACGTGTTACAACAGCGTGGCTTCATAGTAAAATAGTGCGGGTACTAGACTGGCCTGCCTGTAGTCCAGACCTGTCTGGAAATGTGTGGCGCATTATGAAGCCTAAAATATCACAACGGAGACCCCGGACTGTTGAACAAGTAAAGCCGTACATTAAGAAGAATGGGAAAGAATTCAAGTTTATTGTTCTTCGGTCAAATGGTCAACAAAGCAAACAAACAGTTGTACATTCATAGATTGAAAATAAAAAATGTTACAGACCGAAAGGGTTTAGGCTGAGGTTAAACACTTATTGCGCCTAACCCTATAAACAATTTCAAGTACAAAATAAACTTCCGAAAATTATAAAACGTCCTTTGCACAACTTATTATAAACAACATTATAAACAACATGGACGTAGTTCAATTTTATACACAGTACAGGCATGTGAAATATCCCTGTGTGCATATTAGACCTTTGCAATAATTATATATACAATATATACAAACAATTGTACTTCTATTATTATTTATATCTCATGTTTAATTTTAATCAACATTAATCAATCAATCAATCAATCAATGTTTATTTATATAGCCCCAAATCACAAATGTCTCAAAGGACTGCACAAATCATTACGACTACAACATCCTCGGAAGAACCCACAAAAGGGCAAGGAAAACTCACATCCAGTGGGACGCCAGTGACAATGCTGACTATGAGAAACCTTGGAGAGGACCTCAGAAGTGGGCAACCCCCGCCCTCTAGGGGACCGAAAGCAATGGATGTCGAGCGGGTCTAACATGATACTGTGAAAGTTCAATCCATAGTGGCTCCAACACAGCCGCGAGAGTTCAGTTCAAGCGGATCCAAGACAGCAGCGAGAGTCCCGTCCACAGGAAACCATCTCAAGCGGAGGCGGATCAGCAGCGTAGAGATGTCCCCAACCGATACAGGCGAGCGGTCCATCCTGGGTCCCGACGAGCGGTCCATCCTGGGTCTCGACTCTGGACAGCCAGTACTTCATCCATGGTCATCGGACCAGACCCCCTCCACAAGGGAGCGGGGGACATAGGAGAAAGAAAAGAAGCGGCAGATCAACTGGTCTAAAAAGGAGGTCTATCAACATCCTCGGAAGAACCCACAAAAGGGCAAGGAAAACTCCCACCCAGTGGGCAGGGAGAATTCACATCCAGTGGGACGCCAGTGACAATGCTGACTATGAGAAACCTTGGAGAGGACCTCAGAAGTGGGCAACCCCCGCCCTCTAGGGGACCGAAAGCAATGGATGTCGAGCGGGTCTAACATGATACTGTGAAAGTTCAATCCATAGTGGCTCCAACACATCCGCGAGAGTTCAGTTCAAGCGGATCCAAGACAGCAGCGAGAGTCCCGTCCACAGGAAACCATCTCAAGCGGAGGCGGATCAGCAGCGTAGAGATGTCCCCAACCGATACACAGGCGAGCGGTCCAGCCTGGGTCTCGACTCTGGACAGCCAGTACTTCATCCATGGTCATCGGACCGGACCCCCTCCACAAGGGAGGGGGGGACATAGGAGAAAGAAAAGAAGCGGCAGATCAACTGGTCTAAAAAGGAGGTCTATTTAAAGGCTAGAGTATACAGATGAGTTTTAAGGTGAGACTTAAATGCTTCTACTGAGGTAGCATCTCGAACTGTTACCGGGAGGGCATTCCAGAGTACTGGAGCCCGAACGGAAAACGCTCTATAGCCCGCAGACTTTTTTTGGGCTCTAGGAATCACTAATAAGCCGGAGTCTTTTGAACGCAGATTTCTTGCCGGGACATATGGTACAATACAATCGGCAAGATAGGATGGAGCTAGACCATGTAGTATTTTATACGTAAGTAGTAAAATACTTACTAGTGCGACCCCCCCCACCCCTTTTAAGGGGACGGGCAATATGCGCATGTGTAAAGTTAGGAGGACATGCCTCATTTAGCGCAAAAAAGTCTTTTGAACGCAGATTTCTTGCCGGGACACATAGTATTAACTACAATGTTAATTCAAGAGTGATATATTTTTTCAAGACATTGGTCTTAAAGTGTTTTTTTTCCACCTGAAAAGCTTGAAAAATGTATCTCCTCAGTTCCCAAACGTTTAAGGTGTGTTGTTAAAAGGAAAGGCCGTGTAACACAGTGGTAAAAATGCCCCCGTGTCAACTATTTTGCAACCTGTTGCTGACATAAAATTCTAAGTTAATGATTATTTGCTAAAAAAAAAATAGGTTTCTCAGTGTGAACATTAAATATCTTGTCTTTGCAGTCTATTCAATTGAATATAAGTTGAAAAGGATTAATAAATCATTGTATTCTGTTTTTATTTACCATTTACACAACGTGCCAACTTCACTGCTTTTGGGTTTTGTACATCTTGAATAGAAAAGCATTCTCCAGTCTGACCTGGTGCCACCGGGTATACATTGTTGGACCACATGCCAGCCTTAAGAGGGTTACATGTCACTTTAGTTTCCATTTCCTACAAGGGTGTCTTGCTTCAGTGCCTGGCAGACACAAGCACGAATTGAATCCAGCCTGAGCTGTTCACATCTTTTAAACGCGGGGGGGTCAGAGTTAATTTATGCGTCTGCTTGCCGGCAGAAGTGAAAGATGATTCTAACAAGGTCTGGAATGGCGTTTAGCTGGCTGTCACTGTGGAGGCATGGCTTCAATTACAGTGCCTGGTTCTTGCATGACTGCTGTTAGTCAGCGGAGCACTCGTGTTGACAGTTGCTGTTTTGTAGTGGAGCAGTCAGTCTGGACTCTTGGACTTATATTCAAGTTTGTTTCACCTCGACTAACTTAAAGGGAAACTGCACTTTTTCCAGATATTTTGCTTAATATATACAAACCCCGTTTCCATATTAGTAGGGAAATTGTGTTAGATGTAAATATAAACAGAATACAATGATTTGCAAATCATTTTCAACCCATATTCAGTTGAATATGCTACAAAGACAACATATTTGATGTTCAAACTCATAAACATTATTTTTTTGTGTGCAAATAATTAACTTAGAATTTCATGGCTGCAAAATGTGCCAAAGTAGTTGGGAAAGGGCATGTTCACCACTGTGTTGCATCACCTTTTCTTTTAACAACACTCAATAAACGTTTGGGAACTGAGGAAACTAATTGTTGAAGCTTTGAATTCTTTCCCATTCTTGTTTTATGTAGAGCTTCAGTCGTTCAACAGTCCGGGGTCTGCGCTGTCGTATTTTACGGTTCATAATGCGCCACAAATTTTCCATGGAACACATGTCTGGACTGCAGGCGGGCCAGGAAAGTACCCGCACTCTTTTACTACAAAGTAACGCTGTTGTAACAAGTGGCTTGGCATTGTTTTGCCGAAATAAGCAGGGGCGTCCACGATAACGTTGCCTGGATGACAACATATGTTGCTCCAAAACCTGTATGTACCTTTCAGCATTAATGGTGCCTTCACAGATGTGTAAGTTACCCATGCCTTGAGTTTGAGCACGTGGCTTGGCATTGTTTTGCTGAAATAAGCAGGGGCGTCCATGGTAACGTTGCTTGGATGACAACATATGTTGTTCCAAAACCTGTATGGACCATTCAGCATTAATGGTGCCTTCACAGATGTGTAAGTTACCCATGCCTTGAGTTTGAGCACGTGGCTTGGCATTGTTTTGCTGAAATAAGCAGGGGCGTCCATGTTAACGTTGCTTGGATGACAACATGTGTTGCTCCAAAACCTGTATGGACCTTTCAGCATTAATGGTGCCTTCACAGATGTGTAAGTTACCCATGCCTTGAGTTTGAGCACGTGGCTTGGCATTGTTTTGCTGAAATAAGCAGGGGCGTCCACGATATAACGTTGCTTGGATGACAACATATGTTGCTCCAAAACCTGTATGGACCATTCAGCATTAATGGTGCCTTCACAGATGTGTAAGTTACCCATGCCTTGAGTTTGAGCACGTGGCTTGGCATTGTTTTGCTGAAATAAGCAGGGGCGTCCACGATAATGTTGCTTGGATGACAACATATGTCGCTCCAAAACCTGTATGGACCATTCAGCATTAATGGTGCCTTCACAGATGTGTAAGTTACCCATGCCTTGAGTTTGAGCACGTGGCTTGGCATTGTTTTGCCGAAATAAGCAGGGGCGTCCATGATAACGTTGCTTGGATGACAACATTTGTTGCTCCAAAACCTGTATGGACCTTTCAGCATTAATGGTGCCTTCACAGATGTGTAAGTTACCCATGCCTTGAGTTTGAGCACGTGGCTTGGCATTGTTTTGCTGAAATAAGCAGGGGCGTCCACGATAACGTTGCTTGGATGACAACATATGTTGTTCCAAAACCTGTATGGACCTTTCAGCATTAATGGTGCCTTCACAGATGTGTAAGTTACCCATGCCTTGAGTTTGAGCACGTGGCTTGGCATTGTTTTGCCGAAATAAGCAGGGGCGTCCATGATAACGTTGCTTGGATGACAACATATGTCGCTCCAAAACCTGTATGGACCATTCAGCATTAATGGTGCCTTCACAGATGTGTAAGTTACCCATGCCTTGAGTTTGAGCACGTGGCTTGGCATTGTTTTGCTGAAATAAGCAGGGGCGTCCATGATAACGTTGCTTGGATGACAACATATGTTGCTCCAAAACCTGTATGGACCTTTCAGCATTAATGGTGCCTTCACAGATGTGTAAGTTACCCATGCCTTGAGTTTGAGCACGTGGCTTGGCAATGTTTTGCTGAAATAAGCAGGGGCGTCCATGGTAACGTTGCTTGGATGACAACATATGTTGTTCCAAAACCTGTATGGACCTTTCAGCATTAATGGTGCCTTCACAGATGTGTAAGTTACCCATGCCTTCAGTTTGAGCACGTGGTTTGGCATTGTTTTGCTGAAATAAGCAGGGGCGTCCATGATAACGTTGCTTGGATGACAACATATGTTGCTCCAAAACCTGTATGGACCTTTCAGCATTAATGGTGCCTTCACAGATGTGTAAGTTACCCATGCCTTGAGTTTGAGCACGTGGCTTGGCATTGTTTTGCTGAAATAAGCAGGGGCGTCCACGATAACGTTGCTTGGATGACAACATATGTTGTTCCAAAACCTGTATGGACCTTTCAGCATTAATGGTGCCTTCACAGATGTGTAAGTTACCCATGCCTTGAGTTTGAGCACGTGGCTTGGCATTGTTTTGCTGAAATAAGCAGGGGCGTCCACGATAACGTTGCTTGGATGACAACTTATGTTGCTCCAAAACCTGTATGGACCATCCAGCATTAATGGTGCCTTCACAGATGTGTAAGTTACCCATGCCTTGAGTTTGAGCACGTGGCTTGGCATTGTTTTGGGTACTAATACACCCCCATACCATCACACATGCTGGCTTTCGAACTTTGCGCCTAGAACAATCCGGATGGTTCTTTTCCTCTTTGTTCCGGAGGACACCACGTCCACAGTTTCCAAATATAATTTAAAATGTGGACTCGTCAGACCACGGAACACTTTTCCGCTTTGCATCAGTCCATCTTAGATGATTTTGGGCCCAGCCAAGCCAGAGGTGTTTCTGGGTGTTGTTGATAAATGGGTTTCGCTTTGCATAGTAGAGTTTTAACTTGCACTTACAGATGTAGCGACCAACTGTATTTACTGACAGTGGTTTTATGAAGTGTGGTGATATCCTTTACACACTGATGTTGGTATTTTCTTCTTTGTTCCGGAGGACACCACGTCCACAGTTTTCCAAACATAATTTGAAATGTGGACTCGTCAGACCTCGGAACACTTTTCCACTTTGCATCAGTCCATCTTAGATGATCTCGGCCCCAGCCAAGCCGGCGGTGTTTCTGGATGTTGTTGATAAACGGGTTTTGCTTTGCATAGTAGAGTTTTAACTTGCACTTACAGATGTAGCGACCAACTGTAGTCACTGACAGTGGTTTTATGAAGTGTGGTGATATCCTTTACACACTGATGTTGGTGTTTTCTTCTTTGTTCCGGAGGACACCACGTCCACAGTTTCCAAACATAATTTGAAATGTGGACTCGTCAGACCTCGGAACACTTTTCCACTTTGCATCAGTCCATCATAGATGATCTCGGCCCCAGCCAAGCCAGAGGTGTTTCTGGGTGTTGTTGATAAACGGGTTTTGCTTTGCATAGCAGAGTTTTAACTTGCACTTACAGATGTAGCGACCAACTGTATTTACTGACAGTGGTTTTATGAAGTGTGGTGATATCCTTTACACACTGATGTTGGTATTTTCTTCTTTGTTCCGGAGGACACCACGTCCACAGTTTCCAAACATAATTTGAAATGTGGACTCGTCAGACCTCGGAACACTTTTCCACTTTGCATCAGTCCATCTTAGATGATCTCGACCCCAGCCAAGCCAGAGGTGTTTCTGGATGTTGTTGATAAACGGGTTTTGCTTTGCATAGTAGAGTTTTAACTTGCACTTACAGATGTAGCGACCAACTGTAGTCACTGACAGTGGTTTTATGAAGTGTGGTGATATCCTTTACACACCGATGTCGGTTTTTGATGCAGTACCACCTGAGGGGTCATAGGTCCGTAATATCATCGCTTACGTGCAGTGATTTCTCCAGATTCTCCGAACCTTTTGATGATATTACGGACCGTAGATGGTAAAATCCTTGCAATTGTCACGCCTGTAAGTTTTGGTTTTGGTCAGGTTATGTTTAGCTTTTTGGACAATTCAGTTCTGTCTTGGCATTTCCTGGTTTGTTTTCGTCTCCGTGCCAACTCATTAGTTTTCACCTGTCATGTCACGTCCTTGTTCTCAGCCTCACACTCGCACGCACCCTACCCATGCTGCACCTTCTTCACGCCCTCGTTTTGTCCAAGTAAGTCTTTGTTTATAGTTCATAGCCAATTGTTTCCGTGCAAAGTCCTTTTAGTTTGTCCATTGTTTCATGCCATCGAGCAGGTGTTTTCGTTTCAAGTTCGTACTGTGTAGCCAAGTTCTGTACCTCCATTGTGAGCTCTTTTTGTTGTTCGTTTGTTTATTAAATACATGTCATGTACTCACGTCCACGCCTCGCTCGTGCTGATCCTCATCTGCATCGAGGAAACGATCCATGTCCAAGCCCAGTTGTGACACCAATAGATCGTTGAGAAATGTTGTTCTAATTTGTTTGTGAATTACTTAGCATTTCATGGAAGCTGCTTTTATACCCAATCATGGCACCCACCTGTTCCCAATTAGCCTGCACACCTGTGGGATGTTCCAAATAAGCGTTTGATGAGCAGTCCTCAACTTTATCAGTATTTATCGCCACCTTTCCCAACTTCTTCGTCACTTGTCAAATGCTAAAGTTTGAACATCAAATATGTTGTCTTTGTAGCATATTCAACTGAATATGGGTTGAAAATGATTTGCAAATCATTGTATTTTGTTTATATTTACATCAAACACAATTTCCCAACTCATATGGAAACGGGGTTTGTACAAAACAATAAAAATATTGTGCTGATCTTGAATACGGTTAATATCGGTATCGGCCTATGGTATCAGAAGGAAACATTGTATTGGAACACTTCTATTTTTCAGTGTCTATTTTTTAAAAATGTGAGTCTTCTATGCGTACGCCTCGCTGTTGCCCCCGCAGAGTGGAGGCGGTATTACAAGAATGAGCCATTTTCTTGTGAGACTGAACGGGATGATGTTTGGTGGACCCTAAAAATATCTTCGGCGAGCCTACATTGTGTAATGTGAGGATATGAGAATGATGACGCAATTTAATATAACGAGAAAAAGTTTATTGAGCAAGATGACATTTTAACAGTTGGTTCATATTTTATGAATTCTGTTGAACGGCATCAAAAGCAAAGTCTTTATTCAGCGACGTCAGACTGTGGGGAAAAGGAGAACAAAAATAAGTATTTTATTCCAACCAATTTAAGTCTTGGAAAAACATTATGGCAGGGGTGTCCAAACTTTTTCCACAGAGGGCCGCACACGGAAAAATGTAAGCATTTTTGATATTTTTCATTTTCAACCCATAATAAAATATATGGATTTTTTTTTTTTTTTTTTTTTAAATCCTTAAGGTTCCTGGGGAGCATAGAGCAGTGGTCCCCAACCTTTTTGTATCCGCGGACCGGTCAACGCTTAATAATTTGTCCCGCGGCCCGGGGGGGGGGGGGGGGGGGGGGGGGGTGTCCTTTTTTTTTCTTTTTTTTTCTTTTCTTCTTTGAAGTGAAGTGAAGTGAATTATATTTATATAGCGCTTTTCTCTAGTGACTCAAAGCGCTTTACATAGTGAAACCCAATATCTAAGTTACATTTAAACCAGTGTGGGTGGCACTGGGAGCAGGTGGGTAAAGTGTCTTGCCCAAGGACACAACGGCAGTGACTAGGATGGCAGAAGCGGGAATCGAACCTGCAACCCTCAAGTTGCTGACACGGCCGCTCTACCAACCGAGCTATACCGCCCTTTGGCATGAAAAAGGGGATGTTTTTTGTGGTTGGTGCACTATTTGTAAGTGTATATTGTTTTTTTTATGTTGATTTAATTTAAAAAAATAATATATATATATATATATTTTTTTTTTTTAATAAAAAATTCTCCGGCTTCCTCCCACTTCCAAAGACATGCACCTGGGGATAGGCTCCTCCCACCTCCAAAGACATGCACCTGGGGATAGGCTCCTCCCACCTCCAAAGACATGCACCTGGGGATAGGCTCCTCCCACCTCCAAAGACATGCACCTGGGCATAGGTTGATTGGCAACACTAAAATGGTCCCTAGTGTGTGAATGTGAGTGTGAATGTTGTCTGTCTATCTGTGTTGGCCCTGCGATGAGGTGGCGACTTGTCCAGGGTGTACCCCGCCTTCCGCCCGATTGTAGCTGAGATAGGCGCCAGCGCCCCCCGCGACCCCAAAAGGGAATAAGCGGTAGAAATGGATGGATGGATGGAAAAAATTCTTCTGCGGCCCGGTGGTTGGGGACCACTGGCATAGAGGGTCTCGGTCACTAAAATGTTAAAAACAAGTCAAATTATTATTATTTTTTTTTTATTTAATGCTTACAGTAAATCTCTATATCAACTTGAGGTTGATATAAAGTAAAACAAATAAGGTTTTATGCCTTTTCTGTCAAAGACAACTTTGTTTTTTATAGTAAAACTGAAATATGCAGTATTTAGATGGATAGATAGTACTTTATTTAGCAATTAAAGCCCTCAAAGATCAATAATGCAGGACACCATTGATTTGAATTATTTAATATTTGTGAGTAATCACAGTGAAAAGTTAAATAAAATCCTACTAAATATATTTGAGATCCGAAAGGTTCCCCACTCATAAAGTGATGCATTTTTATTATTATTATTTTTTTTACTTTTAACACTTTAATTACAAGATCAACTTCCGATATATCTGTCGATTTTAAGTTTGAACTATTATTTTGTTTGAATGAATGGAATAAGTTTATTTCGGTCTTATAATCAATCAAATCAATCAACCATTTTGTGTGATTAGTTTTACAGTAAATGTTTTATGTATACAATAATGCACATTTACACACGAAAGAAAAGAAAAAGAATGACCAAAAAAGGAATAGGCTGAAGCCAAAGCTTATATTTGCCTATCTTATACCTTCATAGAACATTAGATTGCCTGGAACATCAACTTTAAAAAAAAAAAATCTAAAAAAAAATCAATGGGATGAAAGTAATTGTTACTATATTTTATAATTTTCAATTATTTCACCTTTCAATGTTTTCTTAAACCTGACCAAAGAAGTACATCACTGAGCTTGTTCCACCATTTAACTCCTAAAACTGTAATACATCTGTATTTTATATTTGTTCTCGCTTTACCTATTTCAAAAATCGACATCCCCCGTAAATTATAATTTTCTCCTCTTAAATGAAATAGCCTGAGAATACAAGCTGGAAAGCTGCTGTTTTTTACTCGAAACATAATTTCCATTGTTTTTAAAAACACAATGTCTGAAAATTTTAACACATTTGAACTTTATAAATAATGGATTGGTATGTTCATAGTAGCAGGCTTTGTGTATTATTCTAATGAATAATACATGTTTTATGCTCTTTGGTCAAAACTTTGATGTTTTTATAAGGCAACCACACAACATATGCAACTTTTTTTCCACATAAAACATTTTAAAGTGATAATTTTCAAGTAATTATTCATTATAACATAGATTTTTTTGTCCCTTTTTGTTTGTGCAATGGAAAAAACGCTTAAAAAAAATGCCTGCATGGCAGCTTTGTGTCAACATTGCCACTTTTTCTCTTTAAATTTCACCTCATTCCATCCATCCATCCATTTTCTACCGCTTATTCCCTTTCGGGCGGAAGGCGGGGTACACCCTGGACAAGTCGCCACCTCATCGCAAGGCCAACACAGAAAGACAGACAACTTTCACACTCACATTCACACACTAGGGACCATTTTTTAGTGTTGCCAATCAACCTATCCCCAGGTGCATGTCTTTGGAAGTGGGAGGGGCCTATCCCCAGGTGCATGTCTTTGGAAGTGGGAGGGGCCTATCCCCAAGTGCATGTCTTTGGAGGTGGGAGGGGCCTATCCCCAGGTGCATGTCTTTGGAGGTGGGAGGGGCCTATCCCCAAGTGCATGTCTTTGGAGGTGGGAGGGGCCTATCCCCAGGTGCATGTCTTTGGAAGTGGAAGGGGCCTATCCCCAGGTGCATGTCTTTGGAAGTGGGAGGGGCCTATCCCCAAGTGCATGTCTTTGGAGGTGGGAGGGGCCTATCCCCAGGTGCATGTCTTTGGAGGTGGGAGGGGCCTATCCCCAAGTGCATGTCTTTGGAGGTGGGAGGGGCCTATCCCCAGGTGCATGTCTTTGGAGGTGGGAGGGGCCTATCCCCAGGTGCATGTCTTTGGAGGTGGGAGGGGCCTATCCCCAGGTGCATGTCTTTGGAGGTGGGAGGGGCCTATCCCCAAGTGCATGTCTTTGGAGGTGGGAGGGGCCTATCCCCAGGTGCATGTCTTTGGAAGTGGGAGGAAGCCGGAGTACCCGGAGGGAACCCACGCAGTCACGGGGAGAACATGCAAACTCCACACAGAAAGATCCTCAGCCTGGATTTGAACCCAGGACTGCAGGACCTTCGTATTGTGAGGCAGACGCACTAACCCTTCTGCCACCGTGAAGCCTCATTCCACTTTTTTTTTTTAAATGTTTTTTTTTATTTATTTTTGCAATATTGTCAATTTTGCAAATGGCCCCCGGGTTGCACTTTGGACACCCCTGCCCTATGGTAAAATATGGTTTCAAAGAGGGTAATATTGCTCATTTTGTTACCTTTCCAGCATCGCGGCTCTTGGCCCTCAGCTTGTTGACCTGGGACTCGGCGATGTCAGCACGCTCCTGAGCCTCTTCCAGCTCATGCTGGACCTTCCTGAGTCTGGACATGTGAGTGTTGGCCTGCTCCTCCTGTGGAGTTAAAAAGTAAAATATTAAAGTACTCTACGATAAGCAATATTTAACTTAAAAGGACTTACAGCCTCCTCCGACTGTCTCTTGTACGCCTTGACTTTAAGCTGAAGTTTGTCCACCAGATCCTGAAGTCTGTTCACGTTCTTCTTGTCCTCCTCAGTCTTTATGAATACAAATATATACGCAGTATTATAGTCTGTATGTTTTATCGTTAAAAGTGTTCATTGATGATTCTTGTAAGAGGAGACACCTGGTAGGTCAGCTCCTTCACTCTCCTCTCATATTTGCGGACTCCTTTAATAGCGTCCGCTCCGCGTTTCTGCTCTGCGTCAACATCAGATTCAAGCTCACGCACCTGAAGTCAAAGACATATTGAACGTTATTAAATGTGTCATGCGTCTACAATCTTAACGTCATCGGTCTCAGCGAAACCTGGCTAAAACCTAACGACTTTTTTGCGCTAAATGAGTCATGTCCTCCTAACTTTACACATGCGCATATTGCCCGTCCCCTTAAAAGGGGTTGGGGGGTCGCACTAGTAAGTATTTTACTACTTACGTATAAAATACTACACGGTCTAGCTCCATCCTATCTTGCCGATTGTATTCAATCAATCAATCAATCAATCAATCAATGTTTACTTATATAGCCCTAAATCACTAGTGTCTCAAAGGGCTGCACAAACCACTACGACATCCTCGGTAGGCCCACATAAGGGCAAGGAAAACTCACACCCAGTGGGACATATGTCCCGGCAAGAAATCTGCGTTCAAAAGACTCCGGCTTATTAGTGATTCCTAGAGTCCAAAAAAAGTCTGCGGGCTATAGAGCGTTTTCCGTTCGGGCTCCAGTACTCTGGAATGCCCTCCCGGTAACAGTTCGAGATGCCACCTCAGTAGAAGCATTTAAGTCTCACCTTAAAACTCATCTGTATACTCTAGCCTTTAAATAGACCTCCTTTTTAGACCAGTTGATCTGCCGCTTCTTTTCTTTTTTCTCCTATGTCCCCCCCTCCCTTGTGGAGGGGGTCCGGTCTGATGACCATGGATGACGTACTGGCTGTCCAGAGTCGAGACCCAGGATGGACCGCTCGCCTGTATCGGTTGGGGACATCGCTACGCTGCTGATCCGCCTCCGCTTGAGATGGTTTCCTGTGGACGGGATTCTCATTGCTGTCTTGGATCCGCTTTGAACTGAACTCTCGCGGCTGTGTTGGAGCCACTATGGATTGAACTTTCACAGTATCATGTTAGACCCGCTCGACATCCATTGCTTTCGGTCCCTTAGAGGGGGGGGGGGGTTGCCCACATCTGAGGTCCTCTCCAAGGTTTCTCATAGTCAGCATTGTCACTGGCGTCCCACTGGATGTGAATTCTCCCTGCCCACTGGGTGTGAGTTTTCCTTGCCCTTTTGTGGGTTCTTCCGAGGATGTTGTAGTCGTAATGATTTGTGCAGTCCTTTGAGACATTTGTGATTTGGGGCTATATAAATAAACATTGATTGATTGATTGAATATACAACGAAAACTTTAACCTTAGTCCTAACATAAACAATAAATATAAATCGTTTGAGGTGCTTACTATGAGGGCTGTCACACCACTGCCTCTACACCTGGCTGTTATCTACCGCCCCCCAGGGCCCTATTCGGACTTTATCAATGAATTCTCAGAGTTCGTTGCTGATCTAGTGACGCACGCCGATAATATAATCATAACTCTCGCTGCTGTGTTGGATCCGCTTTGGACTGGACTCTCGCGACTGTGTTGGATCCATTATGGATTGAACTTTCACAGTATCATGTTAGACCCGCTCAACATCCATTGCTTTCCTCCTCTCCAAGGTTTCTCATAGTCATCATTGTCACCGACGTCCCACTGGGTGTGAGTTTTTCCTTGCCTTTATGTGGGCCTACCGAGGATGTCGTAGTGGTTTGTGCAGCCCTTTGAGACACTAGTGATTCAGGGCTATATAAGTAAACATTGATTGATTGATTGATACTGAAAGTCACTACTAGCGACCACGCAGTCTGATAGTTTATATATCCATCCATCCATTTTCTGCCGCTTATTCCCGTTCGGGGTTGCGGGGGGCGCTGGCGCCTATCTCAGCTACAATCGGGCGGAAGGCGGGGTACACCCTGGACAAGTCGCTACCTCATCGCAGGGCCAACACAGATAGTCAGACAACATTCACACTCACATTCACACACTAGGGCCAATTTAGTGTTGCCAATCAACCTATCCCCGGGTGCATGTTTTTGGAAGTGGGAGGAAGCCGGAGTACCCGGAGGGAACCCACGCATTCACGGGGAGAACATGCAAACTCCACACAGAAAGATCCCGAGCCTGGATTTGAACCCAGGACTGCAGGACCTTCGTATTGTGAGGCAGACGCACTAACCCCTCTGCCACCGTGAAGCCCATAGTTTATATATCAATGATGAAATATTAACATTGCAACACATGCCAATACGGCCTTTTTAGTTTACTAAATTGCAATTTTCAATTTCGCGCGGACGTATCATGCTAAAACGTCGCGGTATGATGACGTCACGCATTGTAGAGGACATTTTGTTCCAACACCGTTCCCAGCTATAAGTCGTCTGTTTTCATCACATAATTCCACAGTATTCTGGACTTCTGTGTTGCTGAATCTTTTGCAATTTGTTCAATGAATAATGGAGACGTCAAAGAAGAAAGCTGTAAGTGGGAAGCGGCGTATTGCGGCCGCCTTAAGCAACACAAACACAGCCGGTGTTTCATGGTTTACATTCCCGAAAGATGACTGTGAAGCTTTACTATGGAACGGAGCGGTCAAGCGAACACGGTTGGATTGGACCACACACACAAAGTACAGTGTATTATGCAGCGATCACTTCGAAAGATTGTGTTTCGAAGAGGGTCTTTTGCGAAGGGCAGGGATACGCATCGCCACCACCCGTCGACTGGTGCTGAAAAAAGGTGCGGGGGCAGACCTTCAGGTTGTACAGGTACGATCATATAATTTCACTAAAACACTAGTAACACAATAAGCAGATAAGGGATTTTCCAGAATTATCCTAGTAAATTTGTCTAATAACATCTGAATCGCTCCCACTATATAGTCTTTTTTTCTTTTTCTAGTCCTTCACTCTCACTTTCCTCCTCCACAAATGTGAAGTGAAGTGAATTATATTTATATAGCGCTTTTCTCAAGTGACTCAAAGCGCTTTACATAGTGACACCCAATATCTAAGTTACATTTAAACCAGTGTGGGTGGCACTGGGAGCAGGTGGGTAAAGTGTCTTGCCCAAGGACACAACTGCAGTGACTAGGATGGCACAAGTGGGAATGGAACCTGCAACCCTCAAGTTGCTGGCACGGCCACTCTACCAACCGAGCTATGCCGCCCCACCAATCTTTCATCCTCGCTCAAATTAATGGGGAAATCGTCGCTTTCTCGGTCTGAATCGCTCTCGCTGCAGGTGGCCATGATTGTAAACAATGTTCAGATGTGAGGAGCTCCACAACCCGTGACATCACACACACATCGTCTGCTACTTCCGGTACAGGCAAGGCTTTTTTATTGGCGACAAAAAGTTGCGAACTTTATCGTCGATGTTCTCTACTAAATCCTTTCAGCAAAAATATGGCAATATCACGAAATGATCAAGTATGACACATAGAATGGACCTGCTATCCCCGTTTAGATAAGAACATCTCATTTTCGTCGGCCTTTAACATTACATACCCTAGACTCCAGTTTCTGGAGCTGCTTCTTGCCACCCTTCATGGCGAGTTCCTCCGCCTCATCCAGACGGTGCTGCAGGTCCTTGACACTGACCTCCAGGTTCTTCTTCATCCTCTCCAGGTGAGCGCTGGTGTCCTGTTCCTTCTTCAGCTCCTCGGCCATCATAGCAGCCTAAATAGTGGGTTAATGTAGTCTCAACATAAATACAGTGGGGCGAAAAAGTATTTAGTCAGCCAGCGATTGTGCAAGTTCTCCCACTTAAAATGATGACAGAGGTCTGTAATTTTCATCATAGGTACACTTCAACTGTGAGAGACAGAATGTGGGGAAAAAATCCAGGAATTCACATTGTAGTAATTTTAAAGAATTTATTTGTAAATTATGGTGGACAATAAGTATTTGGTCACTTCAAACAAGGAAGATCTCTGGCTCTCACAGACCTGTAACTTCTTCTTTAAGAAGCTCTTCTGTCCTCCACTCGTTACCTGTATTAATGTCACTTGTTTGAACTCGCTATCTGTATAAAAGACACCTGTCCACAGCCTCAAACAGTCAGACTCCAAACTCCACTATGGCCAAGACCAAAGAGCTGTCGAAGGACACCAGGAAAATAATTGTAGACCTGCACCAGACTGGGAAGAGTGAATCTACAATAGGCAAGCAGCTTGGTGTGAAAAAATCAACTGTGGTAGCAATTATCAGAAAGTGGAAAAATTACAAGACCTCTAATAATCTCCCTCGATCTGGGGCTCCACACAAGATCTCATCCCGTGGGGTCAAAATGATCATGAGAACGGTGAGCAAAAATCCCAGAACCACACAAGGGGACCTGGTGAATGACTTGCAGAGAGCTGGGACCAAAGTAACTAACATCAGTAACACACTACGCCGACAGGGAGTAAAATCCTGCAGTGCCAGACGTGTCCCCCCTGCTTAAGCTTGCCAGAAAGCACATGGGCGAATGTCATGTGGTCAGATGAAACCAAAATAGAGCTTTTTTTTTGTATAAACTCAACTCGTGGTGTTTGGAGGAAGAAGAATACTGAGTTGCATCCCAAGAACACCATACCTACTGTGAAGCATGGGGGTGGAAACATCACGCTTTGGGGCTGTTTTTCTGCTAAGGGGGACAGGACGATTGATCCGTGTTAAGGAAAGAATGGACGGGGCCATGTATCGTGAGATTTTGAGCCATCAGTGAGAGCTTTGAATGGTTGACCAAATACTTATTTTCCACCAAATAAATTCTTTAAAATTCCTACAATGTGAATTCCTGGATTTTTTTTTCACATTCTGTCTCTCACAGTTGAAGTGTACCTATGATGAAAATTACAGACCTCTGTCATCATTTTAAGTGGGAGAACTTGCACCATCGGTGGCTGACTAAATACTTTTCGGCTCAAAGTACTTGATAGCGGTAAGCGGAGAATGCTTCTACTCACATCAGTGATAGCCTTTTTAGCTTTCTCCTCAGCATTTCTGGATTCCTGCACAGCATCGTCCACTTCACTCTGAATCTGGACGAGGTCAGACTCCAGCTTCTTCTTGGTGTTCAGCAGGCTGGTGTTCTTCATGTCATAAAGCGGACAGATTTACTTGGTCTGTATTACCAAGCAGCTTTGGTGTAGGGAAATTAAATTACAGTTATTGAACATTAACCTGAGAGTGGAGAAGTCCGACACGCTCGCTGGCATCAACCAACTCCTGCTCGGCCACTTTGCGTGATCTGTCTGTTTGTTCAAGAGCCGCTTTCAGCTCCTCAATTTCAGCCATCATCAGGGTGTTTCTACGTTCCACCATGACAACCTGCTCCTTCATTTCTTCCTGTCCTCTGACAGCATCGTCAAGGTGCAGTTGGGCATCCTGACAGAAACAAACCGAAAAAAATACATATCAACAGTATTTACTACCGTATTTCCTTGAATTGCCGCCGGGGCGCTAATTAATTTAAAACCTCTTCTCACTCCGGCACTTACCAAAGGCATGCAGTAAAAATTTGAGTGTGATGTAAGGATACCATCATGAAAAGCACATTTAATAACAAAAAAAACTTTATTATTGTCTTACCTTTACTTATAAATGAAGTCCATACGCAGCTCCTTCTGATCAAAAGCATCGATAACTTGTTCATAGTAGTCTTCCTTATCTTTCTTCAGTTTTAAAAGTCTCTCTGTCTCGACGGAGATCTCACTTTATTACCTCCTGCTTCGATTGAAAGTCCAGTTTAGAAAACGGTTTTATTCTAGATATGTAAAAATAAACGATCGCTGCTTGTTGTCACTTCTTCTGCAGCCGAGTAGTCGCAAGAAGGATCACTAGCGCCCTCTACCACCATCATTTAATGACTCATATTTGACACACGCAGCTACGGTATATTGATAAAACATAGCTGCTTACTGTTCTTTTTAGCATATTCAATAGCTTGGACCTTAGATCCTACTGAATAGCTCTTAATGCTATGATCCGCCTCCCGGATCATGTTTGGGTTTTGAGTCTTTTGTGTTTCTTGTTTATTGTTTGACTCTTCCGATTCTTAGTTTGTGCACTTGTTGTTACCATGGTTTCTGATTTGTCCCACCTGCCTTGGTTAGCACACCTTCTTTTCATCAGAGACTCTATTTAACCGGCCTGTTTCATTTATTCGTGCTGGTCTCGTCAAGTTTTGCTACACGCTATCGATGACTTCGTGGACTCCCCTCTATGGTAAGCTAACTGTTTTGGACTTGCTAGCTTTCGCTTTTAGCTCGCTGGTTTTCCTAGCTCACACGCTAGCTCCTTGTTTCGTCAGTTTGTGCGTCGAGCAAGTGTTCTGTTTTGTTTCCCTAGCTCAGACGCTAGCTCCTTGTTTTGTCAGTTTGTGCTTCGAGCAAGTGTTCTGTTTTGTTTCCCTAGCTCACATGCTAGTAGCTCCTTGTTTGCCTTTTTGCCTTAGCAGCAGTGTTTTTGTTCTGAGCCTGTTTTGAGTTTTAATAAAATCATTATTTCTTACCTGTACGCCGTGTCCGAGCACGATCCGCATCTTGAAAGAAGCACCATTCGCATCACGATGCCATGAAGACGCAACACTTAATCTTCTTCCCTTTATGCGATTTCAAATGATTGAGATCAGCCTCCTCCATTTTGAAAATGATGACGGGTGAAGCGTCACTCGTGACGTGACGAGTTTGACCCTGTGGAAATTCTAGACATGCGCTGATAAAAAGAATATTTTGCGAAACGAGTTTGATCCTGAGCCGGCGGTAATGCTAAGCAAGCGCTAATTATTTTGCGGAATTAGTTTGGCAGGCGCATACTATATACCCGGCGGCAATTCAAGTCCACCAGCATTGTTAATGCAGTCATCTTAAGGGTCACCTTGAGTTGTCCCTGGACATTCCTCAGTTGTTTCTGGGCCTCAGCAGCCTGTCTATTGGCATGGCTCAGCTGGATCTCCATCTCGTTGAGGTCTCCCTCCATCTTCTTCTTGACTCTCAGGGCGTCATTCCTGCTTCTGACCTCAGCATCAAGAGTGCTCTGCATGGAGTCAATAACTCTCTGGCTGTTCCTCTTGATCTGCTCCATCTCCTCGTCCTTCTCGGCCAGCTTCCTGTCAACCTCACCCTTGATCTGGTTGAGCTCGAGCTGAACGCGGAGAATCTTTGCTTCTTCATGCTCGAGTGTGCTCTGCAGGGAAAAATTGATTGATTGATACTTTTATTAGTAGATTGCACAGTACAGTACATATTCCGTACAATTGACCACTAAATGGTAACACCGGATAAATGTTCCAACTGGTTTAAGTCGGGGTCCACGTTAATCAGTTCATGGTATAAAATCATGCTGGCTACCCAAGTTGCATGCAATCTTGTTGAACATGCATTTGATATTCCTATGGCTTCAAATAAATATATTTACAACGTAGATAAAGATCGGACTGTATTTACCTCTGCCTCCTCCAGAGCTATCTGAATTTCTGACTTTTCAGTTTCCACGGTTTTCTTGACCTTTTCCAGCTCATGGATGGTCTTTCCAGTTTCTCCAATCTGTTCAGTCAGGTCTGAGATCTCCTCTATAAAGAACAAACTTATTAAACTGAATCACTCCTTGTATACAATGTATACAACTATGTTGTAATTAAAATTCAATAAAAATTAAAGCTGCAAGCAGCGATGGACGGGACCGACTTTTGCTGGTGTTTCCTGCCTTTACCCATTCAACATATCTTTACCTGCACATTACCTACCTTCCCTGCATCCTGGGGTCACACTGGTGCTTCTTTCTGTCACCCATACATGCTGGTGCTTCCTGCCATCACCCAGACAACATATCTTTACCTGCACCTTACCTACCTTCTCTGTATCCTGGAGTCAAACTGGTGCCTCCTTCTTTCACCCAGTCAACATATCTTTACCTGCACATTACCTACCTTCCCTGCATCCTGGGGTCACACTGGTGCTTCTTTCTGTCACCCATACATGCTGGTGCTTCCTGCCATCGCCCAGACAACATATCTTTACTTGCACCTTACCTACCTTCTCTGTATCTTGGAGTCAAACTGGTGCCTCCTTCTTTCACCCAGTCAACATATCTTTACCCGCACACTACCTACCTTCTCTGCATTGTGTGGTCACGCTGGTGCTTCCTGCTTTTAAGCGGCCATCTTGAGACGGCAGCAGCGCAGCAGCATCAGCGCAACGGTTCTTTGAAGGCTCGTAAAATCAAAACAGGAGCAATTAGAAAAACTGTTTGCGCAACTTTTAATCAGAAGGGTTCGATCTCTTACCTGTGCGAGTTTGAAGCCGACACAACAAACGCGCTCAGAGGAGATAATGTTTGAAAAAAGGTGACGGGTTTTCACAAAACTTTTGTTTTGAAGGGGTAATTGCCAACTTCTTGTTGATTTTTGCTGAAGGATGTCAAGTATTGAAATGTAGGTCTAAGAGAGACCTACATAGAAGTTTTTGTTTCATGTCTCCACGACAGTCCTAATGGAAGTTACAAGCAGTTTTCTCTGTGTTTTCTTCCTAGGAGCAGTTTTGTCTGTTTTATTCCTAGGGGGCGCTAGAGCGCAATTTTAAGTTTTGAGTTGTTTTTTTTTATTAGATCGCAATTTTCGCAAGTCTCGATGTGTGTGTCCAGTTTGGTGAGTTTTGAAGCATTTTAAGGGGGTCAAATTACAGCTCAAAGAGGCAAAAATGACATTTTTTAGGAAGTTTTTGTTTTGAAGGAGTGTTTGCCAACTTCCTGTTGATTTTTGCTGAATAATGTAATTTTATGAAATGTAGGTCTAAGTCAAACCTACATAGAAGTTTTTGTTTCATTTCTCTACGACATTACTAACGGAAGTTACAAACAGTTTTGTCTGTGTTTTTTCCTAGGGGGCGCTAGAGCGCAATTTTGAGTTTTGGGGTTTGGTTTTTCGATTAGATGGCAATTTGTGTGTGTAAAACTTTTGTTTTGAAGGGGTAATTGCCAACTTCTTGTTGATTTTTGCTGAAGGATGTCAACTGTTGAAATGTAGGTCTAAGTAAGACCTACATAGAGGTTTTTGTTTCATGTCTCTACAACATTCCTACTGGAAGTTACAAGCAGTTTTGTCCGTGTTTTCTTCCTAGGAGCAGTTTTGTCTGTTTTATTCCTAGGGGGCGCTAGAGCGCAATTTTAAGTTTTGAGGTTCTGTTTTTTTTATTAGATCGCAATTTTCGCCAATTGTGTGTCCAGTTTGGTGAGTTTTTAAGCATTTTAAGGGGGTCAAATTACAGCTCAAAGAGGCAAAAATTTAATTTTTTAGGAAGTTTTTGTTTTAAAGGGGTGTTTGCCAACTTCCTGTTGATTTTTGCTGAATGATGTCAGTGTATGAAATGTAGGTCTAAGTCAGACCTACATAGAGGTTTTTGTTTCATGTCTCTACGACATTCCTAACGGTAGTTACAAGCAGTTTTGTCTGTTTTTTCCTAGGGGGCGCTATAGCGCAATTTTGAGTTTTGGGGTTTGGTTTTTCGATTAGATGGCAATTTGTGTGTGTAAAACTTTTGCTTTGAAGGGGTAATTGCCAACTTCTTATTGATTTTTGCTGAAGGATGTCAAGTATTGAAATGTAGGTCTAAGAGAGACCTACATAGAAGTTTTTGTTTCATGTATCTACGACATTCCTACCGTAAGTTACAAGCAGTTGTGTCTGTGTTTTCTTCCTAGGAGCAGTTTTGTCTGTTTTATTCCTAGGGGGCGCTAGAGCGAGAGTTTTAAGTTTTGAGGTTTGTTTTTTTATTAGATTGCAATTTTTGCCAGTCCTGATGTGTGTGTCCAGTTTGGTGAGTTTTGAAGCATTTTAAGGGAGTCAAATTACAGCTCAAAGAGGCAAAAATGACATTTTTTAGGAAGTTTTTGTTTTGAAGGGGTGTTTGCCTACTTCCTGTTGATTTTTGCTGAATGATGTCAGTTTATGAAATGTAGGTCTAAGTCAGACCTACATAGAAGTTTTTGTTTCATGTCTCTACGACATTCCTAACGGTAGTTACAAGCAGTTTTGTCTGTTTTTTCCTAGGGGGCGCTATAGCGCAATTTTGAGTTTTGGGGTTTGGTTTTTCAATTGGATGGCAATTTGTGTGTGTAAAACTTTTGTTTTGAAGGGGTAATTGCCAACTTCTTGTTGATTTTTGCTGAAGGATGTCAAGTATTGAAATGTAGGTCTAAGTAAGACCTACATAGAGGTTTTTGTTTCATGTATCTACAACATTCCTACTGGAAGTTACAAGCAGTTTTGTCCGTGTTTTCTTCCTAGGAGCAGTTTTGTCTGTTTTATTCCTAGGGGGCGCTAGAGCGCAATTTTGAGTTTTGGGGTTTGGGTTTTCAAATAAATGGAAATTTGTGTGTGTAAAATTTGGTGAGTTCTGAAGCATGTTAAGGGGGTCAAATTACAGCTCAAAGAGGCGGTGGTATAATAATAATACAACCTTAGAACTACAAAAGGGTTCTCTGTCCCAAAGGGACATTCGGTCCCTAAATTTGTTGAAATATTTTGCATTAGTTTACCTTCACGAAGATGCAAAAGCATTGTCACATTAAAATCAAAGTTACAGAACTTAAACGACTTCCATAAAGTATGTACATGTCAATCATATTTGGCATGAATGACTCACGTTGCAGGTTCTTGTTCTCCCTCTTCATGGTCTCCAGTTGATCCAGAGCCTCCTCGTAAGAGTTCTTTATCTTGAACAGTTCAGTACTGAGAGACCGAGCCTCCTTTTGAGTTCCTTCCAGCTCTGCCTGGCCCTCCTCAAACTTCTGCTTCCATTCTGCTAGGACCTGGAAAATGTTAAGAATATTATCAAATTGCAATGTATCAATGCATTTTACTTGGATCATTTAGATGGTAATTGTTACTCTACCTTGTCAAAGTTCCTCTGCTTTTTGTCCAGGTTGGCAGCCACAGCGTTTGCTCTCTCCACATCAATCATAAGGTCCTCAACCTCCGCCTGCAGCCTCTGCTTGGTCTTCTCCAAAGAGGCACACTTAGAGCTCACAGCTTCAATGGACTCCTCAGCATCCTGGAGACGCTGGGCAAGCTTCTTCCTGTAAGGGGGAAACACAAGTTCACAGGTTACACCGTACTTGCCAACCCTCCCGGATTTTCCGGGAGACTCCCGAAATTCAGCGCCTCTCCCGAAAACCTCCCGGGACAAATTTTCTCCCGAATATCTCCCGAAATTCAGGCTCCATGAGAACCTGACTCAGCAATGTTGTGACCTTCTTAAACAGGACAATACTGCCATCTACTGTACATAGAACAGAATAGAATGTAAATATTGCCCAACCAGTCTACATGTAGTCTAGGCTGTTGCCCCCGCGACCCGACCTCGGATAAGCGGAAGATGATGGATGGATGGATGGACAGTCTACATGTGCTTTGTGGACTTGGAGAAGGCATTCGACCGTGTCCCTCGGGAAGTCCTGTGGGGAGAGCTCAGAGAGTATGGGGTATCGGACTGTCTTATTGTGGCGGTCCGCTCCCTGTACGATCAGTGCCAGAGCTTGGTCCGCATTGCCGGCAGTAAGTCGAACACATTTCCAGTGAGGGTTGGACTCCGCCAAGGCTGTCCTTTGTCACCGATTCTGTTCATAACTTTTATGGACAGAATTTCTAGGCGCAGTCAAGGCGTTGAGGGGTTCCGGTTTGGTGACCGCAGGATTAGGTCTCTGCTTTTTGCAGATGATGTGGTCCTGATGGCTTCATCCGACCGGGATCTTAAGCTCTCACTGGATCGGTTCGCAGCCGAGTGTGAAGCGACCGGAATGAGAATCAGCACCTCCAAGTCAGAGTCCATGGTTCTCGCCCGGAAAAGGGTGGAGTGCCATCTCCGGGTTGGGGAGGAGACCCTGCCCCAAGTGGAGGAGTTCAAGTACCTAGGAGTCTTGTTCACGAGTGAGGGAAGAGTGGATGGTGAGATCGACAGGCGGATCGGTGCGGCGTCTTCAGTAATGCGGACGTTGTACCGATCCGTTGTGGTGAAGAAGGAGCTGAGCTGGAAGGCAAAGCTCTCAATTTACCGGTCGATCTACGTTCCCATCCTCACCTATGGTCATGAGCTTTGGGTCATGACCGAAAGGATAAGATCATGGGTACAAGCGGCCGAAATGAGTTTCCTCCGCCGGGTGGCGGGTCTCTCCCTTAGAGATAGGGTGAGAAGCTCTGCCATCTGGGAGGAACTCAAAGTAAAGCCGCTACTCCTTCACATCAAGAGGAGCCAGATGAGGTGGTTCGGGCATCTGGTCAGGATGCCACCCGAACGCCTCCCTGGGGAGGTGTTTAGGGCACGTCCAACCGGTAGGAGGCCACGGGGAAGACCCAGGACACGTTGGGAAGACTATGTCTCCCGGCTGGCCTGGGAACGCCTCGGGATCCCCCGGGAAGAGCTAGACCAAGTGGCTGGGGAGAGGGAAGTCTGGGTTTCCCTGCTTAGGCTGCTGCCCCCGCGACCCGACCTCGGATAAGCGGAAGAAGATGGATGGATGGATGGATATTCTACATTTAAGTGCAGTCAAGGAACATGCATTAGGGAGTCTGTTCTGAAGCCCACAGTAAAGAGACGTAACTTCATCACGTCGCCTGGTTATTGACTCCAACCCAATATATTACACCGTCGACGAGCAAAATGTAGAAATACGCTTGCAAGTTCCAGAACGATTAGAAACAAGTTTTTCAGTTTATCCAGGAGAGTTCGAAGGAGAAGGGGTATGTTGTCTGTAAATTTTGTAGAACAGACTTCTCCATTGAACACGGCGGATGAACGGATATACTCAGCCATGCGAAACACAAAGCGTCCGCAGCGCAGCATCGTTCGCAACCCAGTATTCTGGCCCACCTTGCAAAATGGAGACCCGATGGTGTAACTTATGCTGAGACAAAGATGGCTATGCAAATATCTGGAAGCAACATCCAGTTCTCATTTGCGGATGTCTACAACAAATCCGTCAAGGATATATTCCCGAATTCGGAGATCGCCCGCCAGTACGGAAATGGCAGAACAAAGGTTACTGAAATAGTGAAAGGTAAGTGTTGTTGTTTTTTTTTTTTTTAGTAACCAGCAAGCACAGTACAGTTAGAAGAACAACTGTGTTTTTATTACTGTGTATTTGATAGGTGCCGTTGGAAATTCAACTATTTATTTAATTTATATATAATGAAATAAATATATATAGCTCGAATTCACTCAGTCAAGTATTTCATACACATGTATATTTATATATATATATATATATATGAATTACTTGAGTTGGTGAATTATACTCCTCCCCTCTTAACCACGCCCCCCACCCCCCACCTCCCGAAATCGGAGGTCTCGAGGTTGGCAAGTATATGAATATGTGCAGAAAAGTAGTTAGGATGAAAGTACTATGGATTAAAATAGCCCGCATTAGTATACTTTGGTATTTGGTGAGACTTTACATACTTGGCCTCTTCCAGCTCTTCAGTGCGTTGGATGGCATCAGTCTCGTATTTGGTCCTCCACTGTGCCACCTCACTGTTGGCCTTGGACATTCCTCGCTGCAGCTCCGCTTTGGCCTCCTGCTCTTCGTCAAACTGCTCTCTGAGTAGATCACAGTCATGGCGGGAGGACTGGACAGCATGAGCCAGGGCATTCTTGGCCTAGTGTGTAGTCAAATTACAACAGTGTTTGAATTCCTCCCTCAAACCTTCTCTTTACTATCATTAAAGTATGTTTGTGGTTGTTCCCATATATCTATATCTATATCTATATCTGGTCCTTACGGTAGCCCGTAAGGACCATATGAGTCGCCCACTGGCCTGTTCTAAAAATAGCTTAAATAGTAGCACTTTCCAGTGAGCTGCCTCTAATTTTTAAATTGGATTTATTTTCTAGCAAGCTGGTCTCGCTTTGCCCGACATTTTTAATATTTTTGGCAATATAGTGTATCAACACAAATCATTTGCTAAAATGTGTCAAAAGTGGTTCTCGCCCGGAAAAGGGTGGAGTGCCATCTCCGGGTTTGGGGAGGAGACCCTGCCCCAAGTGGAGGAGTTCAAGTACCTAGGAGTCTTGTTCACGAGTGAGGGAAGAGAGGATTGGGAGATCGACAGGCGGATCGGTGCGGCGTCTTCAGTAATGCGGACGTTGTACCGATCCGTTGTGGTGAAGAAGGAGCTGAGCCGGAAGGCAAAGCTCTCAATTTACCGGTCGATCTACGTTCCCATCCTCACCTATGGTCATGAGCTTTGGGTCATGACCGAAAGGATAAGATCACGGGTACAAGCGGCCGAAATGAGTGGATCGTGAGATCGACAGGCGGATCGGTGCGGCGTCTTCAGTAATGCGGACGTTGTACCGATCCGTTGTGGTGAAGAAGGAGCTGAGCCGGAAGGCAAAGCTCTCAATTTACCGGTCGATCTACGTTCCCATCCTCACCTATGGTCATGAGCTTTGGGTCATGACCGAAAGGATAAGATCACGGGTACAAGCGGCCGAAATGAGTGGATTGTGAGATCGACAGGCGGATCGGTGCGGCGTCTTCAGTAATGCGGACGTTGTACCGATCCATTGTGGTGAAGAAGGAGCTGAGCCGGAAGGCAAAGCTCTCAATTTACCGGTCGATCTACGTTCCCATCCTCACCTATGGTCATGAGCTTTTGGGTCATGACCGAAAGGATAAGATCACGGGTACAAGCGGCCGAAATGAGTTTGGGGTTCTCCCTTAGAGATAGGGTGAGAAGCTCTGCCATCCGGGAGGAACTCAAAGTAAAGCCGCTGCTCCTCCACATCGAGAGGAGCCAGATGAGTTGGTTCGGGCATCTGGTCAGGATGCCACCCGAACGCCTCCCTAGGGAGGTGTTTAGGGCACGTCAAACCGGTAGGAGGCCACGGGGAAGACCCAGGACACGTTGGGAAGACTATGTCTCCCGGCTGGCCTGGGAACGCCTTGGGATCCCCCGGGAAGTCTGGGTTTCCCTGCTAAGGCTGTTGCCCTCGTGACCCCACCTCGGATAAGCGGAAGAAGATGGATGGATGGATGGATGGACCTGAATGACCTAGACTTGGACGGATATTTAAGTATTGATCAGTTTTACAACTGCAAACTACAATGAAGGCTTTTGTCCTTCCTTTGGTCGAGGTAATCTGCTGCCTTTGCTGCAGTTCTGAGATTTTGTTGACAGCATGCAAATTCCCATGTAGGGTTCCCTGGAAGACCAAATCATTGCAGCCAACCCTCTGCTGGAGGCCTATGGTAATGCCAAAACTGTGAGGAATGACAACTCCTCTCGTTTTGTACGTTCTCCGATTGTCTTCAATAAATATTGTATATTTACTGTTAACAAACCAAACTGAGATGTGACTGGTCAACATTTAGGGTAAATTCATCAGAATTCACTTTGCCACTACTGGCAAACTGGCCTCAGCTGATATTGAAACATGTAAGTATAAGTTGATGGAAACAAAACCAATTTGGCTTGAAATGTTCGTTCCATTATCAATTTCTACGTCTCTGACAAATGGTTAGATCTGCTGGATCCCCCGGGAAGAGCGAGACGAAGTGGCTGGGGAAAGGGAAGTCTGGGTTTCCCTGCTTAGGCTGTTGCCCCCGCGACCCGACCTCGGATAAGCGGAAGAAGATGGATGGATGGTGTCGAAAGTGAATTAACTATTCAAACTTTTAAATACCTTCACTTCCTCTTCAATCTGCCTCTTGAGGTCCTCAATTTGCTGAGTGAAGGCCTGCTTCCCCCTGGTCAGCTGGGAAACCAGGGATTCTTTCTCTTCAATCTGGCGTGAAAACTCACCTAAACCACAAATTGAATTTGGGTGGGAATTTAATATTGCAGATATCTTCACTTTTTTTTTTAATAAGACCTGTCTCACCATTCTCAGTTTGGAGTCTTGCCCTTTGAACATTGATATCATTCAGCTGACGAACATGCTCATCATTTTTGGATTTGAGTTCTCCGAACTGGTCTTCGAGACTTCTGCACATTTTTTCCAAGTTTCCCTGTCACCAAAAATCAAATGATTTGGTAATATTTAGTATTGGAGAAGTGAAATGAAGTCATCCCCAGTCAAATATACTTGCCTTAGATTTGGCAACAGCCTCCATGTTGCTGGAGAGATCATCAATCTCCATCTTGTACTCGCTCTTCTCCTTCTCCAGCTTCTGCTTGACACGCTGGAGGTTGTCGATCTGCTCTCCCAGCTCTGCAACACTGTCTGCCTGCTTCTTGCGGAGAGCAGCTGAGGTAGCCTCATGCTGCAGGGTGGACTCTTCCAGGTCACGACGCAGCTTCTGGAACTCAGCCTCGCGCTTCTTGTTCATCTCAATCTGAGCAGAAGTTGCTCCGCCAGCTTCTTCAAGCCTCTCACTGATCTCCTCAAGCTCTCTGGAGAGGTCAGCCCTCTGCTTCTCCACCTTGGCTCTGGCGGCCCTCTCAGCCTCAATCTCCTCTTCCAGCTCCTCAATACGAGCCTGGGTTTAATGATAAGAGTGAGCCAGAAAGTGAACAACCTGAAACTTGTGTATCTTAAATCCAAACAATGAATCAATGTACCTGGAGTTCTTTGATCTTCTTCTGGAGTTGAGCACCGAGAGACTGTTCATCCTCAATCTTGCTGAGAAGCTGGCTGGTCTCAAAGTCTTTCCTTTGAGTACAAGAGAAAAATACATGCTAAGTTTCATTTCTAAATGAGAAAAAACGAAGCTGGGAAGGTACATGATTTTGTATTTTACGTACTTCTTGAGTTTTTCATCCGATTGCTGTTTGTCATTCTCCAGATCCATTACAGATTCCTGGGAGAGCTTCAGATCTCCCTCAAGCTTCCTTTTGGCTCTCTCAAGGTCCATGCGGATCTTCTTCTCTTGCTCCAGTGAGCCCTCGAGCTATTGCATAACACTCATGTAAATTAATTAGGGCATTGAACCGACCACCAATAGTGCCAATTTCAGGGCAAATCCTTAAAGGCCTGCTGAAAGCCACTACTAGCGACCACAGTCTGATAGTTTATATATCACTGATCAATCAATCAATCAATCATTCAATGTTTACTTATATAGCCCTAAATCACTAGTGTCTCAAAGGGCTGCACAAACCACTACAACATCCTCGGTAGGCCCACATAAGGGCAAGGAAAAACTCACACCCAGTGGGACGTCGGTGACAATAATGACTATGAGAACCTTGGAGAGGAGGAAAGCAATGGATGTCGAGCGGGTCTAACATGATACTGTGAAAGTTCAATCCACAATGGATCCAACACAGTCGCGAGAGTCCAGTCCAAAGCGGATCCAACACAGCAGCGAGAGTCCCGTTCACATCGGAGCCAGCAGGAAACCATCCCAAGCGGAGGCGCATCAGCAGCGCAGAGATGTCCCCAGTCGATACACAGGCGAGCAGTACATGGCCACCGGATCGGACCGGACCGCCTCCACAAGGGAGAGTGGGACATGGGAGAAAAAGAAAAGAAACGGCAGATCAACTGGTCTAAAAAGGGAGTCTATTTAAAGGCTAGAGTATACAAATGAGTTTTAAGGTGAGACTTAAATGCTTCTACTGAGGTAGCATCTCGAACTGTTACCGGGAGGGCATTCCAGAGTACTGGAGCCCGAACGGAAAACGCTCTATAGCCCGCAGACTTTTTTTGGGCTTTGGGAATCACTAATAAGCCGGAGTCTTTTGAACGCAGATTTCTTGATGAAATATTAACATTGCAACACATTATTAGTTCACTAAATTGCAATATTAAATTTTGCGCGTAGTATCCTGTTGAAAACGTTGCGGTATGATGACACGTGCGCGTGACGTCACGGATTGTATCGGACATTTTGTTCCAGCCCCGATCCCAGCTATAAGTCGTCTGCTTTAATCGCATAATCACACCGTATTCTGGACATCTGTGTTCCTGAATCTTTAGCAATTTGTTCAATTAATAATGGAGACGTCAAAGAAGAAAGATGTAGGTGGGAGGCGGTGTATTGCGGCCGCCTTTCGCAACACAAACACAGCCGATGTTTCCTTGTTTCCGAAAGATAAATAAATGATGAATGGGTTGTACTTGTATGGCGCTTTTCTACCTTCAAGGTACTCAAAGCGCTTTGACACTACTTCCACATTTACCCATTCACACACACATTCACACACTGATGGGAGGGAGCTGCCATGCAAGGCGCTAACCAGCACCCATCAGGAGCAAGGGTGAAGTGTCTTGTTCAGGACACAACGGACGTGACGAGGTTGGTACTAGGTGGGAATTGAACCAGGGACCCTCGGGTTGCGCACGGCCATTCTTCCACTGCGCCATGACGGTGAAGCTTTACTGTGGAACAGAGCGGTCAAGTGAACACTGTTCCTTACCAGGTGTCAAACTGCAGGTTTCGGCGAGAAAATTGTGGTAATAAGTCGGCTCTTACCGTAGACATGAGCGGATAACTTACGTCGTTTCTCGTGCACCTGTCAACGAGGCAGCTGCGGACTCTCTCGCCTCCACCGACCGGCCTCCCCGAAATGTGGGATGCTTCCACCGTGCGCAACCCGAAGGTCCCTGGTTCAATCCCCACCTAGTAACAACCTCGTCACGTCCGTTGTGTCCTGAGAAAGACACTTCACCCTTGCTCCTGATGGGTGCTAATTAGCGCCTTGCATGGCAGCTCCCTCCATCAGTGTGTGAATGTGTGTGTGAATGGGTGAATGTGGAAGTAGTGTCAAAGCACTTTGAGTACCTTCAATCAATCAATGTTTACTTATACAGCCCTAAATCACTAGTGTCTCAAAGGGCTGCACAAACCACTACGACATCCTCGGTAGGCCCACATAAGGGCAAGGAAAAACTCACACCCAGTGGGACGTCGGTGACAATGATGACTATGAGAACCTTGGAGAGGAGGAAAGCAATGGATGTCGAGCGGGTCTAACATGATACTGTGAAAGTTCAATCCATAATGGATCCAACACAGTCGCGAGAGTCCAGTCCATAGTGGATCCAACACAGCAGCGAGAGTCCCCGTTCACAGCGGAGCCAGCAGGAAACCATCCCAAGCGGAGGCGGATCAGCAGCGCAGAGATGTCCCCAGCCGATACACAGGCAAGCAGTACATGGCCACCGGATCGGATCGGAACCCCTCCACAAGGGAGAGTGGGACATAGGAGAAAAAGAAAAGAAACGGCAGATCAACTGGTCTAAAAAGGGAGTCTATTTAAAGGCTAGAGTATACAAATGAGTTTTAAGGTACTTTCAAGGTAACCTTGAAGGTAGAAAAGCGCTATACAAGTACAACCCATTTATCATTTATTTATTTATTTATTGCGCTTCGCCTCGTCGAGAAACTGGTGGTCACCACACCCCTCCGACTTTCAGGTACCATATAATCTCACTAAAACACTAGTAACACAATAAGCAGATAAGGGATTTTCCAGAATGATCCTAGTAAATGTGTCTAATAACATCTGAATCGCTCCCACCGCCCTCGCCTTTTTTTTCCCCTCTCTAGTCCTTCACTCTAACTTTCCTCATCCACGAATCTTTCATCCTCGCTCAAATTAATGGGGAAATCGTCGCTTCCTCGGTCCGAATCGCTCTTGCTGCTGGTGGCCATGATTGTAAACAATGTTCAGATGTGAGGAGCTCCACAACCCGTGATGTCACACACACATCGTCTGCTACTTCCGGTACAGGCAAGGCTTTTTTATCAGCACCAAAAGTTGCAAACTTTATCGTGGATGTTCTCTATTAAATCCTTTCAGTAAAAATATCGTGAAATGATGAAGTATGACACATAGAATGGAGCTGCTATCCCCGTTTAAATAAGAACATCTCACTTCAGTAGGCCTTTAAAGGTCAACAAAATGGTTTTCCTACATCATCCACTTGCTGTTCCAGCTTAGTCTTGGCCTTGGTCAGAGTGTTGACTTTGTCTTCCTCTGCCTGGAGATCATCCAGGGTCTGCTGGTGAGTCTCTTGAAGGGATTTCTTCTCCTTGGTCAACTTGGCAATGGACTCATCTTGAGATGCCATCTCCTCCGTCAGGTTTTTCACCTGAAATATCGGGATTGATTTGGAACGGTTTTCCTCAATCCAATACATTATTATGTCTAAATATTTATTTTATTGGGAATCATTAGAAATTGGAACCTTGTTTTCAGTGGCATGTTTCTCCTTTTCTACTTTAGCCAAGGTGAGTTCCAGGTCATCAATATCTTTCTTCAACTCTGAGCATTCGTCTTCCAGCTTCCTTTTCTTGGCAGTCAGCTCAGCATTGATTTCTTCTTCATCTTCCAGTCTCTCGGTTGTTTCTTTGAATTTGGCCTCGAGCTGGATCTTGCTCTTAATGAGCCCCTCACACCTCTCCTCAGCATCTAAGAGGTTATCTGTTTCCTACAATAAAAACAGAAACACTTTAATTTGATCAGTATAACCATCAATCAATCAATAAATGTTTATTTATATAGCCCCAAATCACAAATGTCTCAAAGGACTGCACAAATCATTACGACTACAACATCCTCGGAAGAACCCACAAAAGGGCAAGGAAAACTCACACCCAGTGGGCAGAGAGAATTCACATCCAGTGGGACGCCAGTGACAATGCTGACTATGAGAAACCTTGGAGAGGACCTCAGATGTGGGCAACCCCCCCTCTCTAGGGGACCGAAAGCAATGGATGTCGAGCGGGTCTAACATGATACTGTGAAAGTTCAATCCATAGTGGCTCCAACACAGCCGCGAGAGTTCAGTTCAAGCGGATCCAAGACAGCAGCGAGAGTCCCGTCCACAGGAAACCATCTCAAGCGGATCAGCAGCGTAGAGACGTCCCCAACCGATACAGGCGAGCGGTCCATCCTGGGTCCCGACGAGCGGTCCATCCTGGGTCTCGACTCTGGACAGCCAGTACTTCATCCATGGTCACAAGGGAGGGGGGGACATAGGAGAAAGAAAAGAAGCGGCAGATCAACTGGTCTAAAAAGGAGGTCTATTTAAAGGCTAGAGTATACAGATGAGTTTTAAGGTGAGACTTAAATGCTTCTACTGAGGTGGCATCTCGAACTGTTACCGGGAGGGCATTCCAGAGTACTGGAGCCCGAACGGAAAACGCTCTATAGCCCGCAGACTTTTTTTGGGCTCTAGGAATCACTAATAAGCCGGAGTCTTTTGAACGCAGATTTCTTGCCGGGACATATGATACAATACAATCGGTAAGATTGTATTGTTTGTTTAGCACATGTTTTATAAAGTTGTTCTTCTCACTTACTGCTGCTACTTGCAGGAGAAGGTCATTCTTCTCCTGCAGCAAGGAGACCATTTTCTCCTCCATTTCTTTCTTTTTGGCCAAAGATGTAGCCAGGTCTGATTGCATCTTGTCATAATTCTCCTTCATCTGCTGCAGTTCTTTTTCGGTCTCGGCGCTCTTCAAGAGAGGCTTGATCTTGAAGTACAGCTTCAGCCATGGCCAGTTTTTCACGTTCATGAAGGAACGGATGTTGTACTGAATACTGAAGATGGATTCTCTGGGAGATAGATATAGGTAGGTCAGTATTGGGGGTGTGACATTAAGGCAGGGGTCACCAGGTAGCCCGTAAGGACCAGATGAGTCGCCCGCTGGCCTGTTCTAAAAAATAGCTCAAATAGCAGCACTTACCAGTGAGCTGCCTCTATTTTTTAAATTTTATTTATTTGCTAGCAAGCTGGTTTCGCTTTGCTCAACATTTTTTATTCTAAGAATAAAAAATGGGGCGGCATAGCTCGGTTGGTAGAATGGCCGTGTCAGCAACTTGAGGGTTGCAGGTTCGATTCCCGCCCGTGCCATCCCAGTTACTGCCGTTGTGTCCTTGGGCAAGACACTTTACCCACCTGCTCCCAGTGCCACCCACACTGGTTTGAATGTAACTTAGATATTGGGTTTCGCTATGTAAAGCGCTTTGAGTCACTTGAGAAAAGCGCTATATAAATATAATTCACTTCACTAAGAAAGACAAAACTCAAATAGAATTAGAAAATCCAAGAAAATTTGTTTAAATAAATTCATTTATTTTTTTACTTTGCTTCTTATAACTTTCAGAAAGACCATTTTAGAGAAAAAATACAACCTTAAAAATAATTTTAGAATTTTTAAACACATATACCTTTTTTTACCTTTTAAATTCCTGGCTCTTCTTTCCTGACAATTTAAATTAATGTTCAAGTATTTTTTCTATTGTAAAGAATAATAAATACATTTTAATTAATTTTTTATTTTGGCTTCTGTTTTTTCGACAAAGAATATTTGTGAAATATTTTCTTCAAACTTATTATGATTAAAATTCTAAGAAATTATTCTGGCAAATCTAGAAAATCTTTAGAATCAAATTTAAATCTTATTTCAAAGTCTTTTGAATTTCTTTTAAAATTTTGGTTCTGGAAAATCTAGAAGAAATAATGATTTGTCTTTGTTAGAAACAAAGTGCAGTTTGGATTTTAACCTATTTAAAACATGTCATCAAAATTCTAAAATTAATCTTAATCAGGAAAATTTACTAATGATATTTCATAATTTTTATTTTTTTTATTTTTTCAAAAAGATTCGAATTAGCTACTTTTTCTCTTCATTTTTTTCCGATTGAATTTTGAATTCTAAAGAGTCGAATTTGGAGATAAACCATGTTTCAAAATTTAATTTTAATTTTTTTCCTGTTTTCTCCTCTTTTAAACTGTTCAATTGTTTTTTTCATCATTTATTCTCCACAAAAAACCTTCCGTAAAAGGAAAACTGAAGTGAAGTGAATTATATTTATATAGCGCTTTTTCTCAAGTGACTCAAAGCGCTTTACATAGTGACACCCAATATCTAAGTTACATTCAAACCAGTGTGGGTGGCACTGGGAGCAGGTGGGTAAAGTGTCTTGCCCAAGGACACAACGGCAGTGACTAGGTTGGCACAAGCGGGAATCGAACCTGGAACCCTCAAGTTGCTGGCACGGCCACTCTACCAACCGAGCTATGTAGGGGGAGAACGAGGCAGAAGGAGTAGGAGAGCCGGCAGCAACAACCGAGGAGCGAGAGAGAGCAAAACGGCGACGACGAAAGCTTTATTGAAAAATAAACAAGAGTCAAACCTGCAAAAGAGATGTCCTTCCTTGGTGGTCAGTGGAACCCGCACGACGACGGCAGGACGGAAAATCGAATTTAAAGCATTTGTATGCTCGTACAACACTTAAAAACATGAGTTATTATTGAATTATATTTATATAGCGCTTTTTCTCTAGTGACTCAAAGCGCTTTTACATAGTGAAACCCAATATCTAAGTTACATTCAAACCAGTGTGGGTGGCACTGGGAGCAGGTGGGTAAAGTGTCTTGCCCGAGGACACAACAGCAGTGACTAGGATGGCACAAGCGGGAATCGAACCTTCGACCCTCAAGTTGCTGGCACGGCCACTCTACCAACCGAGCTACGCCGCCTGGTAGTAGGGGAGAACGAGGCAGAAGGAGTAGGAGAGCCGGCAGCAACGACCGAGGAGCGAGAGAGAGCAAAACGGCGACGACGAAAGCTTTATTGAAAAATAAACAAGAGTCAAACCTGCAAAAGAGATGTCCTTCCTGGGTGGTCAGTGGAACCCGCACGAGGACGGAAAATTGAATTTAAAGCATTTGTATGCTCGTACAACACTTAAAAACATGAGTTATTATCAGTATGTGAAGTGAAGTGAATTATATTTATATAGCGCTTTTTCTCTAGTGACTCAAGGCGCTTTACATAGTGAAACCCAATATGTAAGTTACATTCAAACCAGTGTGGGTGGCACTGGGAGCAGGTGGGTAAAGTGTCTTGCCCAAGGACACAATGGCAGTGACTAGGATGGCACAAGTGGGAATCGAACCTTCAACCCTCAAGTTGCTGGCACGGCCACTCTACCAACCGAGCTATGCCGCCCGGTAGTAGGGGAAAACGAGGCAGAAGGAGTAGGAGAGCCGGCAGCAACGACCGAGGAGCGAGAGAGAGCAAAACGGCGACAACGAAAGCTTTATTGAAAAGTAAACAAGAGTCCAACCTGCAAAAGAGATGTCCTTCCTTGGTGGTCAGTGGAACCCGCACGACGACGGCAGGACGGAAAATCGAATTTAAAGCATTTGTATGCTCGTACAACACTTAAAAACATGAGTTATTATCAGTATGTGAAGTGAAGTGAATTATATTTATATAGCGCTTTTTCTCTAGTGACTCAAAGCGCTTTTACATAGTGAAACCCAATATCTAAGTTACATTCAAACCAGTGTGGGTGGCACTGGGAGCAGGTGGGTAAAGTGTCTTGCCCAAGGACACAACGGCAGTGACTAGGATGGCACAAGCGGGAATCAAACCTTCAACCCTCAAGTTGCTGGCACGGCCACTCTACCAACCGAGCTATGCCGCCCGGTAGTAGGGGAAAACGAGGCAGAAGGAGTAGGAGAGCCGGCAGCAACGACCGAGGAGCGAGAGAGAGCAAAACGGCGACGACGAAAGCTTTATTGAAAAATAAGCAAGAGTCAAACCTGCAAAAGAGATGTCCTTCCTTGGTGGTCAGTGGAACCCGCACGACGACGGCAGGACGGAAAATCTAATTTAAAGCATTTGTATGCTCGTACAACACTTAAAAACATGAGTTATTATCAGTATGTGAAGTGAAGTGAATTATATTTATATAGCGCTTTTTCTCTAGTGACTCAAAGCGCTTTACATAGTGAAACCCAATATCTAAGTTACATTTAAAGCAGTGTGGGTGGCACTGGGAGCAGGTGGGTAAAGTGTCTTGCCCAAGGACACAACGGCAGTAACTAGGTTGGCAGAAGCGGGAATCGAACCTTCAACCCTCAAGTTGCTGGCACGGCCACTCTACCAACCGAGCTATACCGCCCGGTAGTAGGGGAGAAGGAGGCAGAAGGAGTAGGAGAGCCGGCAGCAACGACCGAGGAGCGAGAGAGAGCAAAACGGCGACGACGAAAGCTTTATTGAAAAATAAACAAGAGTCAAACCTGCAAAAGAGATGTCCTTCCTTGGTGGTCAGTGGAACCCGCACGACGACGGCAGGACGGAAAATCGAATTTAAAGCATTTGTATGCTCGTACAACACTTAAAAACATGAGTTATTATTGAATTATATTTATATAGCGCTTTTTCTCTAGTGACTCAAAGCGCTTTTACATAGTGAAACCCAATATCTAAGTTACATTTAAACCAGTGTGGGTGGCACTGGGAGCAGGTGGGTAAAGTGTCTTGCCCAAGGACACAACGGCAGTGACTAGGTTGGCAGAAGGGGGAATCGAACCTGCAACCCTCAAGTTTTTTTCTGTATGACGGACAGAAATACCCATTTTTGTATATATATATAGATTTATTTATTAAAGGTAAATTGAGCAAATTGGCTATTTCTGGCAATTTATTTAAGTGTGTATCAAACTGCTTGCCCTTGGCATTAATCAGTACCCAAAGGTTGGTGACCCCTGCATGAAGGTATAAATCACTTTTGTAAAGGATATAGAATTACCTCCTCTCCATCATCTTTACAAACTCTTTCCTCATAACATATCCTCTAAAGAGAGCCTGAGTCATGGTCACCAGTGTAGCCAGTCTCTCATCCCTCATCTCCTCCAAGGTACCAAGTAAACCAGCTTTGAAGAACACCTAGGTCATCAAAAAAAGGAAATGAGTCCAATATTGAAACAACAGGACGTGTCTACATAATATTTAGTTTTATCTCTGAAGGCACCTTTGTGTGTCCAAACTTGTACTGAGTGTGATCCACATCAATGGATCCCAGCAGTTTTTCTGAGGCTTTCTTGTTGTCAATGAACTGGCCGTCAGGTATGACACTGGCATTCAAAACTTTGTACCTGTAAGATTATTTAGTTTCATGAATAATATCAAAGTTCGCTGGTGTCGTAGAATTTGATAAGTCAAGGCTTTTTAACGAACTGGAATTCACATTTACCTTTGCTTGAAATCAGCATAGAGGATTCTGCTGGGAAAGCCCTTTCTGCAGATTCTGATGCCCTCCAGCACACCGTTGCATCTCAGCTGGTGGATGACCAGGAAGTTTTCCATCAAACCTGCAAATCATCAGTATGGATTGCTTGTAACAACATTGTTGACATTGCTGCAACACACACAGTGGGGCAAAAAAGTATTTACTGAGCTACCGATTGTGCAAGTTCTCCCACTTAAAATGATGACAGAGGTCTGTAATTTTCATCGTAGGTACACTTCAACTGTGAGAGACAGAATGTAAAAAAAAAAATCCAGGAATTTTAAAGAATTTATTTGTAAATGATGGTGGAAAAGAAGTATTTGGTCAACCATTCAAAGCTCTCACTGATGGCTCAAAATCTCACGATACATGGCCCCATTCATTCTTTCCTTAACACGGATCAATCGTCCTGTCCCTTTAGCGGAAAAAACAGCCCCAAAGCATGATGTTTCCACCCCCATGCTTCACAGTAGGTATGGTGTTCTTGGGATGCAACTCAGTATTCTTCTTCCTCCAAACACCACGAGTTGAGTTTATACCAAAAAGTTCTATTTTGGTTTCATCTGACCACATGACATTCGCCCATGTGCTCTCTGGCAAACTTCAGACGAGCCTGGCTTAAGCAGGGGGGGACACGTCTGGCACTGCAGGAGTTGATTCCCTGTCGGCGTAGTGTGTTGCCGATGGTAACTTTTGTTACTTTGGTCTCAGCTCTCCCGTGTGGTTCTGGGATTTTTGCTCACCGTTCTCATGATCATTTTGACCCCACGGGATGAGATCTTGCGTGGAGCCCCAGATCAAGGGAGATTATCAGTGGTCTTGCATAAATAAATAAATAAATGGGTTGTACTTGTATAGCGCTTTTCTACCTTCAAGGTACTCAAAGCGCTTTGACACTACTTCCACACACATTCACACACTGATGGAGGGAGCTGCCATGCAAGGCGCCAACCAGCACCCATCAGGAGCAAGGGTGAAGTGTCTTGCTCAGGACACAACGGACGTGACGAGGTTGGTACTAGGTGGGATTTGAACCAGGGCCACTCGGGTTGCGCACGGCCACTCTCCCACTGCGCCACGCCGTCCCATATCTTCCATTTTCTGATAATTGTTCCCACAGTTGATTTTTTCACACCAAGCTGCTTGCCTATTGTAGATTCACTCTTCCCAGTCTGGTGCAGGTCTACAATTCTTTTCCTGGTGTCCTTCGACAGCTCTTTGGTCTTGGCCATAGTGGAGTTTGGAGTCTGACTGTTTGAGGCTGTGGACAGGTGTCTTTTATACAGATAACGGGTTCATACAAGTGCCATTAATACAGGTAACGAGTGGAGGACAGAAGAGCTTATTAAAGAAGAAGTTTCAGGTCTGTGAGAGCCAGAGATCTTCCTTGTTCGAAGTGACCAAATACTTATTTTCCACCATAATTTACAAATAAATTCTTTAAAATTCCTACAATGTGAATTCCTGGATTTTTTTCCCACATTCTGTCTCTCACAGTTGAAGTGTACCTAGGATGAAAATGACAGACCTCTGTCATCATTTTAAGTGGGAGAACTTGCACAATCGCTGGCTGACTGAATACGTTCTTGCCCCACTGTATGTACTTAAAAACGAGGTCAAGTCATTTAACCTGGGGTCTTTGATTCATTGGGAATCAGGCAGCGCACAAAGTGAGGGTGAGTGCTCCTCAAGTTGGTCATCAGTTTGGCTAGGTTCTCCTGTGGGTCATTAAACAGACAACTGGTCAGCAACCTTTCTTGACGATCAAGGTTTAGCTAATGCGAAACATACTCTGAAAAGAGCCGACACAGTCTGGAAGGAACTCCCTTTCTTCTTTCCGCCTCCCCGCTTTGCACCAGCGTCTGTGTGTCAAAACATACTAAGTATTATGCAAAGTTGCAACCTCGATATATAATTCATACAATTAACTATGTCAATGATTTTCTGACTTGATGGGTATTGTTGTGTATTATTATCTTGCCGATTGTATTCCCGGCAAGAAATCTGCCTTCAAAAGACTCCGGCTTATTAGTGATTCCCAGAGCCCAAAAAAAGTCTGCGGGCTATAGAGCGTTTTCCGTTGGGGCTCCAGTACTCTGGAATGCCCTCCCGGTAACAGTTCGAGATGCTACCTCAGTAGAAGCATTTAAGTCTCACCTTAAAACTCATCTGTATACTCTAGCCTTTAAATAGACCTCCTTTTCAGACCAGTTGATCTGCCGCTTCTTTTCTTTTTTCTCCTGTGTCCCCCCCCCCGATTGTCCGATGACCATGGATGAAGTACTGGCTGTCCAGAGTCGAGACCCAGGATGGACCGTTCGCCTGTGTATGGGTTGGGGACATCTCTACGCTGCTGATCCGCCTCCGCTTGAGATGGTTTCCTGTGGACGGGACTCTCGCTGCTGTCTTGGATCCGCTTTGAACTGAACTCTGGCGGCTGTGTTGGAGCCACTATGGATTGAACTTTCACAGTATCATGTTAGACCCGCTCGACATCCATTGCTTTCGGTCCCCTAGGGGGGGGTTGCCCACTTCTGAGGTCCTCTCCAAGGTTTCTCATAGTCAGCATTGTCACTGGCGTCCCACTGGATGTGAATTCTCCCTGCCCACTGGCTGTGAGTTTTCCTTGCCCTTTTGTGGGTTCTTCCGAGGATGTTGTAGTCGTAATGGTTTGTGCAGTCCTTTGAGACATTTGTGATTTGGGGCTATATAAATAAACATTGATTGATTGATTGATTGATTGATTCCGAGGATGTCGTAGTCGTAATGGTTTGTGCAGTCCTTTGAGACATTTGTGATTTGGGGCTATATAAATAAACATTGATTGATTGATTGATATTAAAGGGGAACATTATCACATTTTCTGAAGGGTTAAAACCAATAAAAATCAGTTCCCAGTGGCTTATTTTATTTTTCGAAGTTTTTCTCAAAATTGTACCCATCACGCAATATCCCGAAAAACGGCTTCAAGGTGCCTGATTTTAACCCGTCTATTGTCCTGTGACGTCACTGCGTGAAGCCAACAGAAACAAAAGTGGCGGATAGCACAGAAAGGTATAGCACAGTAGCTCGGATTCAGACTCGGATTTCGGCGGCACGAGCGATTCAACAGATTACGCATGTATTGAAACGGATGGTTGGAGTGTGGAGACAGATAGCGAAAACGAAATTGTCGAAGAAACTGAAGCTATTGAGCCATATCACGACAGACAGCGAGGACGAATTCGGCGATCGCCTTCTAACCAACGATTGGTATGTGTTTGTTTGGCATTAAATGTGGGTGGAGGGGAAAGGCTGGATGCAAATATAGCTACAAATGAGGCATAATGATGCAATATGTACATACAGCTAGCCAAAATGGCATGTTAGCATCGATTAGCTTCCAGTCATGCCGCGACCAAATATGTCTGATTAGCACATAAGTCAATAACATCAACAAAACTCCCCTTTGTGATTTTGTTGACTTTATCGTTGGAAATGCATCTGCTTTGAGTGTCGCAAGATATCCACACATTCTAGCCATCTCTGTCGTAGCATAGCTGTCGTCGGTAAAGTGTGCGGAACAAACGAGGGACTTTCGCATCTTTTGGCCACTGGTGCAACTTGAATCCGTCGATTGGTATGTTTGTTTGGCATTAAATGTGGGTGGAGGGGAAATGCTGGATGCAAATATAGCTACAAAGGAGGCATAATGATGCAATATTATGCTAGCCTAAATAGCATGTTAGCATCGATTAGCTTCCAGTCATGCCGTGACCAAATATGTCTGATTAGCACATAAGTCAATAACATCAACAAAACTCACCTTTGTGATTTCGTTAACTTTATCAATAGAAATGCATCTGCTTTGAGTGTCGCAGGATATCCACACATTCTAGCCATCTCTGTCGTAGCATAGCTGTCGTCGGTAAAGTGTGCGGAACCAACGAGGGACTTTCGCATCTTTTGGCCACTGTTGCAACTTGAATCTGTCGATTGGTATGTGTTTGTTTGGCATTAAATGTGGGTAGAGGGGAAATGCTGGATGCAAATATAGCTACAAAGGAGGCATAATGATGCAATATTATGCTAGCCTAAATAGCATGTTAGCATCGATTAGCTTCCTGTCATGCCGCGACCAAATATGTCTGATTAGCACATAAGTCAATAAAATCAACAAAACTCACCTTTGTGATTCTGTTAACTTTATCAATAGAAATGCATCTGCTTTGAGTGTCGCAGGATATCCACACATTCTTGCCATCTCTGTCGTAGCATAGCTGTCGTCGGTAAAGTGTGCGGAACAAACGAGGGACTTTCGCATCTTTTGGCCACTGGTGCAACTTGAATCCGTCGATTGGTATGTGTTTGTTTGGCATTAAATGTGGGTGGAGGGGAAATGCTGGATGCAAATATAGCTACAAAGGAGGCATAATGATGCAATATTATGCTAGCCTAAATAGCATGTTAGCATCGATTAGCTTCCAGTCATGCCGTGACCAAATATGTCTGATTAGCACATAAGTCAATAACATCAACAAAACTCACCTTTATGATTTCGTTAACTTTATCAATAGAAATGCATCTGCTTTGAGTGTCGCAAGATATCCACACATTCTTGCCATCTCTGTCGTAGCATAGCTGTCGTCGGTAAAGTGTGCGGAACAAACGAGGGACTTTCGCATCTTTTGGCCACTGGCGCAACTTGAATCCGTCGATTGGTATGTGTTTGTTTGGCATTAAATGTGGGTAGAGGGGAAATGCTGGATGCAAATATAGCTACAAAGGAGGCATAATGGTGCAATATTATGCTGGCCTAAATAGCATGTTAGCATCGATTAGCTTCCAGTCATGCCGTGACCAAATATGTCTGATTAGCACATAAGTCAATAACATCAACAAAACTCACCTTTGTGATTTCGTTGACTTTATCAATGGAAATGCATCTGCTTTGAGTGTCGCAGGATATCCACACATTCTTGCCATCTCTGTCGTAGCATAGCTGTCGTCGGTAAAGTGTGCGGAACAAACGAGGGACTTTCGCATCTTTTGGCCAGTGGTGCAACTTGAATCCGTCAATTGGTATGTGTTTGTTTGGCATTAAATGTGGGTGGAGGGGAAATGCTGGATGCAAATATAGCTACAAAGGAGGCATAATGATGCAATATTATGCTAGCCTAAATAGCATGTTAGCATCGATTAGCTTCCAGTCATGCCGCGACCAAATATGTCTGATTAGCACATAAGTCAATAACATCAACAAAACTCACCTTTGTGATTTCGTTAACTTTATCAATAGAAATGCGTCTGCTTTGAGTGTCGCAGGATATCCACACATTCTTGCCATCTCTGTCGTAGCATAGCTGTCGTCGGTAAAGTGTGCGGAACCATCGGGGGACTTTCGCATCTTTGGGCCACTGGTGCAACTTGAATCCGTCGATTGGTATGTGTTTGTTTGGCATTAAATGTGGGTGGAGGGGAAATGCTGGATGCAAATATAGCTACAAAGGAGGCATAATGATGCAATATTATGCTAGCCTAAATAGCATGTTAGCATCGATTAGCTTGCAGTCATGCCGTGACCAAATATGTCTGATTAGCACAGTCCACATAAGTCAATAACATCAACAAAACTCGCCTTTGTGATTTCGTTGACGTTATCGTTGGAAATGCATCTGCTTTGAGTGTCGCAGGATATCCACACATTCTTGCCATCTCTGTCGTAGCATAGCTGTCGTCGGTAAAGTGTGCGGAACAAACGCGGGACTTTCGCATTTTTTGGCCAGTGGTGCAACTTGAATCCGTCGATTGGTATGTGTTTGTTTGGCATTAAATGTGGGTGGAGGGGAAATGCTGGATGCAAATATAGCTACAAATGAGGCATAATGATGCAATATTATGGTAGCCTAAATAGTATGTTAGCATTGATTAGCTTCCAGTCATGCCGTGACCAAATATGTCTGATTAGCACATAAGTCAATAACATCAACAAAACTCACCTTTGTGATTTCGTTGACTTTATCAATGGAAATCCATCTGCTTTGAGTGTCGCAGGATATCCACACATTCTTGCCATCTCTGTCGTAGCAAAGCTGTCGTCGGTAAAGTGTGCGGAACAAACGAGGGACTTTCGCATCTTTGGGCCACTGGTGCAACTTGAATCCATCGATTGGTATGTGTTTGTTTGGCATTAAATGTGGGTGGAGGGGAAATGTTGGATGCAAATATAGCTACAAAGGAGGCATAATGATGCAATATTATGCTAGCCTAAATAGCATGTTAGCATCGATTAGCTTGCAGTCATGCCGTGACCAAATGTCTGATTAGCACAGTCCACATAAGTCAATAACATCAACAAAACTCCCCTTTGTGATTTCGTTGACTTTATCGTTGGAAATGCATCTGCTTTGAGTGTCGCAGGATATCCACACATTCTTGCCATCTCTGTCGTAGCATAGCTGTCGTCGGTAAAGTGAGCGAAACAAACGAGGGACTTTCGTATCTTTTGCCCAGTGGTGCAACTTGAATCCGTCGATTGGTATGTGTTTGTTTGGCATTAAATGTGGGTGGAGGGGAAATGCTGGATGCAAATAGAGCCACAAAGGAGGCATAATGATGCAATATTATGCTAGCCTAAATAGCATGTTAGCATCGATTAGCTTCCAGTCATGCCGTGACCAAATGTGTCTGATTAGCACATAAGTCAATAACATCAACAAAACTCACCTTTGGGATTTTGTTGACTTTATCGTTGGAAATGCATCTGCTTTGAGTGTCGCGGGATATCCACACATTCTTGCCATCTCTCTCGTAGCATAGCTGTCGTCGGTAAAGTGTGCGGAACAAACGAGGGACTTTCGCATCTTTTGGCCAGTGGTGCAACTTGAATCCGTCACTGTTCGTGTTGTTACACACCGACGAGGCATAATGTCTCCAAAGAAAGGAAAACAGTCGAAAAAAACGGAAAATAACAGAGCTGATTTGTCTTGCTTTGTGTATTGTGTTTGAGAAAATGGCGGATTGCTCCGACAGCGAACAATTGAAAAGCGTTTCAATCGCCAAATTCACCCTTTTAGAGTCCGGAAATCGGTTAAAAAAACATATGGTCTTTTTTTCTGCAACATGAAGGTATATATTGACGCTTGCATAGGTCTGGTGATAATGTTCCCCTTTAAACCAGTTGGACAGACTCCTATAGGCAGTGTTCACATTTGGTATTTCAGATATTACCTTCAACTGAAGCATGAGCTGCATACAACATGGCCAGCAGTTTGTTTGCTGCTTTCTGGTAGAGCTGGATAACTGAGTCATTCAGGGGGTCCTTGTTCTTATCCAACCAGCCAGCGATATTGTAGTCCACAGTACCAGCATAGTGGACCAGAGAGAAGTGGGCCTCGGCCTTGCCTTTTGCGGGCTTTGGCTTCTCAAAAGCCTTGGTCTTGCCAAGATGCTGATCATACAGCTTGTTCTTGAACGTTGTGTCCGACGCCTTAGGGAACATGCACTCCTCTTCAAGGATGGAGAAGATGCCCATCGGCTAATGTGGGAGTAAAAATCGACATAAATCAAGATTTGCAATAAAATATACTAAAATATTCTTCTCACCTTCTCAATAAGCTCAATGCAGGCAGCCAAGTCCATACCGAAGTCAATGAATTCCCACTCAATGCCTTCTTTCTTGTACTCTTCTTGCTCCAGGACGAACATGTGTTGGTTGAAGAACTGTTGCAGTTTCTCATTGGTGAAGTTAATGCACAGTTGCTCCAAGCTGTTGAACTACAGCATATCATAAATGGGTTATACTTGTATAGCGCTTTTCTACCTTCAAGGTACTCAAAGCGCTTTGACACTATTTCCACATTCACCCATACACACACACACATTCACACACTGATGGAGGGAGCTGCCATGCAAGGCCCTAACCACGAGCCATCAGGAGCAAGGGTGAAGTGTCTTGCTCAAGGACACAACAGATCGTGACGAGGTTGGTAGAAGGTGGGGATTGAACCAGGAACCCTCAGGTTGTCTCCCAACTTCGCCACGCCGTCCCCAGATAGGCAAGGCAACTTTATTTGTGTAGCACTTTTCATACACAAGGCGGACTCAAAGTGCTTCACAGACAACAAAGTGAAATGAAAGAAATTAAAAGCAAAATTAAAATGCAGACAATAAAAATAAAAACAGTGCGGACGTTAAATGTTAAAGGGGAACATTATCACCAGACCTATGTAAGCGTCAATATATACCTTGATGGTGCAGAAAAAAGACCATCTATTTTTTTAACCGATTTCCGAACTCTAAACGGGTGAATTTTGGCGAATTAAACGCCTTTCTGTTTATGGCGCTGGAGGCGATGACGTCAGAATGTGACGTCGCCGAGGTAACACAGCCGCCATTTTCATTTTCTACACATTACAGCTCTGTTATTTTCCGTTTTTTTGACTATTTTTTGGAACCTTGGAGACATCATGCCTCGTCGGTGTGTTGTCGGAGGGTGTAACAACACTAACAGGGAGGGATTCAAGTTGCACCACTGGCCCGAAGATGCCAAAGTGGCAAGAAATCTGCCGCCAGACCCCCATTGAATGTGCCGGAGTGTCTCCGCATTTGACCGGCGATGCTAAAGCAGACATGGCACAGAGATGTATGGATAACCTGCAGATGCATTTGCAACGATAGTCAACGAAATCACAAAGGTGAGTTTTGTTGAAGTTGACTGCTAGCTAATCGATGCTAACATGCTATTTACCGGCAGTGCTAAAGCAAAGTGTCTGCCGCCAGACCCCCGTTGAATGTGCCGGAGTGTCTCCACATTTTACCGGCGATGCTAAGGCCGACATGGCACAGAGATGTATGGATAACCTGCAGATGCATTTGCAACGATTAAGTCAACGAAATCACAAAGGTGAGTTTTGTTGATGTTGACTGCCAGCTAATCGATGCTAACATGCTATTTACTGGCAGTGCTAAAGCAGACATGGCACAGAGATGTATGGATAACCTGTAGATGCATTTGCAACTATATTACGTGTCCTTCCACCCACATTTAATGCGAAACAAACACTTACCAATCGACGGATTTAAGTTGCTTCAAAAGATGCGAAAGTCCCGATCGTTTGGTCCGCACATTTTTACCGCCGATGCTAACGCAGCTATTCGGCCATGCTATGGCTATGAATAGCTCAATAGCTTCATTTTCTTCTTCAATACTTTCATACTCCAATACATGCGTAATCTGTTGAATCGCTTAAGTCGCCGAAATCCGAGTTTGAATCCGAGCTAATGTCGCTATATCTTGCTGTGGTATTCGCCATTGTTTGTTTACATTGGCAGCACTGTGTGACGTCACAGGGAAATGGATAGTGGTTTCGAAGATAGCGAAAATAAGGCACTTTAAAACTTTATTTAGGGATATTCCGAGACCGGTAAAATTTTGAAAAAAACTTCCAAAAATACAACAAGCCACTGGGAACTGATTTTTATTGTTCTTCGCCCTTTTGAAATTGTGATAATGGTCCCCTTTAAAAGATTTAGCTGAAAGCTAAGGTGAACATAAAAGTTTTCAGTCTAGTAGTCAGAATTGGAGCAAGTCTGATATCTTCCGGAAGTTTATTCCAGCTATTTGTTGCGTAGCGACTGAATGATGCTCTCCCTTGATTTGAGTTTACTTTGAGAACCGCTAACAGATTGGTCTCAGAAGATCTTAGTGATCTAGAGGGTTTATATAGAGGGAGCATATCAGTGATGTACTTCGGCCCGAGACCATGTAGTGATTTATGTGAGCAGGAGAATTTTTAAATCAATTCTCTGATGTACAGGGAGCCAATGTAAGGATTTAAGAATTGGTGTAATGTGCTCACACTTCTGGTCTTTGTTAGAACTCTAGCAGCAGCGTTTTGAACAAGCTGTAGCTGCCTGACAGTTTTTTTGGGAAGACCTGCAAGGAGACCATTACACAGGTAAGCATTTTCCACAACTCACTCGACGTCATCCCGTTCATTACTCGTGAAATACTGAATTTGAGACATGATTTTCATCAAAATACGACTTGTATCGGCGATTTTTCCGCTGTTTTGCTTTGACTTTCAGAAATTGAAGGGAAAGTTTACATATTACCCTTTAGTCGACTAAATCTACTGTAGTTTTCGTCAACTATAATCTTATGATATTTCGTCAACTAAAACTAAAACAATTTAAATTAAAGCTGCAAGCAGCGTTGGTCGGGCCCGCCTTTGGCTGCTGCCCCCGTGACCCAAACCCGGATAAGCGGTAGAAGCATGGATAGTAGTTACTATTATTATAGGGTATTGTGTGTAGAATTTTGAGGACAAAAACGATTTAATTCCATTTCACATTGTCATTGTCTACTGTTAGTCCTAAGTGTCCCAATACTTTTGCCTAATGGTAGTCCTAAGGGTCCCAATACTTTTGTCCAGTGGTAGTAGCCATCTTGAGACACTAGCAGTGCAGCAGCATCAGCACAGTGGTTCTTTGAAGGGTCATAAAATCAAAACCGGAGAACTTATCAAAACTCTTTCGATAACTTTTAATCAGAAGGGTTCAAACTCTCTCCTGTGCGAGTTTGAAGCCGAAACGACAAACGGGCTCAGAGGAGATAACGTTTGAAGAAAGGTGACAGGTTTTTACAAAACTTTTGTTTTGAAGGGGTAATTGCCATTTTCCTGTTGATTTTTGCTGAAGGATGTCAATTATTAAAATGTAGGTCTAAGTGAGACCTACATAGAGGTTTTTGTTTCATGTCTTTCCAGCATTCCTACCGGAAGTTACAAGCAGTTTTGTCTGTATTTTCTCCCTAAGAGTAGTTTTTTCTGTGTTTTATTAAAAAGTTGCTCTAGGGCGCAATTTTGAGTTTTTGGTTTTGGTTTTTTATTAGATTGTTTTTTCCGCCAGTCCTGATGTGTGTGTCAAGTTTGGTGAGTTTTGAAGCATTTTAAGGGGGTCAAATTACAGCTCAAAGAGGCAAAAATTTAGTTTTGAAGGGGTTTTTGCCAACTTCCTGTTGATTTTGGGTATAGAAGTTTTGCATTGGAAATGTAGGTCTAAGTCAGCCCTACATAAAGGTTTTTGTTTCATGTCTCTACGACATTGCTAACGGAAGTTACAAGCAGTCTGTTTTTTGTTTCTTCCTAGGGGGCGATAGTGTGCAATTTAGATTTTTGGGGTTTGGTTGCTTAATAAGTTGGGAAGGTTTGCCAGACCGTATTTGTCAAATTTGGTGAGTTTTGAAGCACGTTAAGGGGGTCAAATTAGGGCGCGAAGGTGCGGCATAATAAAGAATAATTAAAGCTGCAAGCAGCGTTGGTCGGGCCTGCCTTTGGCTGCTGCCGCCGAGACTCAAGCCCTGGTCTTAGTCAGACCTACATAGAAGTTTTTTATTCATGTCTCTACGACATTCCTAACAGAAGTTACAAGCAGTTTTGTCTGTGTTTTTTCTTAGGGGGCGCTAGAGCGCACTTTTGATTTTTGGGGTTTGGTTTTTTTATTAGATGACAATTTTCGCCAGTCCTAATGTGTGTGTAAAATTTGGTCAGTTTTGAAGCATGTTAAGGGGGTGAAATTACAGATCGTTTATTCTGGATGTTGTTGATAAATGGCTTTCGCTTTGCATAGTAGTGTTTTAACTTGCACCTTGAAGCATTTTAATGGGGTAAAATTACAGCTCAAAGAGGCAAAAATGACATTTTTTAGGAAAATTTGCGCAGGTTTTTTTGATGGCGCGTAAAATCTAAACCGGAGCAGTCATCAAAACTCTTCCGATAACTTTTAAGTAGAAGGGTTCAAACTCTCTTGTGTGTGAGTTTGAAGCTGAAACGACAAACACGCTCAGAGGAGATAACGTTTGAAAAAGGTGACGGGTGTTTACAAAACTTTTATTTTGAAGGGGTTATTTTTAACTTCCTGTTGATTTTTGCTGAAGGATGTTGATCATTAAAATGTAGGTCTAAGTGAGACCTACATGGAGGTTTTTGTTTCATGTCTTTCCGGCATTCATACGGGAAGTTACAAGCAGTTTTGTCTTAGTTTTCTTCCTAGGAGTAGTTTTTTCTGTGTTTTAATAAAAATTAAAGCTGCAAGCAGCGTTGGTCGGGTCCGCCGTTGGCCGCCGCCGCCGCTGCCGTGTCCCGAGTCCCGATCTTAGTCAGACCTACATAGAAGTTTTTGTTTCATCACTCTACGACATTCCTAACAGAAGTTACAAGCAGTTTTGTCTGGAAAAAGGAGACGGCTTTTTACAAAACTTTTATTTTGAAGGGGTAATTGGCAACTTCCTGTTGATTTTAACTGAAAGATGCCAATTATCAAAATGTAGGTCTAAGTCAGACCTACACAGAGGTTTTTGTTTCATGTCTCTACGACATTCCTAACGGAAGTTACAAGCAGTCTGTTTTTTGTATCTTCCTAGGGGGCGCTAGCGCGCAATTTTCATTTTTGGGGTTTGGTTACCTAATATGTTGGTCTGCCGCTCCATACCGATGTGTGTGTCAAATTTGGTGAGTTTTGAAGCATGTTAAGGGGGTCAAATTAGGGTATTGTCTGTGTTGTATTCATAGGGGGCGCTAGAGCACAATTTTGAGTTTTGGGGTTTGGTTTTTTCACTAGATCGCAATTTTTGCCAGTCCTGATGTGTGTGCCAAGTTTGGTGAGTTTTGAAGCATTTTAAGGGGGTCAAATTACAGCTCAAAGAGGTAAAAATGATATTTTTTTGGAAAATTTGCGCAGGGGTTCTTTGAAGGCGCGTAAAATCAAAACCTTAAAACTTATCACAACTTTGATCTATACTTTTAATCAGAAGGGTCCAAACTCTCTCCTGTGCGAGTTTGAAGCCGAAACGACAAACGCGCTCAGAGGAGATAACTTTTGAAGAAAGGTGACGGGTTTTCACAAAACTTTTATTTTGAAGGGGTAATTGCCAACTTCCTGTTGATTTTTTCTGCTAGCTGTCAATTATTAAAATGTAGGTCTAAGTGAGACCTACATAGAAGTTTTTGTTTCATGTCTTTCCGGCATTCCTACCCGAAGTTACAAGCAGTTTTGTCTGTGTTTTCTTCCTGGAAGCAGTTTTTTCTGTGTTTTATTGAAAAATTGCGTTAAAGCGCAATTTTGAGTTTTTTTTTTTTTTTTTTTCATTAGATTGCAATTTCTGCCAGTCCTGATGTGTCTTCCAAGTTTGGTGAGTTTTGAAGCATGTTAAGGGGGTCAAATTACAGCTCAAAGGGGCAAAAATAGCATTTTTTAGCGAAAATTTTGCTTTGAATGGGTTTTTGCCAAATTTCTGTTGATTTTAGGTATAGGCATTTCTAATGGGGAATTTAGGTCTAAGTCAGACCTACATAGAGGTTTTTGTTCGATGTCTTTACGACATTCCTAACGGAAGTTACAAGCAGTCTGGTTTTTTTTTTTCGTAGGGGGCGCTAGCGCGCATTTTTCATTTTTGGGGTTTGGTTGCTTAATATGTGTTTTTGCCAAGCCTTACCGATGTGTGTGCCAAATTTGGTGAGTTTTGGAGCATGGTCAGTGGGTCAAATTAGGGTTCAAAGTTGCGGAAGAATAATAATAATTAAAGCTGCAAGCAGCGTTGGTCGGGTCCGCCGTTGGCCGCCGCCGCCGCCGCCGTGTCCCGAGTCCCGATCATAGTCAGACCAACATAGAGGTCTTTGTTTCATGTCTCTACGACATTCCTAACAGAAGTTACAAGCAGTTTTGTCTGGAAAAAGGTGACGGCTTTTTACAAAACTTTTATTTTGAAGGGGTAATTGCCAACTTCCTGTTGATTTCAACTGAAAGATGCCAATCATCAAAATGTAGGTGTAAGTGAGACCTACATAGAGTTTTTTGTTTCATGTCTGTCCGACGTTCCTACCAGAAGTTACAAGCAGTTTTATCCGTTTCCTCTTCCTAGGAGCAGTTTTTCTGTGTTTTTTTCAAAAATTGCAATAGAGCGCAATTTTGAGTTTTAAGGTTTGGTTTTTTCACTAGATCGCAATTTCTGCCAGTCCTGATGTGTGTGCCAAGTTTGGTGAGTTTTGAAGCATTTTAAGGGGGTCAAATTGCAGCTCAAAGAGGCAAAAATAGCATTTTTTTGCGAAAATTTTGCTTTGAATGAGTTTTTGCAAGATTTCTGTTGATTTTGGGTATAGACATTTTTTATTGGAAATGTAGGTCTAAGTCAGACCTACACAGAGGTTTTTGTTTCATGTCTCTACGACATTCCTGACGGAAGTTACAAGCGATTTGTTTTTGTTTTTTGCTAGGGGGCGCTAGCGCGCAATTTTCATTTTTGGGGTTTGGTTGCTTAATATGTTGGGGAGGGACACCGTACCGACGTGTGTGTCAACTTTGGTGAGTTTTGAAGCATGTTAAGGGGGTCAAATTAGGGTATTGTTTGTGTTGTATTCCTAGGGGGCGCTAGAGCACAATTTTGAGTTTTTGGGTTTGGTTTTTTCATTAGCTCGCAATTGTTGCCAGTCCTGATGTGTGTGCCAAGTTTGGTGAGTTTTGAAGCATTTTAAGGGGGTCAAATTACAGCTCAAAGAGGTAAAAATGATATTTTTTTGGAAAATTTGCGCAGGGGTTCTTTGAAGGCGCGTAAAATCAAAACCTGAAAACTTATCACAACTTTGATCTATACTTTTAATCAGAAGGGTCCAAACTCTCTCCTGAGCGAGTTTGAAGCCGAAACGACAAACGCGCTCAGAGGAGATAACTTTTGAAGAAAGGTGACGGGTTTTCACAAAACTTTTATTTTGAAGGGGTAATTGCCAACTTCCTGTTGATTTTTTCTGCTAGCTGTCAATTATTAAAATGTAGGTCTAAGTGAGACCTACATAGAAGTTTTTGTTTCATGTCTTTCCGGCATTCCTACCCGAAGTTACAAGCAGTTTTGTCTGTGTTTTCTTCCTGGAAGCAGTTTTTTCTGTGTTTTATTGAAAAATTGCGCTAAAGCGCAATTTTGAGTTTTTTTTTTTTTTTTTTTCATTAGATTGCAATTTCTGCCAGTCCTGATGTGTCTTCCAAGTTTGGTGAGTTTTGAAGCATGTTAAGGGGGTCAAATTACAGCTCAAAGGGGCAAAAATAGCATTTGTTTGCGAAAATTTTGCTTTGAATGGGTTTTTGCCAAATTTCTGTTGATTTTAGGTATAGGCATTTCTAATGGGGAATCTAGGTCTAAGTCAGACCTACATAGAGGTTTTTGTTCCATGTCTTTACGACATTCCTAACGGAAGTTACAAGCAGTCTTTTTTTTTTTTTTCGTAGGGGGCGCTAGCGCGCATTTTTCATTTTTGGGGTTTGGTTGCTTAATATGTGTTTTTGCCAAGCCTTACCGATGTGTGTGCCAAATTTGGTGAGTTTTGGAGCATGGTCAGTGGGTCAAATTAGGGTTCAAAGTTGCGGAAGAATAATAATTAAAGCTGCAAGCAGCGTTGGTCGGGTCCGCCGTTGGCCGCCGCCGCCGCCGCCGCCGCCGCCGTGTCCCGAGTCCCGATTTTAGTCAGACCTCCATAGACGTTTTTATTTCATCACTCTACGACATTCCTAACAGAATTTACAAGCAGTTATGTCAGTTTTTTTTCCTAGGGGGAGCTAGAGCACAATTTTCCTTTTTGGGGTTTGGTTTTTTATTGGATCGCAATTTTCACCATTCCAGATGTGTGTGTAAAATTTGGTGAGTTTTGAAGCATGTTAAGGGGGTCAAATTATAGATTTGCGTTTCTGGATGTTGTTGATAGATGGCTTTCGCTTGGCATTGTATAGCTTTAACTTGCACTTTGAAGCATTTTAAGGGGGTCAAATTTCAGTTCAAAGAGGCAAAAAAGGCATATTTTGCAAAAAATTTGTTTTGAAGGGGTTTTTGCCAACTTCCTGTTGATTGTAGGTATAGAAGTGTTTATTGGAAATGTAGGTCTAAGTCAGACCTACACAGAGGTTTTTGTTTCATGTCTCTACGACATTCCTAACGGAAGTTACAAGCAGTCTGTTTTTGTCTCTTCCTAGGGGGCGCTAGCGCGCAATTTTCATTTTCGGGGTTTGGTTGCTCAATAAGTTGGTCTGCCGCTCCATACCGATGTCTGTGTCAACTTTGGTGAGTTTTGAAGCATGTTAAGGGGGTCAAATTAGGGTGCGAAGGTGCGAGCGCGCCTCTGTTTCCTCTTCCTAGGAGCAGTTTTTTCTGTGTTTTATTCAAAAATTGCAATAGAGCGCAATTTTGAGTTTTAAGGTTTGGTTTTTTCACTAGATCACAATTTCTGTCAGTCCTGATGTGTGTGCCAAGTTTGGTGAGTTTTGAAGCATTTTAAGGGGGTCAAATTAAAGCTCAAAGAGGCAAAAATAGCGTTTTTTGCGAAAATGTTGCTTTGAATGAGTTTTTGCAAAATTTCTGTTGATTTTGGGTATAGACATTTTTTATTGGAAATGTAGGTCTAAGTCAGACCTACACAGAGGTTTTTGTTTCATGTCTCTACGACATTCCTAACGGAAGTTACAAGCAGTCTGTTTTTTGTCTCTTCCTAGGGGGCGCTAGCGCGCAATTTTAATTTTTGGGGTTTGGTTGCTTAATAAGTTGGTCTGCCGCTCCATACCGACGTGTGTGTCAATTTTGGTGAGTTTTGAAGCATGTTAAGGGGGTCAAATTAGGGTGCGAATGTGCGAGCGCGCCTTGGGTTGCTGTCCCCGAGCCCCACGGCAGGAGAAGCCTTGCTGCCACTATTTAATGCATTGTGAAAGTAATGCAGTTGTTGTATTGAAGTGAAAATATCAAGCTCCCTGTTGATTTTTGCCAAAGTATGTTAATTATTCAAATGTAGGTCTAAGTCAGACCTACATAGTGGTTTTTGTTTCATGTCTCTACGACATTCCTACCGGAAGTTACAAGCAGTTTTGTCTTTGTTTTCTTCCTAGGAGTAGTTTGTCTGTGTTGTATTCCTAGGGGGCGCTAGCGCACAATTTTGAGTTTTGGGGTTTGGTTTTTTCATCAGCTCGCAATTTCTGCCAGTCCTGATGTGTGTGCCAAGTTTGGTGTGTTTTGAAGCATTTTAAGGGGGTCAAATTACAGCTCAAAGAGGTAAAAATTATCTTTTTTAGGAAAATTTGCGCAGGGGATCTTTGAAGGTGCGTAAAATCAAACCCTTACAACTTATCAAAATTTTGATCTATACTTTTAATCAGAAGGGTTCAAACTCTCTCCTGTGCGAGTTTGAAGCCGAAACGACAAACTCGCTCAGAGGAGATAACTTTTGAAAAAAGGTGACGGGTTTTCACAAAACTTTTATTTTGAAGGGGTAATTGCCAACTTCCTGTTGATTTTTTCTGCTAGCTGTCAATTATTAAAATGTAGGTCTAAGCGAGACCTACATAGAAGTTTTTGTTTCATGTCTTTCCGACATTCATACCGGAAGTTACAAGCAGTTTTGTCTATGTTTTCTTCCTAGAAGCAGTTTTCTCTGTGTTTCATTCCAAAAATTTTGTAGAGCGCAATTTTGAGTTTTAGAATTTTTTTTTTTCATTAGATCACAATTTCTGCCAGTCCTGATGTGTGTGCCAAGTTTGGTGAGTTTTGAAGCATTTTAAGGGGGTCAAATTACAGCTCAAAGAGGCAAAAGTAGCATTTTTGGTGAAAATTTTGCTTTGAAAGGGTTTTGCAAAATTTCTGTTGATTTTAGGTATAGGACTTTCTAATGGGGAATTTAGGTCTAGGTCAGTTCTACATAGAGGATTTTGTTTCATGTCTCTACGACATTCCTACCGGAAGTTACAAGCAATCCATTTTTTGTCTTTTCCTAGGGGGCGCTAGCGCGCAATTTTGATTTTTCTGGTTCGGCTCCCTAATATGTTGGGGGGAATTTCCTCACCGACGCGTGTGTCAAATTTGGTGTGCTTTGAGGCATGGTCAGTGGGTCAAAATACAGCGCATAGGCGAGTATCCGTGCGGAAGAAAGAAAGAATAATAATAATTAAAGCTGCAAGCAGCGTTGGTCGGGTCCGCCGTTGGCCGCCGCCGCCGCCGTGTCCCGAGTCCCGATCTTAGTCAGACCTACATAGAAGTTTTTATTTCATCACTCTACGACATTCCTAACAGAATTTACAAGCAGTTTTGTAATTTTTTTTTCCTAGGGGGAGCTAGAGCACAATTTTCATTTTTGGGATTTGTTTTTTTATTGGATGGCAATTTTCACCAGTCCTGATGTGTGTGTAAAATTTGGTGAGTTTTGAAGCATGTTAAGGGGGTCAAATTATAGATTTGCGTTTCTGGATGTTGTTGATAAATGGCTTTCGCTTGGCATTGTATAGCTTTAACTTGCACTTTGAAGCATTTTAAGGGGGTCAAATTTCAGTTCAAAGAGGCAAAAAAGGCATTTTTTGCAAAAAATTTGTTTTAAAGGGGTTTTTGCCAACTTCCTGTTGATTTTAGGTATAGAAGTGTTTATTGGAAATGTAGGTCTAAGTCAGACCTACACAGAGGTTTTTGTTTCATGTCTCTACGACATTCCTAACGGAAGTTACAAGCAGTCTGTTTTTTGTCTCTTCCTAGGGGGCGCTAGCTTGCAATTTTAATTTTTGGGGTTTGATTGCTTAATAAGTTGGTCTGCCGCTCCATACCGATGTGTGTGTCAATTTTGGTGAGTTTTGAAGCAAGTTAAGGGGGTCAAATTAGGGTGCGAAGGTGCGAGCGCGCCTTGGGTTGCTGTCCCCGAGCCCCACGGCAGGAGAAGCCTTGCTGCCACTATTTAATGCATTGTGAAAGTAATGCAGTTGTTGTATTGAAGTGAAAATATCAAGCTCCCTGTTGATTTTTGCCAAAGTATGTTAGTTATTCAAATGTAGGTCTAAGTCAGACCTACATAGTGTTTTTTGTTTCATGTCTCTACGACATTCCTACCGGAAGGTACAAGCAGTTTTGTCTTTGTTTTCTTCCTAGGAGTAGTTTGTCTGTGTTGTATTCCTAGGGGGCGCTAGAGCACAATTTTGAGTTTTGGGGTTTAGTTTTTTCATCAGCTCGCAATTGTTGCCAGTCCTGATGTGTGTGCCAAGTTTGGTGAGTTTTGAAGCATTTTAAGGGGGTCAAATTACAGCTCAAAGAGGCAAAAATGAAATTTTTTAGGAAACTTTGCGCAGGGGATCTTTGAAGGCGCGTAAAATCAAAACCTTAAAACTTATCACAACTTTGATCTATACTTTTAATCAGAAGGGTTCAAACTCTCTCCTGTGCGAGTTTGAAGCCGAAACGACAAACGCACTGGGAGGAGTATCGATTTGAAAAAGGTGACGGGTTTTTACAAAAACTTTTATTTTGAAGGGGTAATTGTCAACTTCCTGTTGATTATTTCTGCTAGCTGTCAATTATTAAAATGTAGGTCTAAGTGAGACCTACATAGAAGTTTTCGTTTCATGTCCTTCCGGCATTCCTACCCGAAGTTACAAGCAGTTTTGTCTGTGGTTTCTTCCTGGAAGCAGTTTTTTCTGTGTTTTATTGAAAAATTGCGCTAAAGAACAATTTTGAGTTTTTTTTTTTTTTTTTTTCATTAGATTGCAATTTCTGCCAGTCCTGATGTGTGTGCCAAGTTTGGTGAGTTTTGAAGTATTTTAAGGGGGTCAAATTGCAGCTCAAAGAGGCAAAAATTTCATTTTTTGTGAAAATTTGGCTTTGAATGGGTTTTTGAAAATTTTTTGTTGATTTTGGCCCCAGAAGATACAATTATGGAATTTAGGTCTAAGTCAGACCTACACAGAGGTTTTTGTTTCATGTCTCTACGACATTCCTAACGGAAGTTACAAGCAGTCTGTTTTTTGTTTCCTTTTAGGGGGCGCTAGAGCGCAATTTTCATTTTTGGGGTTTGGTTGCTTAATATGTTGTGGTGTCACGGTAGACCGACGTGTGTGTCAAGTTTGGTGAGTTTTGAAGCATGTTAAGGGGGTGATGTTGGGGCGCGACGGTGCGGAATAAAGAAAGAAAGAATAATAATTAAAGCTGCAAGCAGCGTTGGTCGGGTCCGCCGTTGGCCGCCGCCGCCGCCGCCGTGTCCCGAGTCTCGATCTTAGTCAGACCTACATAGAAGTTTTTGTTTCATCACTCTACGACATTCCTAACAGAATTTACAAGCAGTTTTATCAGTTTATTTTCCTAGGGGGCGCTAGAGCACAATTGTCATATTTGTGGTTTGGTTTTTTTATTGGATGGCAATTTTCACCATTCCTGATGTGTGTGTAAAATTTGGTGAGTTTTGAAGCATGTTAAGGGGGTCAAATTACAGATTTGCGTTTCTGGATGTTGTTGATAAATGGCTTTCGCCTGGCATTGTATAGCTTTAACTTGCACTTTGAAGCATTTTAAGGGGGTCAAATTGCAGCTCAAAGAGGCAAAAATAGCATTTTTTGGCGAAAATTTTGCTTTGAATGAGTTTTTGCAAAATTTCTGTTGATTTTGGGAATAGACGTTTTTTATTGGAAATGTAGGTCTAAGTCAGACCTACACAGAGGTTTTTGTTTCATGTCTCTACGACATTCCTAACGGAAGTTACAAGCAGTTTTGTCTGGGTTTTTTCCTAGGGGGCGCTAAGCGCAATTTAGATTTTTGGGGTTTGGTTTTTTATTAGATGGCAGTTTTTGCCAGTCCTGATATGTGTGTAAAATTTGGTGAGTTTTGAAGCATGTTAAGGGGGTGAAATTACAGATTGGCGATTCTGGATGTTGTTGATAAATGGCTTTCGGTCTGCATAACAGAGCTTTAACTAGCACTTTGAAGCATTTTAAGTGGGTGAAATTACAGCTCAAAGAGTCAAAAACGTCATTTTTTAGGAAAAGTTGCGCAGGGGTTTTTTGAAGGCGCGTAAAATCCAAACCGGAGCAGTAATCAAAACTTTGATCTATACTTTTAATCAGAAGTGTCCAAACTCTCTCCTGTGCGAGTTTGAAGCCGAAACGACAAACGCACTGGGAGAAGTGTCGATTTGAAAAAGGTGACGGGTTTTCACAAAACTTTTATTTTGAAGGGGCAATTTTTAACTTCCTGTTGATTTTTGCCGAAGGATGTAAATTATCGAAATGTAGGTCTAAGTCAGACCTACCTAGAAGTTTTTGTTTCATGTCTGTCCGACATTCCTACTGGAAGTTACAAGCAGTTTTGTCTGTTTTCTCTTCCTAGGAGCAGTTTTTTCTGTGTTTTATTCAAAAATTGCGCTAGAGCGCAATTTTGAGTTTTATTATTTTTTATTTTCATTAGATCGCAATTTCTGCCAGTCCTGAGGTGTGTGCCAAGTTTGGTGAGTTTTGAAGCATTTTAAGGGGGTCAAATTACAGCTCAAAGAGGCAAAAATAGCATTTTTTGCGAAAATTTTGCTTTGAAGGCGTTTTTGCCAACTTCCTGTTGATTTTAGGTATAGAACATTTTTATTGGAAATGTTCATCAAAGTCAGACCTTCATATAGGTTTTTGTTTCAAGTCTCTACGACATTCCTAATGGAAGTTACAAGCAGTCCGTTTTTTGTTTCTTCCTAGGGGGCGCTAGCGCGCAATTTTGATTTTTAGTGCTCGGTTTTTTTATTAGATGGCAATTTTCGCAGATCCTGATGTGTGTGTCAAATATGGTGAGTTTTGAAGCATGTTAAGTGGGTCAAATTTCAGCTGGAAACGGCGGCGGAATAATAAAGAATAATAATAAAACGCAGCAGATTCAATAGGGTCCTTGCATGGCAAAGGACATGGATGTCCTTTGCCATTGCAGGGCGGACCCTAATAATTAAAGCTGCAAGCAGCGTTGGTCGGGTCCGCCGTTGGCCGCCGCCGCCGCCGCCGTGTCCCGAGTCCCGATCTTAGTCAGACCAACATAGAGGTCTTTGTTTCATGTCTCTACGACATTCCTAACAGAAGTTACAAGCAGTTTTGTCTGGAAAAAGGTGACGGCTTTTTACAAAACTTTTATTTTGAAGGGGTAATTGCCAACTTCCTGTTGATTTCAACTGAAAGATGCCAATCATCAAAATGTAGGTGTAAGTGAGACCTACATAGAGTTTTTTGTTTCATGTCTGTCCGACGTTCCTACCAGAAGTTACAAGCAGTTTTATCCGTTTCCTCTTCCTAGGAGCAGTTTTTCTGTGTTTTTTTCAAAAATTGCAATAGAGCGCAATTTTGAGTTTTAAGGTTTGGTTTTTTCACTAGATCGCAATTTCTGCCAGTCCTGATGTGTGTGCCAAGTTTGGTGAGTTTTGAAGCATTTTAAGGGGGTCAAATTGCAGCGCAAAGAGGCAAAAATAGCATTTTTTTGCGAAAATTTTGCTTTGAATGAGTTTTTGCAAGATTTCTGTTGATTTTGGGTATAGACATTTTTTATTGGAAATGTAGGTCTAAGTCAGACCTACACAGAGGTTTTTGTTTCATGTCTCTACGACATTCCTGACGGAAGTTACAAGCGATTTGTTTTTGTTTTTTGCTAGGGGGCGCTAGCGCGCAATTTTCATTTTTGGGGTTTGGTTGCTTAATATGTTGGGGAGGGACACCGTACCGACGTGTGTGTCAACTTTGGTGAGTTTTGAAGCATGTTAAGGGGGTCAAATTAGGGTATTGTTTGTGTTGTATTCCTAGGGGGCGCTAGAGCACAATTTTGAGTTTTTGGGTTTGGTTTTTTCATTAGCTCGCAATTGTTGCCAGTCCTGATGTGTGTGCCAAGTTTGGTGAGTTTTGAAGCATTTTAAGGGGGTCAAATTACAGCTCAAAGAGGTAAAAATGATATTTTTTTGGAAAATTTGCGCAGGGGTTCTTTGAAGGCGCGTAAAATCAAAACCTGAAAACTTATCACAACTTTGATCTATACTTTTAATCAGAAGGGTCCAAACTCTCTCCTGAGCGAGTTTGAAGCCGAAACGACAAACGCGCTCAGAGGAGATAACTTTTGAAGAAAGGTGACGGGTTTTCACAAAACTTTTATTTTGAAGGGGTAATTGCCAACTTCCTGTTGATTTTTTCTGCTAGCTGTCAATTATTAAAATGTAGGTCTAAGTGAGACCTACATAGAAGTTTTTGTTTCATGTCTTTCCGGCATTCCTACCCGAAGTTACAAGCAGTTTTGTCTGTGTTTTCTTCCTGGAAGCAGTTTTTTCTGTGTTTTATTGAAAAATTGCGCTAAAGCGCAATTTTGAGTTTTTTTTTTTTTTTTTTTCATTAGATTGCAATTTCTGCCAGTCCTGATGTGTCTTCCAAGTTTGGTGAGTTTTGAAGCATGTTAAGGGGGTCAAATTACAGCTCAAAGGGGCAAAAATAGCATTTGTTTGCGAAAATTTTGCTTTGAATGGGTTTTTGCCAAATTTCTGTTGATTTTAGGTATAGGCATTTCTAATGGGGAATCTAGGTCTAAGTCAGACCTACATAGAGGTTTTTGTTCCATGTCTTTACGACATTCCTAACGGAAGTTACAAGCAGTCTTTTTTTTTTTTTTCGTAGGGGGCGCTAGCGCGCATTTTTCATTTTTGGGGTTTGGTTGCTTAATATGTGTTTTTGCCAAGCCTTACCGATGTGTGTGCCAAATTTGGTGAGTTTTGGAGCATGGTCAGTGGGTCAAATTAGGGTTCAAAGTTGCGGAAGAATAATAATAATTAAAGCTGCAAGCAGCGTTGGTCGGGTCCGCCGTTGGCCGCCGCCGCCGCCGCCGTATCCCGAGTCCCGATCTTAGTCAGACCTCCATAGAAGTTTTTATTTCATCACTCTACGACATTCCTAACAGAAAATACAATCAGTTTTATCAGTTTATTTTCCTAGGGGGCGCTAGAGCACAATTTTAATTTTTGGGGTTTGGTTTTTTAATTGGATGGCAATTTTCACCAGTCCTGATGTGTGTGTAAAATTTGGTGAGTTTTGAAGCATGTTAAGGGGGTCAAATTATAGATTTGCGTTTCTGGATGTTGTTGATAAATGGCTTTCGCTTGGCATTGTATAGCTTTAACTTGCACTTTGAAGCATTTTAAGGGGGTCAAATTTCAGTTCAAAGAGGCAAAAAAGGCATATTTTGCGAAAATTTTGTTTTGAAGGGGTTTTGCCAACTTCCTGTTGATTTTAGGTACAGAAATGTTTATTGGAAATGTAGGTCTAAGTCAGACCTACACAGAGGTTTTTGTTTCATGTCTCTACGACATTCCTAACGGAAGTTACAAGCAGTCTGTTTTTTGTCTCTTCCAAGGGAGCGCTAGCGGGCAATTTTCATTTTTGGGGTTTGGTTGCTTAATAAGTTGGTCTGCCGCTCCATACCGATGTGTGTGTCAATTTTGGTGAGTTTTGAAGCATGTTAAGGGGGTCAAATTACAGATTGGCGTTTCTGGATGTTGTTGATAAATGGCTTTCGCTTGGCATAGTATAGCTTTAACTTGCACTTTGAAGCATTTTAAGGGGGTCAAATATCAGTTCAAAGAGGCAAAAAAGGCATTTTTTGCAAAAATTTAGTTTTGAAGGGGTTTTTGCCAACTTCCTGTTGATTTTCGGTGTAGAAGTATTTCATTGGAAATGTAGGTCTAAGTCAGACCTACATAGAGGTTTTTGTTTCATGTCTCTACGACATTCCTAACGGAAGTTACACGCAGTCTGTTTTTTGTCCCTTCCTAGGGGGCGCTAGCGCGCAATTTTCATTTTTGGGGTTTGGTTGCTTAATAAGTTGGTCTGCCGCTCCATACCGACGTGTGTGTCAAATTTGGTGAGTTTTGAAGCATGTTAAGGGGGTCAAATTAGGGTGCGAAAGTGCGAGCGCGCCTTGGGTTGCTGTCCCCGAGCCCCACGGCAGGAGAAGCCTTGCTGCCACTATTTAATGCATTGTGAAAGTAATGCAGTTGTTGTATTGAAGTGAAAATATCAAGCTTCCTGTTGATTTTTGCCAAAGTATGTTAATTATTCAAATGTAGGTCTAAGTCAGACCTACATAGTGGTTTTTGTTTCATGTCTCTACGACATTCCTACCGGAAGTTACAAGCAGTTTTGTCTTTGTTTTCTTCCTAGGAGCAGTTTGTCTGTGTTGTATTCCTAGGGGGCGCTAGAGCACAATTTTGAGTTTTGGGCTTTGGTTTTTTTATTAGCTCGTAATTGTTGCCAGTCCTGATGTGTGTGCCAAGTTTGGTGAGTTTTGAAGCATTTTAAGGGGGTCAAATTACAGCTCAAAGAGACAAAAATTACATTTTTTATGAAACTTTGCGCAAGGCGTCTTTGAAGGCGCGTAAAATCAAAACCTTAAAACTTATCAAAACTTTGATCTATACTTTTATTCAGAAGGGTCCAAACTCTCTCCTGTGCGAGTTTGAAGCCGAAACGACAAACGCGCTCAGAGGAGATAACTTTTGAAGAAAGGTGACGGGTTTTCACAAAACTTTTATTTTGAAGGGGTAATTGACAACTTCCTGTTGATTTTTTCTGCAGGCTGTCAATTATTAAAATGTAGGTCTAAGTGAGACCTTCATAGAAGTTTTTGTTTCATGTCTTTCCGGCATTCCTACTGGAAGTTACAAGCAATTTTGTTTGTGTATTCTTCCTCGGAGCAGTTTTTTCTGTGTTTTATTAAAAAATTGCGCTAGAGCGCATTTTTTGATTTTTTTTTTTTTTTTTTTCATTAGAACGCAATTTCTGCCAGTCCAGATGTGTGTGCCAAGTTTGGTGAGTTTTGAAGCATTTTAAGGGGGTCAAATTACAGCTCAAAGAGGCAAAAATAGCATTTTTTTGCGAAAAATTTGCTTTGAATGGGTTTTTGCAAAATTTTTGTTGATTTTTGCCCCAGAAGGTACAATTATGAAATCTAGGTCTAAGTCAGCCCTACATAGAGGTTTTTGTTTCATGTCTCTACGACATTGCTAGCGGAAGTTACAAGCTGTCTGTTTTTTTTTTCTTCCTAGGGGGCGCTAGCGCGCAATTTTTATTTTTGGGGTTTGGTTGCTTAATAAGTTGGGAAGGCCCACCGTACCAACGTGTGTGTCAAATTTGGTGAGTTTTGAAGCATGTTCAGGGGGTCAAATTAGGGTGCGAAGGAGCGGAATAAACAATAATAATAATAAAACGCTACAGATTCAATAGGGTCCTTGCCATGGCAAAGGACATGGAGTCCTTTGCTGGCAGGGCGGACCCTAATTAAAGCTGCAAGCAGCGTTGGTCGGGTCCGCCGTTGGCCGCCGCCGCCGCCGCCGTGTCCCGAGTCCCGATCTTAGTCAGACCAACATAGAGGTCTTTGTTTCATGTCTCTACGACATTCCTAACAGAAGTTACAAGCAGTTTTGTCTGGAAAAAGGTGACGGCTTTTTACAAAACTTTTATTTTGAAGGGGTAATTGCCAACTTCCTGTTGATTTTAACTGAAAGATGCCACCTATCAAAATGTAGGTCTACAGACCTACACAGAAGTTTTTGTTTCATGTCTCTACGACATTCCTAACGGAAGTTACAAGCAGTCTGTTTTTTGTCTCTTCCTAGGGGGCGCTAGCGCGCAATTTTCATTTTTGGAGTTTGGTTGCTTAATAAGTTGGTCTGCCGCTCCATACCGATGTGTGTGTCAATTTTGGTGAGTTTTGAAGCAAGTTAAGGGGGTCAAATTAGGGTGCGAAGGTGCGAGCGCGCCTTGGGTTGCTGTCCCCGAGCCCCAGGGCTTAAGACGCCTTCGTCCCACTATTTAATGCATTGTGAAAGTAATGCAGTTGTTGTATTGAAGTGAAAATATCAAGCTCCCTGTTGATTTTTGCCAAAGTATGTTAATTATTCAAATGTAGGTCTAAGTCAGACCTACATAGTGGTTTTTGTTTCATGTCTCTACGACATTCCTACCGGAAGTTACAAGCAGTTTTGTCTTTGTTTTCTTCCTAGGAGCAGTTTGTCTGTGTTGTATTCCTAGGGGGCGCTAGAGCACAATTTGGTGTTTTGGAGTTTGGTTTTTTCATCAGCTCGCAATGGTTGCCAGTCCTGATGTGTGTGCCAAGTTTGGTGAGTTTTGAAGCATTTTAAGGGGGTCAAATTACAGCTCAAATAGGCAAAAATGACATTTTTTAGGAAACTTTGCGCAGGGCGTCTTTGAAGGCGCGAAAAATCAAAACCTTAAAACTTATCACAACTTTGATCTATACTTTTAATCAGAAGGGTCCAAACTCTCTCCTGAGCGAGTTTGAAGCCGAAACGACAAACGCGCTCAGAGGAGATAACTTTTGAAGAAAGGTGACGGGTTTTCACAAAACTTTTATTTTGAAGGGGTAATTGCCAACTTCCTGTTGATTATTTCTGCTAGCTGTCAATTACTAAAATGTAGGTCTTAATGAGACCTACATAGAAGTTTTTGTTTCATGTCTTTCCGGCATTCCTACCCGAAGTTACAAGCAGTTTTGTCTGTGGTTTCTTCCTGGAAGCAGTTTTTTCTGTGTTTTATTGAAAAATTGCGCTAGAGCACAATTTTGAGATTTTTTTTTTTTTTTTTTCATTAGATCACAATTTCTGCCAGTCCTGATGTGTGTGCCAAGTTTGGTGAGTTTTGAAGCATTTTAAGGGGGTCAAATTGCAGCTCAAAGAGGCAAAAATAGCGTTTTTTGGCGAAAATTTTGCTTTGAAAGGGTTTTGCAAAATTTCTGTTGGTTTTAGGTATAGGAGTTTCTGATGGGGAATTTAGGTCTAGGTCAGTTCTACATAGAGGATTTTGTTTCATGTCTCTACGGCATTCCTACCGGAAGTTACAAGCAGTCTGTTTTTTTTTTTTCGTAGGGGGCGCTAGCGCGCATTTTTCATTTTTGGGGTTTGGTTGCTTAATACTTGTTTTTGGCAAGCCTTACCGATGTGTGTGCCAAATTTGGTGAGTTTTGGAGCATGGTCAGTGGGTCAAATTAGGGTTCAAAGTTGCGGAAAAATAATAATAATTAAAGCTGCAAGCAGCGTTGGTCGGGTCCGCCGTTGGCCGCCGCCGCCGTGTCCCGGGTCCCGATCTTAGTCAAACCAACATAGAGGTTTTTATTTCATGTCTCTACGACATTTCTAACAGAAGTTACATGCAGTTTTGTCTGGGTTTTTTCCTAGGGGGCGCTAAGCGCAATTTAGATTTTTGGGGTTTGGTTTTTTATTAGATGGCAGTTTTTGCCAGTCCTGATATGTGTGTAAAATTTGGTGAGTTTTGAAGCATGTTAAGGGGGTGAAATTACAGATCGGCGATTCTGGATGTTGTTGATAAATGGCTTTCGGTCTGCATAACAGAGCTTTAACTAGCACTTACAAGCATTTTAAGTGGGTCAAATTACAGCTCAAAGAGGCAAAAACGTCATTTTTTAGGAAAAGTTGCGCAGGCGTTTTTTGAAGGCGCGTAAAATCAAAACCTGAAAACTTATCAAAACTTTGATCTATACTTTTAATCAGAAGGGTTCAAAGTCTCCCCTGTGCGAGTTTGAAGCCGAAACGACAAACGGGCTCAGAGGAGATAACTTTTGAAGAAAGGTGACGGGTTTTCACAAAACTTTTATTTTGAAGGGGCAATTTTTAACTTCCTGTTGATTTTTGCCGAAGGATGTCAATTATCGAAATGTAGGTCTAAGTCAGACCTACCTAGAAGTTTTTGTTTCATGTCTTTCCGGCATTCCTACCGGAAGTTACACGCAGTTTTGTGTGTGTTTTCTTCCTGGAAGCAGTTTTTTCTGTGTTTTATTGAAAAATTGCGCTTGAGCGCAATTTTGAGTTTTATAAATTTTTTTTTTCATTAGATCAAAATTTCTGCCAGTCCTGGTGTGTCTGCCAAGTTTGGTGAGTTTTGAAGCATTCTAAGGGGGTCAAATTGCAGCTCAAAGAGGCAAAAATAGCATTTTTTTGCGAAAATGTTGCTTTGAATGAGTTTTTGCAAAATTTCTGTTGATTTTGGGTATAGACATTTTTTATTGGAAATGTAGGTCTAAGTCAGACCTACACAGAGGTTTTTGTTTCATGTCTCTACGACATTCCTGACGGAAGTTACAAGCAGTCTGTTTTTTTTTTTTCCTAGGGGGCGCTAGTGCTTAATTTTCATTTTTGGGGTATGGTTGCTTAATATGTTGGGCTGTCCCAGTAGACCGACGTGTGTGTCAACTTTGGTGAGTTTTGAAGCATGTTAAGGGGGTCAAATTAGGGTGAGAAGGTGCGGAATAAACAATAATAATAATAATTAAAGCTGCAAGCAGCGTTGGTCGGGTCCGCCGTTGGCCGCCGCCGCCGTGTCCCGAGTCCCGATCTTAGTCAGACCTCCATAGAAGTTTTTGTTTCATCACTCTACGACATTCCTAACAGAATTTACAAGCAGTTTTATCAGTTTATTTTCCTAGGGGGCGCTAGAGCACAATTTTCATTTTTGGGGTTTGGTTTTTTTATTGGATGGCAATTTTCACCAGTCCTGATGTGTGTGTAAAATTTGGTGAGTTTTGAAGCATGTTAAGGGGGTCAAATTACAGATTTGCGTTTCTGGATGTTGTTGATAAATGGCTTTCACTTGGCATTGTATAGCTTTAACTTGCACTTTGAAGCATTTGAAGGGGGTCAAATATCAGTTCAAAGAGGCAAAAAAAGGCATTTTTTGCAAAAATGTTGTTTTGAAGGGGTTTTTGTCAACTTCCTGTTGATTATAGGTATAGAAGTATTTTATAAAATGTAGGTCTAAGTCAGACCTACATAGAGGTTTTTGTTTCATGTCTCTACGACATTCCTAACGGAAGTTACAAGCAGTCTGTTTTTTGTCCCTTCCTAGGGGGCGCTAGCGCGCAATTTTCATTTTTGGGGTTTGGTTGCTTAATAAGTTGGTCTGCCGCTCCATACCGACGTGTGTGTCAAATTTGGGGAGTTTTGAAGCATGTTAAGGGGGTCAAATTACAGATTGGCGTTTCTGGATGTTGTTGGTAAATGGTTTTCGCTTGGCATAGTATAGCTTTAACTTGCACTTTGAAGCATTTTAAGGGGGCCAAATATCAGTTCAAAGAGGCAAAAAATGCATTTTTTGCAAATATTTTGTTTTGAAGGGGTTTTTGCCAACTTCCTGTTGATTTTAGGTATAGAAGTATTTTATGAAATGTAGGTCTAAGTCAGACCTACATAGAGGTTTTTGTTTCATGTCTCTACGACATTCCTAACGGAAGTTACAAGCAGTTTTTTCTGGGTTTTTTCCTAGGGGGCGCTGGAGCGCAATTTTGACTTTTGGGGTTTGCTTTTTTATTAGATGTCAATTTTCGGCAGTCCTGATGTGTGTGTAAAATTTGGTGAGTTTTGAATTATGTTAAGGGGGTGAAATTACAGATCAGGGATTCTGGATGTTGTTGATAAATGGCTTTCGGTCTGCATAACAGAGCTTTAACTTGCACTCTGACGCATTTTAAGGGGGTCAAATTATAGCTCAAAGAGGCAAAAAATACATTTTTTAGGAAAATTTGCACAGGGGTTTTTTGAAGGCGCGTAAAATCCAAACCGGAGCAGTAATCAAAACTTTGATCTATACTTTTAATCAGAAGTGTCCAAACTCTCTCCTGTGCGAGTTTGAAGCCGAAACGACAAACGCACTGGGAGAAGTGTCGATTTGAAAAAGGTGACGGGTTTTCACAAAACTTTTATTTTGAAGGGGCAATTTTTAACTTCCTGTTGTTTTTAGCCGAAGGATGTAAATTATCGAAATGTAGGTCTAAGTCAGACCTACCTAGAAGTTTTTGTTTCATGTCTGTCCGACATTCCTACTGGAAGTTACAAGCAGTTTTGTCTGTTTTCTCTTCCTAGGAGCAGTTTTTTCTGTGTTTTATTCAAAAATTGCGCTAGAGCGCAATTTTGAGTTTTATTATTTTTTATTTTCATTAGATCGCAATTTCTGCCAGTCCTGAGGTGTGTGCCAAGCTTGGTGTGTTTTGAAGCATTTTAAGGGGGTCAAATTACAGCTCAAAGAGGCAAAAATAGCATTTTTTGCGAAAATTTTGCTTTGGAGGCGTTTTTGCCAACTTCCTGTTGATTTTAGGTATAGAACATTTTTATTGGAAATGTTCATCCAAGTCAGACCTACATATAGGTTTTTGTTTCAAGTCTCTACGACATTCCTAATGGAAGTTACAAGCAGTCCGTTTTTTGTTTCTTCCTAGGGGGCGCTAGCGCGCAATTTTGATTTTTAGTGCTCGGTTTTTTTATTAGATGGCAATTTTCGCAGATCCAGATGTGTGTGTCAAATATGGTGAGTTTTGAAGCATGTTAAGTGGGTCAAATTTCAGCTGGAAACGGCGGCGGAATAATAAAGAATAATAATAAAACGCAGCAGATTCAATAGGGTCCTTGCATGGCAAAGGACATGGATGTCCTTTGCCATTGCAGGGCGGACCCTAATAATAAGAAAACGTTACAGATTCAATAGGGTCCTTGCATGGCAAAGGACATGGATGTCCTTTGCCATTGCAGGGCGGACCCTAAAAATTGCTCTAGAGCGCAATTTGGAGTTTTTGTTTTTTATTAGATAGTTTTTTCCGCCAGTACTGATGTGTGTGTCAAGTTTGGTGAGTTTTGAAGCATTTTAAGGGGGTCAAATTACAGCTCAAAGAGGCAAAAATAGCATTTTTTGCAAAAATTTAGTTTTGAAGGGGTTTTTCCCAACTTCCTGTTGATTTTTGCTATAGAAGTTTAAATTGGGAAATGTAGGTCTAAGTCAGACCTACATAAAGGTTTTTGTTCCATGTCTCTACGACATTGCTAACAGAAGTTACAAGCAGTCTGTTTTTTGTTTCTTCCTAGGGGGCGATAGTGTGCAATTTAGATTTTTGGGGTTTGGTTGCTTAATAAGTCGGGAAGGTTTGTCAGACCGACGTGTGTGTCAAATTTGCGCAATTTTGAGTTTTATTAATTATTTTTTTCATTGTATCGCAATTTCTGCCAGTCGTGATGTGTGTGTCCAGTTTGGTGAGTTTTGAAGCATTTTAAGGGGGTCAAATTACAGCTCAAAGAGGCAAAAATAGCATTTTTTGCGAAAATTTGGCTTTGAAGGGGTTTTTCCCAACTTCCTGTTGATTTTTGCTATAGAAGTTTAAATTGGGAAGTGTAGGTCTAAGTCAGACCTACATAAAGGTTTTTGTTCCATGTCTCTACGACATTGCTAACAGAAGTTACAAGCAGTTTTTTTTGTTTCTTCCTAGGGGGCGATAGTGTGCAATTTTGATTTTTGGGGTTTGGTTGCTTAATAAGTCGGGAAGGTTTGCCAGACCGACGTGTGGGTCAAATTTGCGCAATTTTGATTTTTATTCATTTTTTTTTCATTGTATCGCAATTTCTGCCAGTCCTGATGTGTGTCCCCAGTTTGGTGAGTTTTGAAGCATTTTAAGGGGGTCAAATTACAGCTCAAAGAGGCAAAAATGGCATTTTTTGCGAAAATTATGTTTTGAAGGGGTTTTTGCCAACTTCCTGTTGATTTTAGGTATAGAAGTGTTCCATTGGAAATGTAGGTCTAAGTCAGACCTACATAAAGGTTTTTGTTTCATGTCTCTACGACATTGCTAACGGAAGTTACAAGCAGTCTGTTTTTTGTTTCTTCCTAGGGGGCGATAGTGTGCAATTTTGATTTTTGGGGTTTGGTTGCTTAATAAGTCGGGAAGGTTTGCCAGACCGACGTGTGTGTCAAATTTGCGCAATTTTGAGTTTTATTAATTTTTTTTTTCATTGTATCGCAATTTCTGCCAGTCCTGATGTGTGTGTCCAGTTTGGTGAGTTTTGAAGCCTTTTAAGGGGGTCAAATTACAGCTCAAAGAGGCAAAAATGGCATTTTTTGCAAAAATTATGTTTTGAAGGGGTTTTTGCCAACTTCCTGTTGATTTTAGGTATAGAAGTGTTCAATTGGAAATGTAGGTCTAAGTCAGACCTACATAGAGGTTTTTGTTTCATGTCTCTACGACATTGCTAACGGAAGTTACAAGCAGTCTGTTTTTTGTTTCTTCCTAGGGGGAGATAGTGTGCAATTTTGATTTTTGGGGTTTGGTTGCTTAATAAGTTGGGAAGGTTTGCCAGACCGACGTGTGGGTCAGATTTGCGCAATTTTGAGTTTTATTAATTATTTTTTTCATTTTATCGCAATTTCTGCCAGTACTGATGTGTGTGTCCAGTTTGATGAGTTTTGAAGCATTTTAAGGGGGTCAAATTACAGCTCAAAGAGGCAAAAATGGCATTTTTTGCGAAAATTATGTTTTGAAGGGGTTTTTGCCAACTTCCTGTTGATTTTAGGTATAGAAGTGTTCCATTGGAAATGTAGGTCTAAGTCAGACCTACATAAAGGTTTTTGTTCCATGTCTCTACGACATTGCTAACGGAAGTTACAAGCAGTCTGTTTTTTGTTTCTTCCTAGGGGGCGATAGTGTGCAATTTTGATTTTTGGGGTTTGGTTGCTTAATAAGTTGGGAAGGTTTGCCAGACCGACGTGTGTGTCAAATTTGGTGAGTTTTGAAGCACGTTAAGGGGGTCAAATTAGGTGCGGCATAATAAAGAATAATAATAAAGAAAGAATAAAACGCACGAAAAACAATAAGTCCTTTGGCCATTGCCAAAGGACTCCCATGCGGGCCCTAATAACTAAATTATGACTAAAACTAAATCATATTTTAGTCAAAAGACTATGACTAAAACTAAAACAAATTTTGCTGTCAAAATTAACGCTGGTTGGTTAGTTCTGATACAAAGTCACCAATGGAAACAAAATAGTTCATAACAAACATCCATCCATCCATCCATTTCTACCGCTTATTCCCTTTTTTGGGGTCGCGGAGGGCGCTGGCACCTATCTCAGCTACAAGCGGGCGGAAGGCGGGGTACACCCTGGACAAGTCTCCACCTTATCGCAGGGCCAACACAGATAGACAGACAACTTTTACACACTAGGGCCAATTTAGTGTTGGCAATCAACCTATCCCCAGGTGCATGTTTTTTGGAAGTGGGAGGAAGCCGGAGTACCCGGAGGGAACCCACGCACTCACGGGGAGAACATGCAAACTCCACACAGAAAAATCCTGAGCCTGGATTTGAACCCAGGACTGCAGGACCTTCGTTTTGTGAGGCAGATGCACTAACCCCTCTCCCACCGTGAAGCCCATAACAAACATCATTCATTAATTTATTCATATATGTGATGAGTCCAACTTTAATGTAACTCACATCAAAGATCTCAAATCCAGCGATATCCAACACTCCGATGAAGAACTGTCTCGGCTGCTTGGTGTCCAACATCTCATTGATACGGATGACCATCCACAAGAACATTTTCTCGTAGATGGACTTGCACAGAGCTGAGACGGCATTGTTAACCTAAAGCAGAATTTGGTATTCAAATTCGTCCAGGTTATATTAAAATTGAATGAAAAATATATTTTCCCTGACCTGTGGAACGGTCTGACCTTTGGTCACCATCTCATTTCCAACTTTGACTCTGGGGTAGCACAGAGCTTTCAACATATCAGCAGAGTTCAGACCCAGAAGGTACGCAATCTTGTCAGCCACTAAGGAACAATAAAGTTACAAAGTTAAATCCTGAACAGGTCTGATATAGAATCATAACCCCACCATTATTACTTATTATTAATTGCAAGACATACCCTCAGTGCCATCAGGTTCAGCCTGCTCCTCTCGCTGCTTCTGCTTGAATTTCATGTTTCCATGATGCATCACAGCTCCGGTCAGCTTGTAGATGCCAGCTTTCTCCTCTGCACTGAAGCCCAGGATGTCAATAGCAGTCTGAAAACGTACATTAGTCAGGATTATTGTAAACCTAAACACTATGTGTCCAATTAACACACTTCAAAAAATGCAATTCATTGTATTTGTTATGATCCGCTGCCCGGATCATCACGTATTGGTGCTTTGTTCCTTTTTATATCACATTCTGTGCTTTGACTTCCTTATTTCCTGTTTTTGCTCCGTCACCATGGTTTCTTATTATGTTGACGCACACCTGTTTCGTTGATTACGGCCTTATTTAAGCCTGCCCCTGTTCATTCACCCTCGGATCCTAATTTGCTTCTCAATCAATCAATCAATGATTATTTATATGGCCCTGAATCACTAGTGCAGGGGTCGGGAACCTTTTTGGCTGAGAGAGCCAACAAGCCAAATATTTCAAAATGTATTCCCGTAAGAGCCATATAATATTTTTTTTAACAATGAAAACAACTAAACGCGTGCATTTTTAAGTAAGACCAACATTTCTAGGGTATAAGAGGTCTATTATTCTTTGTGATAACATTGTTATTCTAAAGATTACTACGGAGGGGGAGTGGCCTGCGGGCCTGCAGCGAACTGTGGTGTGCCAGGACTGGCCTCGAAATCAGCGACAGGTGCGTAGATGGTCCACCTGGGCCTTGATATCTAATCACCTGTTGCTCTGTTATAAGCAGCAGCCAGGAGGAGAGACGGGGTGGGGGCTGGAGCCAGAGCGCGAGCGAGAACAAAAGAGAAAAATACAATTGCTGGAAAGCAACTGAGAGACTTATTGAAAAATAAAACAATATTGTAACCCTGAAACAGGCTCTCATGTCGGTGCTTGGTGGTCTGAAGAACCCCCAGGAGGGCAAGCCCCACACTAACCAACAATAAATAAATAACTTCTTACCATTAACGCAACTTCTTGAACAGTTGTGGTAGAAAACGGATGGATGGAATAAGAATGCATGAGAATGTTTTATATTTTGAACGTTATTTTTAACACTCTGATTACAAGTGGAATCATTCATTACTTATCTTGTTAAGCAATGTATGCTCAGATTTATCCGAGAGCCAGATGCAGTCATCAAAAGAGCCACATCTGGCTCTAGAGCCGTAGGTTCCCTACCCCTGCACTAGTGTCTCAAAGGGCTGCACAAACTACAACAGGAACCACAACGACATCCTCGGTAGGCCCACATAAGGGCAAGGAAAACTCACACCCAGTGGGACGTCGGTGACAATGATGACTATGATAAACCTTGGAGAGAACCGCATATGTGTCCTTACTTTGCTTATCATTTTCAACTGTTTGTAAATGTTGAAATTTATACATAAAGGTTTATTAAGAAAAAGAAAAAAAGTGTGCAGTTAATCATGTGATTGCCTGGCTCTGTTTGATTGGTAAATCGGAGTCAAACGTCACCAGTGACTGCATTTGATTGGTAAAACGGAGTCAAAAGTCACCAGTGACTGCATTTGATTGGTGAAACGGAGTCAAACGTCACCAGTGACTGCATTTGATTGGTGAAACGGAGTCAAACGTCACCAGTGACTGCATTTGATTGGTGAAACGGAGTCAAACGTCACCAGTGACTGCATTTGATTGGTGAAAGGGAGTCAAACGTCACCAGTGACTGCATTTGATTGGTGAAACAAAGTCAAACGTCACCAGTGACTGTATTTGATTGGTAAAACGGAGTCAAACGTCACCTGTGACTGCATTTGATTGGTGAAACAGAGTCAAAAGTCACCAGTGACTGCATTTGATTGGTAAAAGGGAGTCAAACGTCACTAGTGACTGCATTTGATTGGTGAAACGGAGTCAAACGTCACCAGTGACTGCATTTGATTGGTGAAACGGAGTCAAAAGTCACCAGTGACTGCATTTGATTGGTAAAAGGGAGTCAAACGTCACTAGTGACTGCATTTGATTGGTGAAACGGAGTCAAACGTCACCAGTGACTGCATTTGATTGGTGAAACAGAGTCAAACGTCACCAGTGACTGTATTTGATTGGTAAAACGGAGTCAAAAGTCACCAGTGACTGCATTTGATTAGTGAAACGGAGTCAAACGTCACCAGTGACTGCATTTGATTGGTGAAAGGGAGTCAAACGTCACCAGTGACTGCATTTGATTGGTGAAACAAGTCAAACGTCACCACTGACTGCATTTGATTGGTGAAACGGAGTCAAATGTCACCAGTGACAGCATTTGATTGGTGAAACGTAGTCAAACGTCGCCAGTGACTGCATTTGATTGGTAAAACGCAGGCATTGGATAGATCCTACTTTGAAGGTCTGTCTGACAAACCAAAACAAACAAAACCTGCATCAACAAATCGATAAAAATGAGTAGCGAGTAGCGAGCTGAATGGAACTAAATGGAACGGAGTAAAAGTAGCGTTTCTTCTTTATAAATATACTCAAGTAAAAGTAAAACTATGTTGCATCAAAACTACTCGTAGAAGTACAATTTATCCCAAAAGTTACTCAAGTAGATGTAACGGAGCAAATGTAGCGCGTTACTACCCACCTCTGCAAGTAACCCCCTCGCCCCCACACCCACATTGCTCTTAAAAACCCTATTTCTGTCTCCTACATAATTATTTACTTACATCTGTCGCAATGAACTCTTCCACATCATTGATGCTCTTGACAGTGATTTCACCCTGACTGATCATCGGATAGTCATAGGGATTGGTGGTGATCAGAAGAGCCTCTGAAAGGAAGAAGAAACCATACATTCTTGCAAGGTGTCCATTATCTTGCTATGTTTTTGAATTTAGTTTGATATCTCGTTCAATTTACCCAGCAGCTCGGGCTTGTGTCCAGTCATCAGCTGGTAGAAGATATGGTAGCTCCTCTCAGCAGACAACTGGAAGGTAACACGGGACTTTTCCAGCAGATCTACATTAGCAGATGAAATGTCAGACTCTGATATTCTCCGGTTTTTCTATTGTTATCATCCCACGAAACATCAGCATTTGACGGATCGAAGTACTCACATGTTTCAATATCTGCAGAGGACAGCTTTCCAGTAGAGCCAAAGTGGATTCTAATGAATTTACCCTAAAAAAAAGGATCAGAAAACAACTGAAATTTTGGGCGAAGTATGACCTGGGGGCCACAATCTCACCCTTTACCGGATCCTGATCGGCCCGTGTAAAATGATGAGTTTTAAACAAATGATGAGCTGATAAGTATTTAATTACGGAGGTCAGATGTATAGCTATGTCAGTGGTTCTTAACCTGGGTTCGATCGAACCCTAGGGGTTTGGTGAGTCGGCCTCAGGGGTTCGGCGGACGTCAAAACTTATCCCAATCGGCATATTACGAATACGGCAACAGCAGAAATCAGACTGATTTGCAGGTGTGTGATTTGTTGTGAGTTTATGCACTGTGTCGAACCCCTGAGGCCGACTCACCAAACCCCTACGGTTCGATCGAACCCAGGTTCATTTTGTGCACCAGTAAAAAAACATGGTAACACTTTAGTATGGGGAACATACTCACCATTAATTATTGTTCCTTATTAACATGCATGTGGGGCCGTATAGCTCGGTTGGTAGAATGGCCGTGCCAGCAACTTGAGGGTTGCAGGTTCGATTCCCGCTTCCGCCATCCTAGTCACTGCCGTTGTGTCCTTGGGCAAGACACTTTACCCACCTGCTCCCAGTGCCACCCACACTGGTTTAAATGTAACTTAGATATTGGGTTTCACTATGTAAAGCGCTTTGAGTCACTGGAGAAAAGCGCTATATAAATATAATTCACTTCACTTCACAAATTAGTAACATATTGGCTCTTAACTAGTCATTATTAAGTACTTATTAATGCCTTATGGTCGTGGAACTGTGGACCAGCTCTATACTCTCGGCAGGGTTCTTGAGGGTGCATGGGAGTTTGCCCAACCAGTCTACATGTGCTTTGTGGACTTGGAGAAGGCATTCGACCGTGTCCCTCGGGAAGTCCTGTGGGGAGTGCTCAGAGAGTATGGGGTAACGGACTGTCTTATTGTGGCGGTCCGCTCCCTGTATGATCAGTGTCAGAGCTTGGTCCGCATTGCCGGCAGTAAGTCGGACACATTTCCAGTGAGGGTTGGACTCCGCCAAGGCTGTCCTTTGTCACCGATTCTGTTCATAACTTTTATGGACAGAATTTCTAGGCGCAGTCAAGGCGTTGAGGGGTTCCGGTTTGGTAACCGCAGGATTAGGTCTCTGCTTTTTGCAGATGATGTGGTCCTGATGGCTTCATCTGACCGGGATCTTCAGCTCTCGCTGGATCGGTTCGCAGCCGAGTGTGAAGCGACCGGAATGAGAATCAGCACCTCCAAGTCCGAGTCCATGGTTCTCGCCCGGAAAAGGGTGGAGTGCCATCTCCGGGTTGGGGAGGAGACCCTGCCCCAAGTGGAGGAGTTCAAGTACCTAGGAGTCTTGTTCACGAGTGGGGGAAGAGTGGATCGTGAGATCGACAGGCGGATCGGTGCGGCGTCTTCAGTAATGCGGACGTTGTACCGATCCGTTGTGGTGAGGAAGGAGCTGAGCCGGAAGGCAAAGCTCTCAATTTACCGGTCGATCTACGTTCCCATCCTCACCTATGGTCATGAGCTTTGGGTCATGACCGAAAGGATAAGATCACGGGTACAAGCGGCCGAAATGAGTTTGGGTCTCTCCCTTAGAGATAGGGTGAGAAGCTCTGCCATCCGGGAGGAACTCAAAGTAAAGCCGCTGCTCCTTCACATCGAGAGGAGCCAGATGAGGTGGTTCGGGCATCTGTTCAGGATGCCACCCGAACGCCTCCCTAGGGAGGTGTTTAGGGCACGTCCAACCGGTAGGAGGCCACGGGGAAGACCCAGGACACGTTGGGAAGACTATGTCTCCCGGCTGGCCTGGGAACGCCTCGGGATGCCCCGGGAAGAGCTAGACGAAGTGGCTGGAGAGAGGGAAGTCTGGGTTTTCCTGCTTAGGCTGCTGCCCCCGCGACCCGACCTCGGATAAGCGGAAGATGATGGATGGATGGATGGATGGATGATGCCTTATTTGGCATGGCCTCATTATAACCCTCTAACCCTGGCCCCAACCCTAACCAAATAACTAAATTAAGTATTTGTTACTTAGAATATGTTCCCCTAGTGTCCAAAAACCTCTGAATTAAGTCTTTGTTACTCAGAATATGTCCTCCATAGAACTTGAATACACCTCACGGTGATGCTTGGACACGTCATCAGTGATAAACCCGGGGTCATAGGGTGTTTCGAGTCTTTAATCATCAGACTCCCTCGCCCGGGCGACCCAGCCGGGGGTGATCAGACCCCGGACTGTGTCCAAGTAGCGCACCACGGATCCCCCTTACGGATCCACAACCACAGGGAGGCTTGTTCTGCGGCCTCAAGGATGTTCTTGGTGGCTTTTTCTATTGCTAACGATGGACTCTGATGCGTCATCTATGTTGCTGCTCCTCGATCTTAGCGCTGCTTTCGATACCGTCGATCATAATATTTTATTAGAATGTATCAAAATACGAATTGGTATGTCAGACTTAGCCCTGTCTTGATTTAACTCTTATCTTGCTGATAGGATGCAGTGTGTCTCCCATAACAATGTGACCTCGGACTACGTTAAGGTAACGTGTGGAGTTCCCCAGGGTTTGGTCCTTGGCCCTGCACTCTTCAGCATCTACATGCTGCCGCTAGGTGACATCATACGCAAATACGGTATTAGCTTTCACTGCTATGCTGATGACACCCAACTCTACATGCCCCTAAAGCTGACCAACACGCCGGACTGTAGTCAGCTGGAGGCGTGTCTTAATGAAATTAAACAATGGATGTCCGTTAACTTTTTGCAACTCAACGCCAAAAAAACTGAAATGCTGATTATCGGTCCTGCTAGACACCGACCTCTATTTAATAATACAACTCTAACATTTGACAACCAAACAATTAAACAAGGCGACACGGTAAAGAATCTGGGTATTATCTTCGACCCAACTCTCTCCTTTGAGTCACACATTAAAAGCGTTACTAAAACGGCCTTCTTTCATCTCCTGTTGGCCTAGCCCTCCATTGTATTGATTTAACTCCTCAACATATTGACAGATTTTAAAAAGTGTTTATTTTTAACATACCGGTATATAAATGAGGAAATCTTGAAATAATTGAATTACTTACAAAACGGGATGAGTTGTCATTTCTCACAGTCTTGGCATTACCATAAGCCTCCAGCAGGGGGTTGGCTGCAACAATTTGGTCCTCAAGGGAGCCCTGAAAAAGGACATTTAAAATACATTACTAACTTCTTTCAGGTTTTTTTTTTCCGGCGACTGATTCTACCTGCATTTTGCCGGGTGTTGCATCAACCTTCTTGGATCCAATAGCTGCAATTGTTGCAAAGTACTGGATGACACGCTTGGTGTTGACAGTCTTTCCCGCGCCGGATTCTCCACTGATTTAGATGAAACAAAAAACCATACCTTACATATGAGTTAAGAAATTGTGTTAGATGTAAATATAAACAGACTACAATTATTTGCATATAATTTTCAACCCATATTCAGTTGAATATGCTACAAAGACAACATATTTGATGTTCAAACTAATAAACTTTATATTTTTTTGCAAATAATAATCTACTTAGAATTTCTTGGCTGCAACACGTGCCAAAGTAGTTGGGAAAGGGCATGTTCACCACTGTGTTACATCACCTTTTCTTTTAACAACACTCAATAAACGTTTGGGAACTGAGGAAACTAATTGTTGAAGCTTTGAAAGTGGAATTCTTTCCCATTCTTGTTTTATGTAGAGCTTCAGTCCTTCAACAGTCTTCGCTGTCGTATTTTACGCTTCATAATGCACCACACATTTTCCACGGGAGACAGGTCTGGACTGCAGGCGGGCCAGGAAAGTACCCGCACTCTTTTTTTTTTACGAAGCCACGCTGTTGCAACACGTGGCTTGGCATTTTCTTGCTGAAATAAGCAGGGGCGTCCATGATAATGTTGCTTGGATGACAACATATGTTGCTCCAAAATTTGTATGGACCATTCAGCATTAATGGTGCCTTCGGATGGTTATTTTCCTCTTTGTTCCGGAGGACACCACGTCCACAGTTTCCGAATCAAATTTGAAATGTGGATTCGTCAGACCACAGAACACTTTTCCACTTTGCATCAGTCCATCTTAGACGTTCTCGGGCTTAGCGAAGCCGGCGGCGTTTCTGGATGTTGTTGATAAATGGGTTTGGCTTTGTATAGTAGAGTTTTAACTTGCTTTTACAGATGTAGCGACTAACTGTAGTTACTGACAGTGGTTTTATGAAGTGTTCCTGAGCCCATATGGTGATATCCTTTACACGCCGATGTTGGTTTTTGATGCAGTACCGCCTGAGGGATCAAAGGTCCGTAATATCATCGCTTACGTGCAGTGACTTCGCCAGATTCTCTGAACCTTTTGATGATGATTTTACGGAAAGTAGATGGTAAAATCCCTAAATTCCTTGCAATAGCTCGTTGAGAAATGTTGTTCTAAAACTGTTCGATAATTTGCTTACAAAGTTGTGACCCCCACCCCGTCCTTGTTTGTGAATTACTTAGCATTTCATGGAAGCTGCTTTTATACCCAATCATGGCACCCATCTGTTCCCAATTAGCCTGCACACCTGTGGGATGTTCCAAATAAGCGTTTGATGAGCATTCCTCAACTTTAGCAGTATTTACTGCCACCTTTCCCAACTTCCTTGTCACGTGTTGCTGGCATGGAATTCTAAAGTTAATGATTATTTGCAAAAAAATAAATGTTTATCAGTTTGAACATCAAATATGTTGTCTTTGGGCATATTTAACTGAGAATGGGTTGAAAATAATTTGCAAATAATTGTATTCTGTTTATATTAACAGCCGTCAGAAAAATTCTGTGTAAATTATCAATAAAACCATTGTGTTTCTGACAAGAAGAAAAAAGGCTGGAGCTTTCCAAGAAGAATGCCGGACTTCCAGGTGGACAGATGCAGAATCTGCCCAACTTCCAGAGGAACTCTTTGAAGTATTTTTACGAACCCGCTTTGATCTATTTTATGGGACTTTCTTTGATCTTTTCGGGAACCGAAGACAATTCTGGTCACGATCCACTTCCTTGAGGAAGCAGCGGTGGGAAGGAGGGTGGGTGAAAACCAAATAAAGAACCAGGAGAACGATCTTGGGGCAGAGCATGGTGCAGGACTGTACAGGGTGTACAGTGGCCATGCCTCTCCTCGGATCCGAGTATAAATTTAATTCTGTCTCTGTTGATTCTTTGCCTTTTTGTCTTGTTTAATAGATGTCATCAGTGTTTGAACTTCCATCCATCCATCCATCATCTTCCGCTTATCCGAGGTCGGGTCGCGGGGGAAACAGCCTAAGCAGGGAAACCCAGACTTCCCTCTCCCCAGCAACTTCGTCTAGCTCTTCCCGGGGGATCCCGAGGCGTTCCCAGGCCAGCCGGGAGACATAGTCTTCCAACGTGTCCTGGGTCTTCCCCGTGGCCTCCTACCGGTTGGACGTGCCCTAAACACCTCCCTAGGGAGGCGTTCGGTGGCATCCTGACTAGATGCCCGAACCACCTCATCTGGCTCCTCTCGATGTGGAGGAGCAGCGGCTTTACTTTGAGTCCCTCCCGGATGGCAGAGCTTCTCACCCTATCTCTAAGGGAGAGACCCAAACTCATTTAGGCCGCTTGTACCCGTGATCTTATCCTTTCGGTCATGACCCAAAGCTCATGACCATAGGTGAGGATGGGAACGTAAATCGACCGGTAAATTGAGAGCTTTGCCTTCCGGCTCAGCTCCTTCTTCACCACAACGGATCGGTACAACGTCCACATTACTGAAGACGCCGCACCGATCCGCTTGTCGATCTCACGATCCACTCTTCCCTCACTCGTGAACAAGACTCCTAGGTACTTGAACTCCTCCACTTGGGGCAGGGTCTCCTCCTCAACCCGGAGATGGCATTCCACCCTTTTCCAGGCGAGAACCATGGACTCGGACTTGGAGGTGCTGATTCTCATTGCGGTCGCTTCACACTCGGCTGCGAACCGATCCAGCGAGAGCTGAAGATCCCGGTCAGATGAAGCCATCAGGACCACATCATCTGCAAAAAGCAGAGACCTAATCCTGCGGTCACCAAACTGGAACCCTCAACGCCTTGACTGCGCCTAGAAATTCTGTCCATAAAAGTTATGAACAGAATCGGTGACAAAGGACAGCCTTGGCGGAGTCCAACCCTCACTGGAAATGTGTTCGACTTACTGCCAGCAAAGCGGACCAAGCTCTGGCACTGATCATACAGGGAGCGGACCGCCACAATAAGACAGTCCGATACCCCATACTCTCTGAGCACTCCCCACAGGACTTCCCGAGGGACACGGTCGAATGCCTTCTCCAAGTCCACAAGCACATGTAGACTGGTTGGGCAAACTCCCATGCACCCTCAAGAACCCTGCCCAGAGTATAGAGCTGGTCCACAGTTCCACGACCAGGACGAAAACCACACTGTTCCTCCTGAATCCGAGGTTCGACTATCCGACGTAGCCTCCTCTCCAGTACACCTGAATAAACTTTACCGGGAAGGCTGAGGAGTGTGATCCCACGATAGTTGGAACACACCCTCCGGTCCCCCTTCTTAAAGAGAGGAACCACCACCCCGGTCTGCCAATCCAGAGGTACCGCCCCCGATGTCCACGCGATGCTGCAAAGTCTTGTCAACCAAGACAGCCCCACAGCATCCAGAGCCTTAAGGAACTCCGGGCGGATCTCGTCCACCCCTGGGGCCTTGCCACCGAGGAGCTTTTTAACTACCTCAGCGACCTCAGCCCCAGAAATAGGAGAGTCCACCACAGATTCCCCAGGCACTGCTTCCTCATAGGAAGACGTGTTGGTGGGATTGAGGAGGTCTTCGAAGTATTCCTTCCACCTATCCACAACATCCGCAGTCGAGGTCAGCAGAACACCATCCGGACCATACACGGTGTTGATAGTGCACTGCTTCCCCTTCCTGAGGCGGCGGACGGTGGTCCAGAATCTCTTCGAAGCCGTCCGGAAGTCGTTTTCCATGGCTTCCCCGAACTCTTCCCATGTCCGAGTTTTTGCCTTTGCGACTGCTGAAGCTGCACACCGCTTGGCCTGTCGGTACCTGTCCACTGCCTCCGGAGTCCTATGAGCCAAAAGGACCCGATAGGACTCCTTCTTCAGCTTGACGGCATCCCTCACCGCTGGTGTCCACCAAGGGGTTTTAGGATTGCCGCCCCGACAGGCACCAACTACCTTGTGGCCACAGCTCCGATCTGCCGCCTCGACAATAGAGGTGCGGAACATGGTCCACTCGGACTCAATGTCCAGCACCTCCCTCGTGACATGTTCAAAGTTCTTCCGGAGGTGGGAATTGAAACTTTGTCTGACAGGAGACTCTGCCAGACGTTCCCAGCAGACCCTCACAATGCGTTTGGGCCTCCCAGGTCTGTCCGGCATCCTCCCCCACCATCGCAGTCAACTCACCACCAGGTGGTGATCGGTAGAAAGCTCCGCTTTTCACCCGAGTGTCCAAAACATGAGGCGGCAAATCCGATGACACAACTACAAAGTCGATAATGGAACTGCGGCCTAGGGTGTCCTGGTGCCAAGTGCACATATGGACACCCTTATGTTTGAACATGGTGTTTGTTATCGACAAACTGTGACGAGCACAAAAGTCCAATAACAAAACACCACTAGGGTTCATATCCGGGCGGCCATTCTTCCCAATCACGCCTCTCCAGGTTTCACTGTCGTTGCCAACGTGAGCGTTGAAGTCTCCCAGTAGGACAAGGGAATCACCCGGGGGAGCCCTTTCCAGTACTCCCTCGAGTGTTCCCAAAAAGGGTGGGTACTCTGAACTGCTGTTTGGTGTTTGAACTTGTACTTTACTAAATAATTGAACCTAATATTATATACTATACTCACGTAATAAGGACAGACTGGTTCTCACGATCTGTAATATGAACACAAATAGACACACATTCCGTTTTTAGCATTCCTGTAATACGTTATTGACTATCTCTTGTTTCTCAGTCTTACCAGTGAGCATGGCCTGATAGGCATTGTCAGAGATGGAGAAGATGTGGGGCGGTGCCTCAATCCTCTTTTTTCCTCGGTATGCTTCTACGCACACCGTGTCGTACACAGGAAGCCACTTATAGGGATTCACGACCACGCAGAACAACCCAGAGTAGGTCTGGAACCGCAGACGAGAAGTTAGCATGTGATAAGTATGTAAATTAAGGGTTGTACCGAATGAAAACTCACATAGATCATCCATGATGAATAACGCTCTTTGAGGTTATACAAGACACAAGGCTCGTTGAGGTGGGTCATCATGGCCATGTCCTCGATTTTGTCGAACTTGGGAGGATTTCTGGGGAGGATGTCAGTCTCCTTGACAGTGACAGTCTGAAATTATACATTTGTTTTTTTTACTCCACAGGCATATCTAATTTTTGTTACCAATGAATATGCACTAAATACATTTTCTACAAAATGAAAGAAACACACTGCAAAAACTGAAATCCATCCATCCATCCATCAATCCATCTTCTTCCGCTTATCCGAGGTCAGGTCGCGGGGGCAGCAGCCTAAGCAGGGAAGCCCAGACTTCCCTCTCCCCAGCCACTTCGTCTAGCTCTTCCCGGGGGATCCCGAGGCGTTCCCAGGCCAGCCGGGAGACATAGTCTTCCCAACGTGTCCTGGGTCTTCCCCGAGGCCTCCTACCGGTTGGACGTGCCCTAAACACCTCCCTCGGGAGGCGTTCGGGTGGCATCCTGACCAGATGCCCGAACCACCTCATCTGGCTCCTCTCGATGTGAAGGAGCAGCGGCTTTACTTTGAGTTCCTCCCGGATGGCAGAGCTTCTCACCCTATCTCTAAGGGAGAGACCCAAACTCATTTGGGCCGCTTGTACCCGTGATCTTATCCTTCCGGTCATGACCCAAAGCTCATGACCATAGGTGAGGATGGGAACGTAGATCGACCGGTAAATTGAGAGCTTTGCCTTCCGGCTCAGCTCCTTCTTCACCACAACGGATCGGTACGACGTCCGCATTACTGAAGACGCCGCACCGATCCGCCTGTCGATCTCACGATCCACTCTTCCCCCACTCGTGAACAAGACTCCTAGGTACTTGAACTCCTCCACTTGGGGCAGGGTCTCCTCCCCAACCCAAACTGAAATCTAAGTAAAATTAAATCTCGCAAATAAGGGTGATATTTGCTGCTTTTCTGTCTGATAAGATCATTTTTCTCACTAATGTGATAGCAAAATTGCTTGTACTCGTTTTAATAGATGATGTTCTTTGAACTGGGTACCAAAAGTTGTTTATTGGGCTCAGGAATGTGGAATTGTGGACCAGCTCTATACTCTGGGCAGGGTTCTTGAGGGTGCATGGGAGTTTGCCCAACCAGTCTACATGTGCTTTGTGGACTTGGAGAAGGCATTCGACCGTGTCCCTCGGGAAGTCCTGTGGGGAGTGCTCAGAGAGTATGGGGTACCGGACTGTCTTATTGTGGCGGTCCGCTCCCTGTATGATCAGTGCCAGAGCTTGGTCCGCATTGCCGGCAGTAAGTCGGACACGTTTCCAGTGAGGGTTGGACTCCGCCAAGGCTGTCCTTTGTCACCGATTCTGTTCATAACTTTTATGGACAGAATTTCTAGGCGCAGCCAAGGCGTTGAAGGGATCCGGTTTGGTGGCCACGGGATTAGGTCTCTGCTTTTTGCAGATGATGTAGTCCTGATGGCTTCATCTGGCCGGGATCTTCAGCTCTCACTGGATCGGTTCGCAGCCGAGTGTGAAGCGACCGGAATGAGAATCAGCACCTCCAAGTCCGAGTCCATGGTTCTCGGCTGGAAAAGGGTGGAGTGCCATCTCCGGGTTGGGGAGGAGACCCTGCCCCAAGTGGAGGAGTTCAAGTACCTAGGAGTCTTGTTCACGAGTGGGGGAAGAGTGGATCGTGAGATCGACAGGCGGATCGGTGCGGCGTCTTCAGTAATGCGGACATTGTATTGATCCGTTGTGAAGAAGGAGCTGAGCCGGAAGGCAAAGCTCTCAATTTACCGGTCGATCTACGTTCCCATCCTCACCTATGGTCATGAGCTTTGGGTCATGACCGAAAGGATAAGATCACGGGTACAAGCGGGCGAAATGAGTTTAGGTCTCTCCCTTAGAGATAGGGTGAGAAGCTCTGCCATCCGGGAGGAACTCAAAGTAAAGCCGCTGCTCCTTCACATCAAGAGGAGCCAGATGAGGTGGTTCGGGCATCTGGTCAGGATGCCACCCGAACGCCTCCCTAGGGAGGTGTTTAGGGCACGTCCAACCGGTAGGAGGCCACGGAGAAGACCCAGGACACGTTGGGAAGACTATGTCTCCCGGCTGGCCTGGGAACGCCTCGGGATCCCCCGGGAAGAGCTAGACGAAGTGGCTGGGGAGAGGGAAGTCTGGGTTTCCCTGCTTAGGCTGTTGCCCCCGCGACCCGACCTCGGATAAGCGGAAGAAGATGGATGGATGGATATTAGTGAGAATATACTTATTTGAAGGTATTTTTGGATATATTGAGGTTAGCTAATTTGACTTGTTTTGGAAAGTCTTGCCAAGCCAAATTTTCTTGTTCTATCGGCAGATAATTCTGCTTAGCTCAAATAAAATACCCCTAATTTCGTTTTTTTTTCTTGTTTTTGAACATTGACTTTTCGCAGTGCATGAGCATCATGGTATGATGTCAACATTTGACATCTGACATTCAATCTAACTAGAAAGTTGTTAGAAAACAGTATTAGTGCAGCCGTCGTACAAATTCCTTACCTTTGCACCGTCTGTTTCAACAGTGGCTTTACCACCTTCCCTCTTTGTGAGTTTACACTTAAGGTACATCTCAGCGGGGTCAACCACGAAGAAGGCGGTTTTCGCATCAAATGGAGCAGCCTGCGCCTCAATCCGTTCCCTCTCCGGTTTCCGCAGGTAAGTGGCTGCGGCGCCATACTGCGCCATCTCGGCATCGGTGCTCATTATGACACTTTAATGGAGGCTAAAACATGACATCATCAGCAAGTTTGGTTTTGTCTCCTTACACTTACTATATGTTAATTCAGGGGTCACCAACTTTTTTGACAGCAAAAGCTACGTCTTGGGTACTGATTAATGCGAAGGGCTACCAGTTAGAGCAGGGGTGCCCATTACGTCGATCGCGAGCTACCAGTCGACCGCGGCGGGTGTGTCAGTCGATCTCCAGCCAGGCTTTAAAAAAAAAATAGACCTGAAAATGAGTGATCATCAATCTTCACCAAGACGTCACTTAAATGACATTCACGGTACCGGAGGGTCTTGTGAGATGACGCTGGCTGCTGCAAGATCATTATTATGAAAATATGACCGAGAGGAAGGCGAGAAACACTTTTTATTTCAACAGACTCTCGCGCCGTACCTTCCGTCAAAACTCTAAAGGCCGACTGCACATTTCCTATCTTCACAATAAAAGCCCTGCTTCATGCTGCCTGCGCTAACTAAATACAGAGTCTGGGAAAACTGTATTTAGTTAGCGCAGGCAGCATGAAGCAGGGCTTTTATTGTGAAGATAGGAAATGTGCAGTCGGCCTTTAGAGTTTTGACGGAAGGGACGGCGCGAAAGTCTGTTGAAATAAAAAGTGTTTCTCGCCTTCCTCTCTGTCATTTTTTCATAATAATGAACTGGCAGCAGCCAGCGTCATCTCACAAGACCCTCGGGTGCCGTGAATGTCAATCAAGCAAGCTACGGAATTTGCCGCCAATGTTTTTCTTGTAAAGTGTATGGAAGCTGGATGAATTAGATGCCAAAAAACCAACCACTTTCATGTGGTATTGTACAGAAAGTACAACTTTTTTTCTCCTCCATTTGAAAATGTGGGCGTTATCATCATTACTGTCTGATTCCAATCAATGCAAGTCATCAGAATCAGGTAATACACCAACTTATATTCTTGTCTTTGTGAAAGAAAGGCATCTATATGTGTTACACATGCTTGTATTATCATGAAACACATTTAACTTGTTTACAAAAATGTCTCTTTCATAAATAAATAAATATAAATGATATATATAAATGAGGTAGATCCCCTCGAGTTGGTCAATTGAAAAGTAGCTCGCCTGCAGAAAAAGTGTGGGCACCCCTGAGTTAGATACACACTTAAATAAATTGCCAGAATTTATTTAATTCCGGGGGGTACTAGGATGACAGGGGATGCAAAACAATAACAGTTTTTGTAACATGGTCACTACTGCCTACTTTGTCTTGTTATATTCTTATTTTACTGTTATCATTTTATTCCCATTGTTGCTTTTTATTTTTTATTCTTATTGTAATATTTCTCAATTTTTTTTCCATTTAAACCCCCATTATTTACTTTAAATTTTTTTAATTTTGTTTATTAAATTGATCTCAACTCTGTACACTGCTGCTGGAATTTTAATTTTCCTGAAGGAATCAATAAAGTACTATCTATCCATCTATCTATCTATCTATCTATCTATCTATCTATCTATTTATCTAGAAATAGCCAATTTCCTCAATTTACCTTAAATATATATATATATATATAAATTTCTGTCTGTCATTCAGTCGTACATTTTTTTTTTCCTATTACGGAAGGTTTTTGTAGAGAATAAATGATGAAAAAAAACACTTAATTAAATGGTTTAAAAGAGGAGAAAAGACGAAAAAAATTAAAATTAAATTTTGCAACATAGTTTATCTTCAATTTCGACTCTTTAAAATTCAAAATTCAACCGAAAAAAATGAAGAGAAAAACTAGCTAATTTGAATCTTTTTGAAAAAATTAAAAAAAAATGTATGGAATATCATCAGTAATTTTTCCTGATTAAGATTAATTTTAGAATTTTTATGACATGTTTTAAATAGGTTAAAATCCAATCTGCACTTTGTTAGAATATATAACAAATTGGACCAAGCTATATTTCTAACAAAGACAAATCATTATTTCTTCTAGATTTTCCCAAACAAATTTTTTTAAAAGAAATTCAAAACACTTTGAAATAAGATTTTAATTTGATTCTACAGATTTTCTAGATTTACCAGATTAATTTTTTTGAATTTTAATCATAATAAATTTGAAGAAACATTTCACAAATATTCTTCGTCGAAAAAACAGAAGCTAAAATGAAGGATTAAATTAAAAGGTATTTATTATATTTTACAATGGAAAAAAAAATACATTGATTTAAATTGTCAGGAAAAGAAAAAGGAGGAATTTAAAAGTGCAGATTGGTTAAAATCCTATCTGCACTTTGTTAGAATATATAACAAATTGGACCAAGCTATATTTCTAACAAAGACAAATCATTATTTCTTCTAGATTTTCCCGAACAGATTTTTATAAAAGAAATTCAAAACACTTTGAAATAAGATTTAAATTTGATTCTACAGATTTTCTAGATTTGCCTGAATATTTTTTTTAAATTTTAATCATAATAAGTTTGAAGAAACATTTCACAAATATTCTTCGTCGAAATAATTAAAATAAAAGCTATTTATTATATTTTACAATGAAAAAAAAAATACTTGAACATTGATTTAAATTGTCAGGAAAGAAGAAAAAGCAATTTGAAAGGTAAAAAGTGTTTAGTATGTGTTTAAAAATCCTAAAATCATTTTTAAGGTTGAATTTTTTCTCTGAAATTGTCTTTCTGAAAGTTATGAGATGCAAAGTACAAAAAAAACAATAATGAAGAATTAATTTAAAATGTATTTATTATTCTTTACAATAAAAAAAAATAGATGCAGCTCACTGGTAAGTGCTGCTATTTGAGCTATTTTTAGAACAGGCCAGCGGGCGACTTATCCGGTCCTTACGGGCCACCTGGTGCCCGCGGGCCCCGCGTTGGTGACCCCGGTGTTAATTAATTTACCTCTGTCCTTGAAATGAAATGATGTCCAACGGAGTCTTGTGACGCTTTGAAAATGAAGAGAAAATTTTAGTAATTAGGTCCCAGAATCTTAGTAAACAGGTTCCAGAAAAATCCGTGAAGGCTATGCACATTTAACTTTTGAATATTAACTACAGTCAGCTGAATCTACCACGTTAAATTGTGTCATATCTCTTTATCTTCCAGAAAATCAGCGTCCTCTGCAGTGGACATTTGTAAAAATGTATAACAGGGTTTTAAAATGTGTAATTCAGGCAAAAGAAATACAGCACAAATACAAAGGATTTATACGTAAAGGTGTATAAAAAACAAGAGGAATTCTGATGTCAACACACTCACCTGTGTGGTAAAAGCCTACCAGGTCATGCCAAGGTCTAAGGCTGCCTCCTTTATAGAGGATTGGAGTGCCTGGTCAGCACTGGTCTTGCACTTAACTTGGTCATGTCCTCTGATTTGCCTGTTGCCTATTTATGTGACTCATGCATTTGTAATTAGAATTTAGGAACTGTAGTATGAAGTTACACCATCTGCTTTGATGCTACTGAGCCCAAATGTGACAAACTTACCCTACAACACTGCATTTTATTCAAGTAAAAAAATATGCATGTGTAAATTGTTTTATTACATCTTAAAAACAAGTATTTCACAAAATTTTGTGTATTTAAAATGCTCACATAAATTCTTAAAATTGAATTTATAGAACTATGAGCTATGTTGGGGTATAACAAACAGAGGTGGCTACTTTTACTCCGTTACATCTACTTGAGAAACTTTTGGGATAAATTCTACTTCTAAGAGTAGTTTTAATGCAACATACTTTTACTTTTACTGAGTATATTTATAGAGAAGAAACGCTACTTTTACTCCGCTCCATTAATCTACTTTCAGCTCGCTACTCGCTACCGATTTTTACCGATCTGTTAATGCACGCTTTGTTTGTTTTGGTTTGTCAGACAGACCTTCAAAGTAGGATCTATCACATGCCTGCATTTCACCAATCAAATACAGTCACTGGTGACGTTTGACTACGTTTCACCAATCAAATACAGTCACTGGTGACATTCGACTCCGTTTCACCAATCAAATGCAGTCACTGGTGACGTTTGACTCCGTTTCACCAATCAAATGCAGTCGCTGGTGACGTTTGACTCCGTTTTACCAATCCAATACAGTCACTGGTGACGTTTGACTCCATTTGACCAATCAAATGCAGTCACTGGTGACGTTTGACTCCGTTTCACCAATCAAATACAGTCACTGGGGACGTTTGACTCCGTTTCGCCAATCCAATACAGTCACTGGTGACATTTGACTCCGTTCCACCAATCAAATACAGTCACTGGGGACGTTTGACTCCGTTTCGCCAATCCAATACAGTCACTGGTGACGTTTGACTCCGTTTCACCAATCAAATACAGTCACTGGGGACGTTTGACTCCGTTTCGCCAATCCAATACAGTCACTGGTGACATTTGACTCCGTTTCACCAATCAAATACAGTCACTGGGGACGTTTGACTCCGTTTCGCCAATCCAATACAGTCACTGGTGACATTTGACTCCGTTTCACCAATCAAATACAGTCACTGGTGACGTTTGACTCCGTTTCACCAATCAAATGCAGTCACTGGTGACGTTTGACTCTATTTCACCAATCAAATGCAGTCACTGGTGACGTTTGACTACGTTTCACCAATCAAATACAGTCACTGGTGACATTCGACTCCGTTTCACCAATCAAATACAGTCACTGGTGACATTTGACTCCGTTTCACCAATTAAATGCAGTCACTGGTGACGTTTGACTCCCTTTCACCAATCAAATGCAGTCACTGGTGACGTTTGACTCCGTTTTAACAATCCAATACAGTCACTGGTGACGTTTGACTCCATTAGACCAATCAAATGCAGTCACTGGTGACGTTTGACTCCGTTTCACCAATCAAATACAGTCACTGGGGACGTTTGACTCCGTTTCGCCAATCCAATTCAGTCAATGGTGACGTTTGACTCCATTTCACCAATCAAATACAGTCACTGGTGACGTTTGACTCCGTTTCCCCAATCAAATGCAGTCACTGGTGACGTTTGACTCCGTTTCACCAATCAAATGGAGTCGTTGGTGACGTTTGACTCTAAAATAGAATGCAAAATATATATATATATATATATATATATAAAATAAACAAAATGCAAAGCCCTAGGCTCACTCAATCTCAGTAAATAACTTAAATTTGGAACACAGCATCATCGTTTTCACAGCTTTTTGGTTGTTTAAGGTAGAGTGTTTTAATGTAGAGTTCTAAATCTTTTTTTAAAGGCACAAAAAACAGGTCGGGCATTTAGAAACTTACATTTATGAATATAAAACTTAGCCAATAGTATCATGAGTTTGCAAAGGTAAAATTCATTTTCACATTTTTTTTCAATACAGTGTAAAACCAAATATATATTACTTAATATATATTATTGTTTTAGTTGCTTAAGATATATTCCTGGCTCTGAATTTGTTCATTGCTATTTTTACGTTTTTGTGCAGTACTTGTTGCCGTCATCATTAAACAAACAGGTTGCTCATCAGTTACTCAGTACTTTAGAAGTTTTTTCACAACATACTTTTTACTTTTACTCAAGTAAATATTTGGGTGACTACTCCTTACTTTTACTCGAGTAATACATCTCTAAAGTAACAGTACTCTTACTTGAGTACAATTTCTGGCTACTCTACCCACCTCTGATCACAAATGAATACATTATAGACATGAGGTCAATAGAGTGAGTTTATTCAAACAGCCAGTTGCATATAAAACATGAAAGAAGTGATGAAAAGTATGCAATATATAAAATGTCAAATACAGAGCAAGAAGAAATACACTTTGTGTGTACTGGACAGGTATGCATAAATATAATGTAATATTCAAAAGACGTAGGGTTGGACTCCGCCAAGGCTGCCCTTTGTCATAACTTTTATGGACGGAATTTCTAGGCGCAGTCAAGGCGTTGAAGGGATCTGGTTTGGTGGCTGCAGGATTAGGTCTCTGCTTTTTGCATATGATGTGGTCCTGATGGCTTCATCTGGCCAGGATCTCCAGCTCTCACTGGATCGGTGTGAAGCGACTGGGATGAGAATCAGCACCTCCAAGTCCGAGTCCATGGTCCTCGCCTGGAAAATGGTGGAGTGCCATCTCCGGGTTGGGGAGGAGACCCTGCCCCAAGTGGAGAAGTTCAAGAACCTCGGAGTCTTGTTCACGAGTGAGGGAAGAGTGGATGGTGAGATCGACAGGCATGGATCGGTGCGGCGTCTTCAGTAATTCAGACGCTGTATCGATATGTTGTGTTGAAGAAGGAGCTGAGCCGGAAGGCAAAGCTCTCAATTTACCGGTCGATCTACGTTCCCATCCTCACCTATGGTCATGAGCTTTGGGTTATGACCGAAAGGACAAGATCACGGGCGAAATGAGTTTCCTCCGCCGGTTGGCAGGCTCTCCCTTAGAGGTTGGGTGAGAAGCTCTGCCATCCGGGAGGAACTCAAAGTAAAGCTGCTGCTCCTCCACATGGAGAGGAGCCAGATGAGGTGGTTCGGGCATCTGGTCAGGATGCCACCTGAAAGCCTCCCTAGGGAGGTGTTTAGGGGACATCCGACCGGTAGGAGGCCACAGGGAAGACCCAGGACACGTTGGGAAGACTATGGGACACAAATATACTCCCCCGGAGAATAGAGACGTGACAGGTGGGGCGCGAGGAATGGGAGGAAAGTTCATTTTAATTTTTTTTATTATATTCTTAGAATTTTTTTTCCATCCATCCATCCATCTTCTTCCGCTTATCTGAGGTCGGGTCGCGGGGGCAAAAGCCTAAGCAGGGAAACCCAGACTTCCCTCTCCCCAGCCACTTCGTCTAGCTCTTCCCGGGGGATCCCGGGGCGTTCCCAGGCCAGCCGGGAGACATAGTCTTCCCAACGTGTCCTGGGTCTTCCCCGTGGCCTCCTACCGGTTGGACGTGCCCTAAACACCTCCCTAGGGAGGCGTTCGGGTGGCATCCTGACCAGATGCCCAAACCACCTCATCTGGCTCCTCTCGATGTGAAGGAGCAGCGGCTTTACTTTGAGTTCCTCCCGGAAGGCAGAGCTTCTCACCCTATCTCTAAGGGAGAGCCCCGCCACACGGCGGAGGAAACTCATTTCTGCCGCTTGTACCCGTGATCTTATCCTTTCGGTCATGACCCAAAGCTCATGACCATAGGTGAGGATTGGAACGTAGATCGACCGGTAAATTGAGAGCTTTGCCTTCCGGCTCAGCTCCTTCTTCACCACAACGGATCGGTACAACGTCCGCATTACTGAAGACGCCGCACCGATCCGCCTGTCGATCTCACCATCCACTCTTCCCTCACTCGTGAACAAGACTCCTAGGTACTTGAACTCCTCCACTTGGGGCAGGGTCTCCTCCCCGACCCGGAGATGGCATTCCACCCTTTTCCGGGCGAGAACCATGGACTCGGACTTGGAGGTGCTGATTCTCATTCCGGTCGCTTCACACTCGGCTGCGAACCGATCCAGTGAGAGCTGAAGATCCCGGTCAGATGAAGCCATCAGGACCACATCATCTGCAAAAAGCAGATCCCTAATCCTGCGGTCACCAAACCGGAACCCCTCAACGCCTTGACTGCGCCTAGAAATTCTGTCCATAAAAGTTATGAACAGAATCGGTGACAAAGGACAGCCTTGGCGGAGTCCAACCCTCACTGGAAATGTGTTCGACTTACTGCCAGCAATGCGGACCAAGGTCTGGCACTGATCATACAGGGAGCGGACCGCCACAATAAGACAGTCCGGTACCCCATACATTTTTTTACAACCCCATTTTCTATACAAACTGTAAATCCATTTGTGATTGTGTCTGTGAAATCTGCCAAATAAATTTATGTAAATTACTTATTTTTCTTGTAGGTTTCAAATTTCTAGGTCGGAGCGAAAGTTAGACAGACGCAACAGTAACTAATGGGGGCGGGGCTAAGCGGAAGAAACTTTCGCGCGGATGGGTAGCAGGCTAATGTGTGGACCACAATTATACAAAATGGATAAATTGGCTTCATATAGAGTTGCATACAGAATTGCTCAATGCAAAAAAACACACAATAGCAGAGCAGCTAAATCTCCCCGCTGCAAAAGACATGGTGTCAGTCATGCTTGACGGGACAAGCGCAGCAAAATTAAAAGCTGTCCCACTGTCAAACGACACAGTTGCGAGACGTACATGCGACAATGCGAGTGATCTTGAGGAACAACTCGTAGATAAATTAAAAGAAAATTGTTTTGCTTTACAAGTGGACGAAGCTACTGACGACAATAAAGACTGCCTGTTCATCGCATATGTGATACGTCCGCTTTGTGAATGGCGAGTCGCTGTGCGGGGAATTGCTGTTTTGCAAATACAAAAAAAAAAATATCAATCAATCAATCAATCAATGTTTATTTATATAGCCCCAAATCACAAATGTCTCAAAGGACTGCACAAATCATTACGACTACAACATCCTCGGAAGAACCCACAAAAGGGCAAGGAAAACTCACACCCAGTGGGCAGGGAGAATTCACATCCAGTGGGACGCCAGTGACAATGCTGACTATGAGAAACTTTGGAGAGGACCTCAGATGTGGGCAACCCCCCCACCCCCTCTAGGGGACCGAAAGCAATGGATGTCGAGCGGGTCTAACATGATACTGTGAAAGTTCAATCCATAGTGGCTCCAAGACAGCAGTGAGAGTCCCGTCCACAGGAAACCATCTCAAGCGGATCAGCAGCGTAGAGATGTCCCCAACCGATACAGGCAAGCGATCCATCCTGGGTCCCGACGAGCGGTCCATCCTGGGTCTTGACTCTGGACAGTCAGTACTTCATCCATGGTCATCGGACCGGACCCCCTCCACAAGGGAGGGGGGGACATAGGAGAAAGAAAAGAAGCGGCAGATCAACTGGTCTAAAAAGGAGGTCTATTTAAAGGCTAGAGTATACAGATGAGTTTTAAGATGAGACTTAAATGCTTCTACTGAGGTAGCATCTCGAACTGTTACCGGGAGGGCATTCCAGAGTACTGGAGCCCGAACGGAAAACGCTCTATAGCCCGCAGACTTTTTAGAGCCAGTGCTGATGGCTGCTCAAGATAACGGACAGTTTCCTCAAAGAACACCACCTTAAATGGGAAAACTGTGTGGGCTTTTGCTCTGATGGCGCACAGACCATGGCAGGGTCAAGAAACGGGCTGCAGGTTCTAATAAAGAGTGTGCATTGGACACACTGTGTCATTCACCAGGAAGCACTCGCGTCAAGGCCCGAACTCAATGAGGTTTTAACAGATGTTGTGAGCGCGGTAAATTTGATCGAAACACGAAAGAGTGGCACTTTTGATTAATTTATTAATTAATTAAAAGCTGTCCCACTGTCAAACGACACAGTTGCGAGACATAACAATGCAAGTGATCTTGAGGAACAACTCGTAGACAAATTAAAAGAAAATTGTTTTGCTTTACAAGTGGACGAAGCTACTGACGGCAATAAAGACTGCCTGTTCATCGCATACGTGATACGTCCGCTTTGTGAATGGCGAGTCGCTGTGCGGGGATTTGCTGTTTTGCAAATAACAAAAAAATAATAGAGCCAGTGCTGATGGCTGCTCAAGATAATGGACAGTTTCCTCAAAGAACACGACCTTAAATGGGAAAACTGTGTGGGCTTTTGCTCTGATGGCGCACAGAGCACTGCAGGGTCAAGAAACGGGCTGCAGGTTCTAATAAAGAGTGTGCATTGGACACAATGTGTCATTCACCAGGAAGCACTCGCGTCAAGGCCCGAACTCAATGAGGTTTCAACAGATGTTGTGAGCGCGGTAAATTTGATCAAAACACGAAAAAGTGGCACTTTTGATTAATTTATTATTGAACTTGATGCAAGTTATACCACAGCTGCACAGTTATTTTATTTAATATTGAACTTGATGTTATTTTATGTTATTGAGTTTGAATGTGTACAACAGGGGTGCCCATTACGTCGATCGCGAGCTACCAGTCGACCGCGGGGGGTGTGTCAGTCGATCTCCAGCCAGGCTTTAAAAAAAAAATAGACCTAAAAATGAGTGATCATCAATCTTCACCAAGACGTCACTTAAATGACATTCACGGTACCGGAGGGTCTTGTGAGATGACGCTGGCTGCTGCAAGATCATTATTATGAAAATATGACCGAGAGGAAGGCGAGAAACACTTTTTATTTCAACAGACTCTCGCGCCGTACCTTCCGTCAAAACTCTAAAGGCCGACTGCACATTTCCTATCTTCACAATAAAAGCCCTGCTTCATGCTGCCTGCGCTAACTAGATACAGGGTCTGGGAAAACTGTATTTAGTTAGCGCAGGCAGCATGAAGCAGGGCTTTTATTGTGAAGATAGGAAATGTGCAGTCGGCCTTTAGAGTTTTGACGGAAGGGACGGCGCGAAAGTCTGTTGAAATAAAAAGTGTTTCTCGCCTTCCTCTCTGTCATTTTTTCATAATAATGAACTGGCAGCAGCCAGCGTCATCTCACAAGACCCTCGGGTGCCGTGAATGTCAATCAAGCAAGCTACGGAATTTGCCGCCGATGTTTTTCTTGTAAAGTGTATGGAAGCTGGATGAATTAGATGCCAAAAAGCAACCACTTTCATGTGGTATTGTACAGAAAGGACAACTTTTTTCCTCCTCCATTTGAAAATGTGGGCGTTATCATTATTACTGTCTGATTCCAATCAATGCAAGTCATCAGAATCAGGTAATACACCAACTTATATTCTTGTCTTGGTGAAAGAAAGACATCTATATGTGTTACACATGCTTGTATTATCATTAAACACATTTAACTTGTTTACAAAAATGTCTCTTTCATAAATAAATAAATATAAATGATATATATAAATGAGGTAGATCCCCTCGAGTTGGTCAATTGAAAAGTAGCTCGCCTGCAGAAAAAGTGTGGGCACCCCTGGTATACAACTTGATGTTACTTAATGTTCAGTAAATTTGGCATTCTGTTTGGGTGATGGGGGGGGCAGGTGGGGCTTGAAAACTCCCCCCTGTGGGGGATGACAAACAAAGTTTGAGAACCACTGCCCTTGTGTTAGTGAGACAATTCATGTTTGCTCACTGGAGCCTCCAACTGCAGACATGACAGCGATATCACGGCTTACATCCAATAATATCATTCATTAAATAGGACCGGATACTGTTTGTCTACACTTCCAATAAATGTAGTTCTTGATTTAAAAGCACATTACATGTCATTAGCATCAACCATTAAATCGGGATAGATTTGCAGACGGCTGGAAGACTGGTCCAAATTCCACTGGTGTTCAGTTGCATGTTTGAGATCTCTGGCATGAAAGAAAGCCACCCCCGTCCTTCCCTGAAAAGACACTGATAGATTTCATCGGCGTCTTTCATAAAATCTATTTTCCACTTCCAGGATGAAACGTATATGCAATACTTAACAATAAATGATGGCCAGATTGTAAAGCTATACTAAACTAAAATTGTTTTGCCCTTGTAAACCAATCGTTCAGTTAAGTATCAGCAGCAAACTTGTTTTTGGAAGTAAATCTTTCTAGAAACTATGTCATTTAGGACCCCCTTGAAAACGAGAATCAGTAAATATGTACCTCCTGATTATAAGTCACGCTCATTTACATCACTTTCTATACCGCTTTGCATCGTGATTCATTTTGGATAACACACCCAGACATCTGTGGGCTTCAGTTACCTGGATGGGCAGGTCTTGTACAGCTCATATTCCTGAAATAAAATTAAAGATGCGATTCTACCCGTACTTGTTCTGTGGCCAGCTATGTGTGTCCCTAAATGGATAAGTAAACACTTGGCAACTCATTTGAGATCAAGCCCAAAAATAAGTTCCACACAAGTCAAATGAATTTAATCCACTCGCTACATCTGATACTGCAAGGAGCTGACATCTGTTAAAGTTGCAAGATGTGATCTTAAAGGCCTCCAGCAATGTGTTTTTGCTCATTTTTGTGAACGTTCTGTTCTATGATTCAAACCAAATACCCAAATTATCTCAAATCCCCTTGTCAGGGACCAAAAGTCCCTTTTGGACTGAGGACCCTATTGGATTTCTAGCGTTTTATCCTTTCTTTATTATTATTCCGCAGTTTGGAGCTGTAATTTGACCCCCTTAACATGCTTCAAAACTCACCACACACATCAGGACTGTTGAACATCGCCATTTAATCAAAAAACCTAACCCTAAAACTAAAAATTGCGCTCTAGCGCCCCCTAGGAAGAAAACACAGACAAAACTGCCTGTAACTTCCAGTAGGAATGTCGTAGCGACATGAAACAAAAACCTCTATGTAGGTCTCACTTAGACCTAGATTTCATACACTAACATTCTTCAGCAAAAATCAACAGGTAATTTGCAATTCCCCCTTCAAAACAAAAGTTTTGTAAAAACACTCACTCAGTTTTGCCTCTTTGAGCTGTAATTTGACCCCCTTAACATGCTTCAAAACTCACCAAATTTGACACACACATCAGGACTGGCGAACATTAATCAAAAAATCTAACCCCAAAACTAAAAATTGCGCTCTAGCGCCCCCTAGGAAGAAAACACAGACAAAACTGCCTGTAACTTCCAGTAGGAATGTCATAGTGACATGAAACAAAAAACCTCTATATAGGTCTCACTTAGACCTACATTTTATTAATTGACATCCTTCAGCAAAAATCAACAGGAAGTTTGCAATTCCCCCTTCAAAACAAAAGTTTTGTAAAAACACTCACTTTTGCCTCTTTGAGCTGTAATTTGACCCCCTTAACATGCTTCAAAACTCACCAAATTTGACACACACATCAGGACTGGCGAATATTATACAAAAAATCTAACCCCAAAACTAAAAATTGCGCTCTAGCGCCCCCTAGGAATAAAACACAGACAAAACTGCCTGTAACTTCCAGTAGGAATGTCGTAGCGACATGAAACAAAAACCTCTATGTAGGTCTCACTTCGACCTAAATTTCATAGACTAACATTCTTCAGCAAAAATCAACAGGCAGTTTGCAATTCCCCCTTCAAAACAAAAGTTTTGTAAAAACACTCACTTTTGCTTCTTTGAGCTGTAATTAGACCCCCTTAACATGTTTCAAAACTCACCAAACTGGACACACGCATCAGGACTGGCAAAAATTGCAATCTAATCAGAAAAAACCTAGCCCCAAAACACAAAACTGCGCTCTAGCACCACCTAGGAATAAAACACAGACAAAACTGCCTGTAACTTCCAGTAGGAATGTCATAGCAACATGCAGCAAAAACTTCTATGTAGGTCTCACTTAGACCTACATTTTATTAATTGACATCCTTCAGCAAAAATCAACAGGAAGTTTGCAATTCCCCCTTCAAAACAAAAGTTTTGTAAAAACACTCACCTTTGCCTCTTTGAGCTATAATTTGACCCCCTTAACATGCTTCAAAACTCAAACTGGACACACACATCAGGACTGGCAAAAATTGCGATCTAATCAGAAAAACCTAACCCCAAATCACAAAACTGCGCTCTAGCACCACCTAGGAATAAAACACAGACAAAAATGCCTGTAACTTCCAGTAGGAATGTCATAGCAACATGCAACAAAAACTTCTATGTAGGTCTCACTTAGACCTACATTTTATTAATTGACATCCTTCAGCAAAAATCAACAGAAAGTTTGCAAATCCCCCTTCAAAAGAAAAGTTTTGTAAAAACACTCACCTTTGCCTCTTTGAGCTGTAAATTGACCCCCTTAACATGCTTAAAACTCAAACTGGACAAACGCATCAGGACTGGCAAAAATTGTGATCTAATCCGAAAAACCTAACCCCAAATCTCAAAACTGCTCTCTAGCACCACCTCGGAATAAAACACAGACAGAACTGCTCCTAGGAAGAAAACACAGACAAAACTGCCTGTAACTCCCAGTAGGAATGTCATAGAGACATGAAACAAAAACCTCTATGTAGGTCTCACTTAGACCTACATTTCATACATTGACAACCCCTAGCAAAAATCAACAAGAAGTTTGCAATCCCCCCTTCAAAACAAAAGTTTTGTAAAAACCGGTCACCTTTTTTTTAAACATTATCTCCTCTGAGCGCGTTTGTCGTGTCGGCTTCAAACTCGCACAGGAGAGATATTTAACCCTTCTGATTAAAAGTTGATGAAATAGTTTTAACTACTGCTACGGTTTTGATTTTATCAGCCTTCAAAGAACCGCTGCGCTGAAAACCATTTCAAAGATGGCAGACACAGTGAGGGATACAGGGTTTTTTTTTTTTTCCCGTACCGTCTGCTGCTGTTGCGCACGCACCAACATTGTACATTGTGATCGTCTATACCAAGATGGCTGCCAGGTGCCATAGCTAAGCCGGTGTGTTTTAAAGTTGTCGTTTGCCTGCATATCGTAAAAACAACTGTCCAACATTTTACAACTAATTGTAAACTTACAGGTGCCGACCATCAGGACCGAGTTGCGACGAGAGAGTGTGTCGATGTTAAGATATTACGCCGAGTTGCTAAGTCTGTTTGCTAATAGTAGCTACTATCCATCCAGCTTGGGTCGCGGGGGCAGCAGCCAAAGAGGTCCCGTCCTTCGCTGCTTGCAGCTTTAATTTTCAATGTATTTCATTAACCCAAATTTAAAGAATTTGCCTTTGTAGAAGTTTGAATATCTGCTCAATGTGCTTTAGTTGCTCAAAGATCATGTTTACCTTTCCTTTCTACCACTAGGTGGCGACTCATCAGTATTCCTGTTCTGTTTATCCCTATAGTGTATGTCTGTTCTTGGACGGTTTCTGAACAAACGTGTTGTACTTTTTGAGTGCAATGACAATATTCCATTTTATTCTATTCTATTCTTTATTGTAGGGATAGAACCGGGATTCCACATGAGAGACTTCACTGCAATATAGTAGTAATACAGACCTTCCTAGAAGTGGAATATGTCGTCATTACGTTGTTATGGTTTTTTATTGTAGTTTTCATTTTAGATCCATATGTATCAGGCTTGTTTGTGTTTTAGTTTCTCCTCTGTGTGTTTAGTATTTCCTGTCCTTAGTACTTTTATTTTGGTTCAGCTTCCTGTTTGTCTCCCTGAGTGCTTTGTTTTCCCTCAGCTGTGGCTGATTGGCACCTGGCAGCACCTGGTGTCAATCAGCCCGCTCCTATTTTACCTGCTTTGTTCCTCCAGGGAGGACTGGATTATTGTATTGTCGATGTCACTTCTTGTCGCTCTCGTGATGTGTTATTGTTCCTGTCGTGTCTTTACAGCGTAGCGGTAAGCTATATTCGGTTGATGTTTGTAGCTTACTGTTTTTCGTTCCCTGTTTCCAGTTTGTTCTTTCATTTTACAAGTACGACTTCTGTTATCTGCTAGATACCTGTTAGCTTCCACGCTAGGCCTTTTGTTTGTTATCCGCCCACGTGCGCGCTTTTTTTTTTGTACCCTTTTGTTTGGTTTTGTTCTAGTATTTTATATTAGATACCCTTTGTTTGGTTTTGTTCTAATATTTTATATTGTTTCAATTTTATACTTGTAAAATGAAAGAACAAACTGATTGATTGATTGATTGATTGATTGATTGATACTTTTATTAGTAGTTTGCACAGTACAGTACATATTCCGTACAATTGACCACTAAATGGTAACACCCGAATACGTTTTTCAACTTGTTTAAGTCGGGGTCCACGTTAATCAATTCATGGAAGCAGGGAACAAAAAACAGTAAGCTACAAACATCAACCAAATATAGCTTACCGCTACGCTGCAAAGACACGACAAGGTACGACACGACAGGAGCGATAACACATCACAAGAGCGACAAGAAGTGACATCGACAGTACAATAATCCAGCCCTGACTGGAGGAACAAAGCAGGCAAAATAGAGTTGGGCTGATTGACACCAGGTGTGGCCAGGTGCCGATCAGCCACAGCTGAGGGGAAACAAAGCACTCAGGGAGACAAACAGGAAGCTGAACCAAAATAAGAGTGCTGACAGGAACTAAGGACAGGAAATACTAAACACAGACCCCGACTTGTTTAAGTCGGGGTCCACGTTAATCAATTAATGGAAGCAGGGAACAAAAAACAGTAAGCTACAAACATCAACCAAATATAGCTTACCGCTACGCTGCAAAGACACGACAAGGTACGACACGACAGGAGCGATAACACATCACAAGAGCGACAAGAAGTGACATCGACAGTACAATAATCCAGCCCTGACTGGAGGAAAAAAAGCCGGTAAAATAGGATCGGGCTGATTGACACCAGGTGTGGCCAGGTGCCGATCAGCCACAGCTGAGGGGAAACAAAGCACTCAGGAAGACAAGCAGGAAGCTGAACCAAAATAAGAGTGCTGACAGGAACTAAGGACAGGAAATACTAAACACAGACCCCGTCGGGGTCCACGTTAATCAATTCATGGAAGCAGGGAACAAAAAACAGTAAGCTACAAACATCAACCAAATATAGCTTACCGCTACGCTGCAAAGACACGACAGGAGCGATAACACATCACAAGAGCGACAAGAAGGGACATCGACAGTACAATAATCCAACCCTGACTGGAGGAAAAAAAGCCGGTAAAATAGGACTGGGCTGATTGACACCAGGTGTGGCCAGGTGCCGATCAGCAGCAGCTGAGGGGAAACAAAGCACTCAGGGAGACAAACAGGAAGCTGAACCAAAATAAGAGTGCTGACAGGAACTAAGGACAGGAAATACTAAACACAGACCCCGACTTGTTTAAGTCGGGGTCCACGTTAATCAATTCATGGAAGCAGGGAACAAAAAACAGTAAGCTACAAACATCAACCAAATATAGCTTACCGCTACGCTGCAAAGACACGACAAGGTACGACACGACAGGAGCGATAACACATCACAAGAGCGACAAGAAGTGACATCGACAGTACAATAATCCAGCCCTGACTGGAGGAACAAAGCAGGTAAAGTAGAGTTGGGCTGATTGACACCAGGTGTGGCCAGGTGCCGATCAGCCACAGCTGAGGGGAAACAAAGCACTCAGGGAGACAAACAGGAAGCTGAACCAAAATAAGAGTGCTGACAGGAACTAAGGACAGGAAATACTAAACACAGACCCCGACTTGTTTAAGTCGGGGTCCACGTTAATCAATTCATGGAAGCAGGGAACAAAAAACAGTAAGCTACAAACATCAACCAAATATAGCTTACCGCTACGCTGCAAAGACACGACAAGGTACGACACGACAGGAGCGATAACACATCACAAGAGCGACAAGAAGTGACATCGACAGTACAATAATCCAGCCCTGACTGGAGGAACAAAGCAGGTAAAATAGAGTTGGGCTGATTGACACCAGGTGTGGCCAGGTGCCGATCAGCCACAGCTGAGGGGAAACAAAGCACTCAGGGAGACAAACAGGAAGCTGAACCAAAATAAGAGTGCTGACAGGAACTAAGGACAGGAAATACTAAACACAGACCCTGTCGGGGTCCACGTTAATCAATTCATGGAAGCAGGGAACAAAAAACAGTAAACTACAAACATCAACCAAATATAGCTTACCGCTACGCTGCAAAGACATGACAGGAGCGATAACACATCACAAGAGCGACAAGAAGTGACATCGACAGTACAATAATCCAGCCCTGACTGGAGGAATAAAAGCCGGTAAAATAGGACTGGGCTGATTGACACCAGGTGTGGCCAGGTGCCAATCAGCCACAGCTGAGGGGAAACAAAGCACTCAGGGAGACAAACAGGAAGCTGAACCAAAATAAGAGTGCTGACAGGAACTAAGGACAGGAAATACTAAACACAGACCCCGACTTGTTTAAGTCGGGGTCCACGTTAATCAATTCATGGAAGCAGGGAACAAAAAACAGTAAGCTACAAACATCAACCAAATATATCTTACCGCTACGCTGCAAAGACACGACAAGGTACGACACGACAGGAGCGATAACACATCACAAGAGCGACAAGAAGTGACATCGACAGTACAATAATCCAGCCCTGACTGGAGGAAAAAAAGCCGGTAAAATAGGACTGGGCTGATTGACACCAGGTGTGGCCAGGTGCCGATCAGCCACAGCTGAGGGGAAACAAAGCACTCAGGGAGACAAACAGGAAGCTGAACCAAAATAAGAGTGCTGACAGGAACTAAGGACAGGAAATACTAAACACAGACCCCGACTTGTTTAAGTCGGGGTCCACGTTAATCAATTCATGGAAGCAGGGAACAAAAAACAGTAAGCTACAAACATCAACCAAATATAGCTTACCGCTACGCTGCAAAGATACACGACAAGGTACGACACGACAGGAGCGATAACACATCACAAGAGCGACAAGAAGTGACATCGACAGTACAATAATCCAGCCCTGACTGGAGGAACAAAGCAGGTAAAATAGAGTTGGGCTGATTGACACCAGGTGTGGCCAGGTGCCAATCAGCCACAGCTGAGGGGAAACAAAGCACTCAGGGAGACAAGCAGGAAGCTGAACCAAAATAAGAGTGCTGACAGGAACTAAGGACAGGAAATACTAAACACAGACCCCGTCAGGGTCCACGTTAATCAATTCATGGAAGCAGGGAACAAAAAACAGTAAGCTACAAACATCAACCAAATATAGCTTACCGCTACGCTGCAAAGACACGACAGGAGCGATAACACATCACAAGAGCGACAAGAAGTGACATCGACAGTACAATAATCCAGCCCTGACTGGAGGAATAAAAGCCGGTAGAATAGGACTGGGCTGATTGACACCAGGTGTGGCCAGGTGCCGATCAGCCACAGCTGAGGGGAAACAAAGCACTCAGGGAGACAAACAGGAAGCTGAACCAAAATAAGAGTGCTGAAGGGAACTAAGGACAGGAAATACTAAACACAGAGGAGAAACTAAAACACAAACAAACTGATTTTAAAACATTTTACAGTCCGCTATGCTGCTTTATTCACTTCAAAAGTGGATGCCGGTACATAGTTTTTTCAAGCTTTCTAATACAACCAAAGTTGCTTTAAAAAAAGAATACAAAGATACAGGATTGTGATACAGTGTAGTTTTTTATTGAAAAGTTCGAAAGCCCTTTGTCATTTGGTCCATATTTTATGAACTCCATGTAAAAGCCTCTGCACGGTAAAACTCCTACTCGGCGTCAACCTAAAACAGAGAAGGTGTTACTTCGTCACCAAAATGGTTTGAGTTTGATTCACAGTAGCAGCAATGGACACCAAATTTACCTTTCCGACATCGCGGCTCTTGGCCCTCAGCTTGTTGACCTGGGACTCGGCGATGTCAGCACGCTCCTGAGCCTCCTCCATCTCATGCTGGACCTTCCTGTACCTGGACATGTGAGTGTTGGCCTGCTCCTCCTGGGGTTAAAGAAACACAATGTTCACATCGTTACTGCAAGCCAGGGCTGTCAAACTCAAATATAGAGTGGGCCAACATTTAAAACGGAACAAGGTTGAACAAACTAACCTTTTAATAAGGACCCAAACAGGTTTTAAATTGAATATTGAACAAGCAAGGCTTATATGACTTTATAGTGACATGCAAAACCGAGTTTCAAACAATATTAATAATAATAAAAAAAATATAAAATAAATTTTAAATACAAATTTAAAACCTCTTTTCTATTTGCAGCCTTCTGAGGCAAATATCAAAATAAACTTTTTCCGCAAGCAAATAATACACTTGAAAATAAAATAACAATAATGAATGAGTCAAACATTTAAGCTTGCACGAATAAAACGTTAATTATTGCTCAGTTTGCTTCACTGATTTGCTTTAACACTGAAGATGGAACAAGCAATGCGTAAACAACTACTACTTTCAAAAAAACTAAGGAAAAAACATCAACGGTATATTAAATAAAAATTTAAAAAAAACAATTGAATGCTTCTTTGTGGGGCGGCATGGCTCGGTTGGTAGAGTGGCCGTGCCAGCAACTTGAGGGTTGCAGGTTCGATTCCCGCTTGTGCCATCCTAGTCACTGCCGTTGTGTCCTTGGGCAAGACACTTTACCCACCTGCTCCCAGTGCCACCCACACTGCTTTAAATGTAATTTAGATATTGGGTGTCACTATGTAAAGCGCTTTGAGTCACTTGAGAAAAGCGCTATATAAATATAATTCACAAAATTCACTTTTCTATTTTGCAGCCATCTGAGGTAAATATCAACATTACTTTTTCTAATACATTGAAAATAAAATAATCAATCAATCAATCAATGTTTACTTATATAGCCCTAAATCACTAGTGTCTCAAAGGGCTGCACAAACCACTACGACATCCTCGGGCAAGGAAAACTCACACCCAGTGGGACATCAATGACTATGAGAACATGATACTGTGATACTGATGATACTGATGACTATGAGAACATATGAGAACATGATACTGTGAAAGATCAATCCATAATGGATCCAACACAGTCGCGAGAGTCCAGTCCGAAGCGGATCCAACACAGCAGCGAGAGTCCCGTTCACAGCGGAGCCAGCAGGAAACCATCCCAAGCGGAGGCTGATCGAGCCAGCAGGAAACCATCCCGAGCGGAGGCTGATCAGCAGCGCATTTAAGTCTCACCTTAAAACTCATTTGTATACTCTAGCCTTTGAATAGACTCCCTTTTTAGACCAGTTGATCTGCCGTTTCTTTTCTTTTTCTTCTATGTCCCACTCTCCTTTGTGGAGGGAGTCCGGTCCGATCCGGTGGCCATGTACTGCTCGCCTGTGTATCGGCTGGGGACATCTCTAAATCAACTATTTATACGGCTCGGTTTGTGACACGCTGATCTAATCTGATGTGCCCAAGCCAGGTACCTGCCATCTTTTCTTGGATGCTAGTTCATTGTTGCAGCGCTGCAAAGGGGGTTCTGGGTATTTGTTCTGTTGTGTTTATGTTGTGCGACGGTGCGGATGTTCTCCCGAAATGTGTTTGTCATTCTTGTTTGGTGTGGGTTCACAGTGTGGCGCATATATGTAAGTATTAAAGTTGTTTATACGGCTACCCTCAGTGTGACCTGTATGGCTGTTGACCAAGTATGCCTCGCATTCGCTTCAGTTTGTGCAAAAGCCGCATATTTGTAAGGAGGAAAAGTGGACGTGACGAAAGGTTGTAGAGAACGCTAAAGGCAATGCCTTTAAGGCACGCCCCCAATATTGTTGTCCGGGTGGAAATCGGGAGAAAATCGGAAGAACGGTTGCCCCGGGAGATTTTCGGGAGGGGCATGAACTTTGGGAGTCTCCTGGGAGAGTATGAGTATTAGCGGTTGTACAACACGGGCGAACCAGCTCTAATCTTAATTTGATAGTGCTTCAAGGGCCAAATGAAATTACACGACGGGCCATATTTGGCCCGCGGGCCAGAGTTTGACACCCATCTTGTAAGCTATATTGATAATGAAACTGTATCAACGTAATTGAACTTACAGCTTCCTCAGCCTGTCTCTTGTAAGATTTGACTTTCAACTGCAGTTTGTCCACCAGATCCTGAAGTCTGATCGTGTTCTTCTTGTCCTCCTCAGTCTGCACAGGTGAAGAAATACATTGTCAGCAATGAAAAATAGACATTTGTGAGTTGGGAAATTGCGTTCGATGTAAATATAAACGGAATACAATTATTTGCAAATCCTTTTCAAGCCATATTCAGTTGAATATGCTACAAAGACAACATATTTGATGTTCAAACTCATAAACTTTATTGTTTTTTGCAAATAATAATTATCTTAGAATTTCATGGCTGCAACACGTGCCAAAGTAGTTGGGAAAGGGCATGTTCACCACTGTGTTACATCACCTTTTCTTTCAACAACACTCAATAAACGTTTGGGAACTGAGGAGACATATTTTTGAAGCTTTTCAGGTGCAACTCTTTCCCATTCTTGCTTGATGTACAGCTTAAGTTGTTCAAGTGAATTATATTTATATAGCGCTTTTCTGGGTTCCCCCTTAACATGCTTCAAAACTTGAACTGGAAACACGCATCAGGACTGGCAAAAATTGCGATCTAATCAGAAAAACCTAACCCCAAATCACAAAACTGCGCTCTAGCACCACCTAGGAATAAAACACAGAAAAAAATGCCTGTAACTTCCAGTAGGAATGTCATAGCAACATGCAACAAAAACTTCTATGTAGGTCTCACTTAGACCTACATTTTATTAATTGACATCCTTCAGCAAAAATCAACAGGAAGTTTGCAATTCCCCCTTCAAAAGAAAAGTTTTGTAAAAACACTCACCTTTGCCTCTTTGAGCTGAAATTTGACCCCCTTAACATGCTTCAAAACTCAAACTGGACACAGGCATCAGGACTGGCAAAAATTGTGATCTAATCAGAATAACGGAACCCCAAATCACAAAACTGCGCTCTAGCACCACCTCAGAATAAAACACAGACAGAACTGCTCCTAGGAAGAAAACACAGACAAAACTGCCTGTAACTTCCAGTAGGAATGTCGTAAAGACATGAAACAAAAACCTCTATGTAGGTCTCACTTAGACCTACATTTCATATATTGACAACTCCCAGCAAAAATTAACAGGAAGTTTGCAATTCCCCCTTCAAAACAAAACTTTTGTAAATTTTTACATTTAAAGCAGTGTGGGTGCCACTGGGAGCAGGTGGGTAAAGTGTCTTGCCCAAGGACACAACGGCAGTGACTAGGATGGCAGAAGCCGGGATCGAACCTGCAACCCTCACGTTGCTGGCACGGCCGCTCTACCAACCAAGCTACACCGCCCTATACAGTCTGGTGTCGTATTATAGGCTTCAAAATTTTCAGTGGGAGACAGGTCTGGACTACAGGCAGGCCAGTGTAGTACCCGGACTCTTTTACTATGAAGCCACGCTGTTGTAACACGTGGTGTGGCATTGTCTTGCTGAAATAAGCAGGGGCGTCCACGATAACATTGCTTGAATGGCAATATATGTTGCTCCAAAACTTGTATGTTCCTTTCAGCATTAATGGTGCCTTCACAGATGGGCACTAATACACCCCCATACCATCACAGATGCTGCCTATAACAATCCGGATGGTTCTTTTCCTCTTTGTTCCCGAGGACACAAATGTCCACAGTTTCCAAAAACAATTCGAAATGTGGACTCGTCAGACCACAGAACACTTTTCCACTTTGCATCAGTCCATCTTAGATGATCTCGGGCCCAGAGAAGCCGGCGGCGTTTCTGGATGTTGTTGATAAATGGCTTTTGCTTTGCAAAATAGAGCTTTAACTTGCACTTACAGATGTAGCGACAAACTTTATTTAGTGACAGTGGTTTTCCGAACTGTTCCTGAGCCCATGTGGTGATATCCTTTAGAGATTGATGTCGGTTTTTGTTATAGTGCCGTCTGAGGGATCGAAGGTCACGGTCATTCAATGTGGTTTTCCGGCCATGCCGTTTACGTGGAGTGATTTCTCCAGATTCTCTGAACCTTTTGATGATATTATGGAGCGTAGATGTTGAAATCCCTAAATTTCTTGCAATTGCACTTTGAGAAACGTTGTTCTTAAACTGTTTGACTATTTGCTCACGCAGTTGTGAAAGACTGAGCAGTTTTTGGGGAAGCTGTTTTTATACCCAATCATGGCACCCACCTGTTCCCAATTAGCCTGCACACCTGTGGGATGTTCCAAATAAGTGTTTGATGAGCATTCCTCAACTTTATCAGTACTTATTGCCACATTCCCCAACTTCTTTGTCACGTTTTGCTGGCATCAAATTCTAAAGTTAATGTTTGTGAGTTTGAACATCAAATATGTTGTCTTTGTAGCATATTCAACTGAATATGGGTTGAAAATGATTTGCAAATCATTGTATTCTGTTTATATTTACATCGAACACAATTTCCCAACTCATATGGAAACGGGGTTGGTAGTTTAGTTCCATTGAGTTGGTACAGTAGTTACCTGGTAGGTCAGCTCCTTAACCCTCCTCTCATATTTGCGGACTCCCTTAATGGCGTCGGCTCCACGTCTCTGCTCTGCGTCAACTTCAGACTCAAGCTCACGGACCTATAAGGAACATAGTAAACTGTATCTGTAATTTGTCATTTATATGCGACGTGGACAGAAAGTACTGTAGCATCATTAATTAATGTGTCATGCCAAAGTTGGAGTTCCTACCCTCAACTCCAGTTTCTGGAGCTGCTTCTTGCCACCCTTCATGGCCAGGTTCTCGGCCTCATCCAGACGGTGCTGCAGGTCCTTGACAGTGACCTCCATGTTCTTCTTCATCCTCTCCAGGTGAGCACTGGTGTCCTGTTCCTTCTTCAGCTCCTCAGCCATCATAGCAGCCTATAGAACATGAAATATGTTAAACTCAAAGTAAACTCTTCCTAACTGAGTGATCTATAACAAGATTAGTTATAACTGAATTGTCTTCGCCTGATCACGTATTTGATTGATTTTAGTATTCACCCTGACAGAAAGTAAAATAAATAATCACTGTTAGTTTTAAGAAGGGGAACATTATCAGCAGACCTATGTAAGCGTCAATATATACCTTGATGGTGCAGAAAAAAGACCATCTATTTTTTTAACCGATTTCCGAACTCTAAATGGGTGAATTTTGGCGAATTAAACGCCTTTCTGTTACCTCGGCAACGTCACATTCTGACGTTGCCGAGGTAACACACCCACCATTTTCATTTTCAACACATTACAAACTCCGGGTCTCAGCTCTGTTATTTTCCGTTTTTTTGACTATTTCTTGGAACCTTGGAGACATCATGCCTCGTCGGTGTGTTGTCGGAGGGTGTAACAACACTAACAGGGAGGGATTCAAGTTGCACCACTGGCCCGAAGATGCCAAAGTGTCTGCCGCCAGACCCCCATTGAATGTGCCAGAGTGTCTCCATATTTTACCGGCGATGCTAAGGCAGACATGGCACAGAGATGTATGGATAACCTGCAGATGCATTTGCAACGATAGTCAACAAAATCACAAAGGTGAGTTTGTTGATGTTGACTGCCAGCTAATCGATGCTAACATGCTACGCTAATTGATGCTAACATGCTATTTACCGGCAGTGCTAAGGCAGACATGGCACAGAGATGTATGGATAACCTGCAGATGCATTTGCAACGATAGTCAACGAAATCACAAAGGTGAGTTTTGTTGATGTTGACTGCCAGCTAATCGATGCTAACATGCTACGCTAATTGATGCTAACATGCTATTTACCGGCGATGCTAAGGCAGACATGGCACAGAGATGTATGGATAACCTGCAGATGCATTTGCAACGATAAAGTCAACGAAATCACAAAGGTGAGTTTTGTTGATGTTGACTGCCAGCTAATCGATGCTAACATGCTACGCTAATCGATGCTAACATGCTATTTACCGGCGATGCTAAGGCAGACATGGCACAGAGATGTATGGATAACCTGCAGATGCATTTGCAACGATAAAGTCAACGAAATCACAAAGGTGAGTTTTGTTGATGTTGACTGCCAGCTAATCGATGCTAACATGCTACGCTAATCGATGCTAACATGCTATTTACCGGCGATGCTAAGGCAGACATGGCACAGAGATGTATGGATAACCTGCAGATGCATTTGCAACGATAGTCAACGAAATCACAAAGGTGAGTTTTGTTGATGTTGACTGCCAGCTAATCGATGCTAACATGCTACGCTAATCGATGCTAACATGCTATTTACCGGCGGTGCTAAAGCAGACATGGAACAGAGATGTATGGATAACCTGTAGATGCATTTGCAACTAGAAGCATTTAAGTCTCACCTTAAAACTCATCTGTATACTCTAGCCTTTAAATAGACCTCCTTTTTAGACCAGTTGATCTGCCGCTTCTTTTCTTTCTCTATGTCCCCCCCCTCCCTTGTGGAAGGGGTCCGGTCCGATGACCATGGATGAAGTACTGGCTGTCCAGAGTCGAGACCCAGGATGGACCGCTCGTCGGGACCCAGGATGGACCGCTCGCCTGTATCGGTTGGGGACATCTCTATGCTGCTGATCCGCCTCCGCTTGAGATGGTTTCCTGTGGACGGGACTCTCGCTGCTGTCTTGGATCCGCTTGAACTGAACTCTCGCGGCTGTGTTGGAGCCACTATGGATTGAACTTTCACAGTATCATGTTAGACCCGCTCCACATCCGTTGCTTTCGGTCCCCTAGAGGGGGGGGGGGTTGCCCACATCTGAGGTCCTCTCCAAGGTTTCTCATAGTCAGCATTGTCACTGGCGTCCCACTGGATGTGAATTCTCCCTGCCCACTGGGTGTGAGTTTTCCTTGCCCTTTTGTGGGTTCTTCCGAGGATGTTGTAGTCGTAATGATTTGTGCAGTCCTTTGAGACATTTGTGATTTGGGGCTATATAAATAAACATTGATTGATTGATTGATTGAGCTATATTACGTTTCCTTCCACCCACATTTAATGCGAAAAAAACACTTGCCAATCGACGGATTTAAGTTGCTCCAGTGTCACAAGATGCGAAAGTCCTGATCGTTTGGTCCGCACATTTTACCGGCGATGCTAACGCAGCTATTCGGCCATGCTATGACTATGAATAGCGTCAATAGCTATTCGCTCAATAGCTTCAGTTTCTTCTTCAATATTTTCATACTCCAATCATCTGTTTCAATACATGCGTAATCTGTTGAATCACTTAAGTGGCTGAAATCCGAGTTTGAATCCGAGCTAATGTCGCTATATCTTGCTGTGCTATTCCCATTGTTTGTTCCCATTGTTTGCTTCACGGTGGCAGAGGGGTTAGTGTGTCTGCCTCACAATACGAAGGTCCTGCATTCCTGGGTTCAATTCCAGGCTCGGGATCTTTCTGTGTGGAGTTTGCATGTTCTCCCCGTGAATGCGTGGGTTCCCTCCGGGTACTCCGGCTTCCTCCCACTTCCAAAGACATGCACCTGGGGATAGGTTGATTGGCAACACTAAATGGTCCCTAGTGTGTGAATGTTGTCTGTCTATCTGTGTTGGCCCTGCGATGAGGAGGCGACTTGTCAAGGGTGTACCCCGCCTTCCGCCCGATTGTAGCTGAGATAGGCGCCAGCGCCCCCTGCGACCCCAAAAGGGAATAAGCGGTAGAAAATGGATGGATGGATGTTTACATTGGCAGCACTGTGTGACGTCACAGGGAAATGGCCAGTGTCTTCGCAGGGAGCGAAAATAAGGCACTTTAAAGCTTTATTTAGGGATATTCCGAGACCGGTAAAATTTTGAAAAAAACTTTAAAAAATACAACAAGCCACTCAACCCTTTTGAAATTGTGACAATGTTCCCCTTTAAGGAACTGTAAAACTGAAGCAATGCTGGTAACTCACGTCAGTGATAGCCTTTTTGGCTTTCTCCTCAGCATTTCTTGCTTCTTGAACAGAATCCTCCACTTCACCTTGAACCTGGACCAGGTCAGATTCCAGCTTTTTCTTGGTGTTGATAAGGCTGGTGTTCTGAATATGAAAAGCAATGTTAGATTCATTTCGTATTTAATCATGAGAATCAGTGCCCTCTGCAGTTGACATTTGTTTTTGTTCTCTTACTTTTGTCTTAGACACAAATATGTTGTTGCTATGCAAAACACAAAGGCACACTGCTAAGGACACTGCTTCCCAGGATGATGTGTACTTCTGTGTATGTTTTATAAGCACATTTTGGTTGGAATTACTGAACATTAACCTGAGAGTGAAGAAGTCCGACACGCTCGCTGGCATCAACCAACTCCTGCTCGGCCACTTTGCGAGATCTGTCTGTTTGTTCAAGAGCAGCTCTCAGCTCCTCAATTTCAGCCATCATCAGGGTGTTTCTACGCTCCACCATGACAACCTGCTCCTTCATTTCCTCCTGTCCTCTGACAGCCTCGTCAAGGTGCAGTTGGGCATCCTGACAGAAACCAACAAAAAAAGATGTATTTATGATGTTAATACCTAGTCCACCAGCATTGTTAATGCAGTCACCTTGAGTTGTCCCTGGACATTCCTCAGTTGTTTCTGGGCCTCGGCAGCCTGTCTATTGGCATGGCTCAGCTGGATCTCCATCTCGTTGAGGTCTCCCTCCATCTTCTTCTTGACTCTCAGGGCGTCATTCCTGCTTCTGATCTCAGCATCAAGAGTGCTCTGCATGGAGTCAATAACTCTCTGGCTGTTCCTCTTGATCTGCTCCATCTCCTCGTCCTTCTCGGCCAGCTTCCTGTCAACTTCTCCCTTGATCTGGTTGAGCTCGAGCTGAACACGGAGAATTTTGGCCTCCTCGTGCTCCAGTGTGCCCTTCAAGGAAAAGTTAATATTGTACATTTTGGTGTTACTGTTATTTAGTTAAATCAACGGATTTTATATTCATCCTAGCCTCTGGTGAGGGGGGTCGCATTCTCCGTTCCCTCCTTCCCTCTCTTTGTCTTTGTCCTTTGAACTTTTTAAAAGCCTCTTTCTTTGCGCTGTCCTCTAATCCAAGTTTCAATATGAATATGATCAGCTGGACTCTTGACGCTATTGACACAGTCTTTTCTACAAGAAAAAGAGGTTCGGGGGAGCCTGGCTGCCCTGATGGAACCATCGCTGCGGGTTACGTGCGGGACTCCTGGAACTCATGGAGGATCGTGTGCCTCTCAGCTCTTTCCATCGAGGACGTCGAAGACATCTACCTATTTGGAGCTGTGATCACGGGGTACTTGCTGATTGGGCCGGGCATTGCTCTGGTGTATCGACAAATTCGGAAGACGATGGAAGCCACTCAAGGGGCCCAACGGCTGTTCAACGCAATGGAAGGATTGGGTCGGGCTTTGGGAACACAGACTTGTGCGATTTCTGAGTTGAATCGCCAAATGGATCTCATCTTGGAAAAGTTTGCAGAGAAGGAATAATTAATTGGAACTAAAAGAGGTCCAGCATGGACAAGCAGAGAAGACAAGTCAATATTTTGTCTTCTCAAAGGAAAACAACTTTTTATCTACGATTCGGACTCCCTGAATGGCCTTGGCATGGAGCAGGCTGTTCTGAAGAAGATCTCCCGAAGACTTCTCAAAGATAGAAGCTTTTGACCTTCCTTTTTGTCAACAACATCTGTAGCCGAACTTTATCGGCCTCAGCCATACAAAATACATTAAAAGCGTTACTAAAACGGCCTTCTTTCATCTCCGTAATATCGCTAAAATTCGCTCCATTTTGTCCACTAAAGACGCCGAGATCATTATCCATGCGTTTGTTACGTCTCGTCTCGATTACTGTAACGTATTATTTTCGGGTCTCCCCATGTCTAGCATTAAAAGATTACAGTTGGTACAAAATGTGGCTGCTAGACTTTTGACAAGAACAAGAAAGTTTGATCATATTACGCCTGTACTGTATATACCTTTATATACATATATACATACATATATACCTATACTGGCTCACCTGCACTGGCTTCCTGTGCACTTAAGATGTGACTTTAAGGTTTTACTACTTACGTATAAAATACTACACGGTCTAGCTCCAGCCTATCTTGCCGATTGTATTGTACCATATGTCCCGGCAAGAAATCTGCGTTCAAAAGACTCCGGCTTATTAGTGATTCCTAGAGCTCAAAAAAAGTCTGCGGGCTATAGAGCGTTTTCCGTTCGGGCTCCAGTACTCTGGAATGCCCTCCCGGTAACAGTTCGAGATGCTACCTCAGTAGAAGCATTTAAGTCTCATCTTAAAACTCATCTGTATACTCTAGCCTTTAAATAGACCTCCTTTTTAGACCAGTTGATCTGCCGCTTCTTTTCTTTCTCCTATGTCCCCCCCTCCCTTGTGGAGGGGGTCCGGTCCGATGACCATGGATGAAGTACTGACTGTCCAGAGTCGAGACCCAGGATGGACCGCTCGCCTGTATCGGTTGGGGACATCTCTACGCTGCTGATCCGCTTGAGATGGTTTCCTGTGGACGGGACTCTCACTGCTGTCTTGGAGCCACTATGGATTGAACTTTCACAGTATCATGTTAGACCCGCTCGACATCCATTGCTTTCGGTCCCCTAGAGGGGGGGGGGTTGCCCACATCTGAGGTCCTCTCCAAGGTTTCTCATAGTCAGCATTGTCACTGGCGTCCCACTGGATGTGAATTCTCCCTGCCCACTGGGTGTGAGTTTTCCTTGCCCTTTTGTGGGTTCTTCCGAGGATGTTGTAGTCGTAATGATTTGTGCAGTCCTTTGAGACATTTGTGATTTGGGGCTATATAAATAAACATTGATTGATTGATTGAAAAACACTTCACCTCTCCCGAGTTAATTGGGCATACGCACACACATGACGCCGACCCTTAAATCAACACCCTCACCAACGCTTATCTCCACGGGGTTGTGAAATGGCCGAGCGGCGCTACAGAGCGAACAGCGGGCCTGCGCAAAACCCACCCCTCCCTCTGTTGCAAGTTGGTGAGGTTTTTTCCTTGGACTCAGACTAGACCTCTGCTGAGGGTCTAGCCTTGGACTAATATTTTTTTACCCCCCCCTTTCCTAATGTCACCCTTTTCTTATCTTTTTAAGGAGCGCTGTAACCGGCTGATCCGTCGGCGGTCTCGTCTTGTCCCCCCCCCCCTGTAACGTGTGTCTACTCTGCCGAAAATGTAATTTCAGTTCTGATGTGTCTTGAACATGTTGGAACGGACAAATAAAAATGATTCTGATTGTGATTCTGAATTAAAGAAATTTAACAAATACAGGAACTATATATTTACCTCTGCCTCTTCCAGTGCTGACTGAAGTTCAGCCTTCTCGGTCTCCACAGTCTTCTTTGCCTTTTCCAGCTCATGGATGCATTTTCCAGACTCACCAATCTGTTCCGTCAGGTCTGAGATTTCCTCTATATAATTGTAAACATAATACATTTTCAAAATGCAAACACTTTCATTATTTTATAGCAATGGTCTTTAAAATGAACCTGTGGAAGTCAAAGTCATATTGTAGTCTTTTTGTTTACCAATGAAGCAAAAATAGGCGTAGTATTTCGTATGAGGTTCATCCATTCCTGACTTTATCACTAATGACTGACTCACGTTGCAGGTTCTTGTTCTCCCTCTTCATGGTCTCCAGCTGATCCAAAGCCTCCTCGTAAGAGTTCTTCATCTTGAACAGTTCAGTACTGAGAGAACGAGCCTCCTTTTGAGCTCCTTCCAGCTCTGCCTGGCCCTCCTCAAACTTCTGCTTCCATTCTGCTAGGACCTGGAACATTTTAAGAATATTATCAAATTGCAATGTATCAATGCATTTTACTTGGATCATTTAGATGGTAATTGTTACTCTACCTTGTCAAAGTTCCTCTGCTTCTTGTCCAGGTTGGCAGCCAGGGCGTTAGCTCTCTCCACATCAATCATAAGGTCCTCAACCTCAGCCTGCAGCCTCTGCTTGGTCTTCTCCAAAGAGGCACACTTGGAGTTCACAGCTTCAATGGACTCCTCAGCATCCTGGAGACGCTGGGCGAGTTTCTTCCTGTAAGGGGGAAGTCAGGTATTTGGCCGGTTATATACCGTATGTATACAAGTACTGGCTGGTAGTTACAAAGAAAATGTATACGGACTGCACTAGTATACTTTGGTATTTGGTGAGACTTTACATACTTGGCCTCTTCCAGCTCTTCAGTGCGTTGGATGGCATCAGTCTCGTATTTGGTCCTCCACTGTGCCACCTCACTGTTGGCCTTGGACATTCCTCGCTGCAGCTCCGCTTTGGCCTCCTGCTCTTCCTCAAACTGCTCTCTGAGCAGATCACAGTCATGGCGGGAGGACTGGACAGCATGGGCCAGGGCGTTCTTAGCCTAGTGTACATAGACAGAAATGTGAAAAATTAATGTAACAAGAGCAAAAATAATATCTTCTTTCCTGTTGTTTTAGGTGCCATTTATTTAAGATAAAAGCAATTTTCAAAAAGTACTACATTTTATACCTTCACTTCTTCCTCAACAACTCTCTTGAGTTCTTCAAATTGCTGAGTAAAGGCCTGCTTTCCCCTGGTCAGTTGGGAAACCAGGGCTTCTTTCTCCTCAAGCTGACGTGAATACTCACCTACAAACGAAAGTGGCCAAAGGTTGATAAAAACCTAAATAAAATACACTATATTTGTGGATATCTTTGCTGGTATACCATTCTCAGTTTGGAGTCTTGCCCTTTGAACATTGATATCATTCAGCTGACGAACATGCTCATCATTTTTGGATTTGAGTTCTCCGAACTGGTCTTCGAGACTTCTGCACATTTTTTCCAAGTTGCCCTGTCACCAAAAATATAAGTTTATAATTAATATTTTGTACTTGATCATTTAAGTCAAATGTTAAGTCATCCCCAGTCAAATATACTTGCCTTGGATTTAGCAATAGCCTCCATGTTGCTGGAGAGATCATCAATCTCCATCTTGTACTCGCTCTTCTCCTTCTCCAACTTCTGCTTGACACGCTGGAGGTTGTCGATCTGCTCTCCCAGCTCTGCAACACTGTCTGCCTGCTTCTTGCGGAGAGCAGCTGCTGTAGCCTCATGCTGCAAGGTGGACTCTTCCAGGTCACGACGTAGCTTCTGGAACTCAGCCTCGCGCTTCTTGTTCATCTCAATCTGAGCAGAAGTTGCTCCACCAGCTTCCTCAAGCCTCTCACTGATCTCCTCAAGCTCTCTGGAGAGGTCAGACCTCTGCTTCTCCACCTTGGCTCTGGCGGCCCTCTCAGCCTCAATCTCCTCTTCCAGCTCCTCAATACGAGCCTGGGTTCAATGATAGAGTGAACCAGAAAGTGAACAACCTGAAACTTGTGTATCTTAAATCCAAACAATGAATCAATGTACCTGGAGTTCCTTGATCTTCTTCTGGAGTTGAGCACCAAGAGACTGTTCATCCTCAATCTTGCTGAGAAGCTGGCTGGTCTCAAAGTCTTTCCTTTGAGTACAAGAGAAAAATACATGCTAAGTTTCATTTCTAAATGAGAAAAACGAAGCTAGGAAGGTACATGATTTTGTATTTTTACGTACTTCTTGAGTTTTTCATCCGATTGCTGTTTGTCATTCTCCAGATCCATTACAGATTCCTGGGAGAGCTTCAGATCTCCCTCAAGCTTCCTCTTGGCTCTCTCTAGGTCCATGCGGAGCTTCTTCTCTTGCTCCAGTGAGCCCTCGAGCTATTGTAAAATTAGGATTTATTATTGTAGAAGGTAACAATCTGTCAAAATACTTAAGTAAAATGTTTTCCTACATCATCCACTTGCTGTTCCAGCTTAGTCTTGGCCTTGGTCAGAGTGTTGACTTTGTCTTCCTCTGCCTGGAGATCATCCAGGGTCTGCTGGTGGGCCTCTTGGAAGGCTTTCTTCTCCTTTGTCAACTTGGCAATGGACTCATCTTGAGTTGCCAGCTCCTCTGTCAGGTTTTTTACCTGAAATAGTATTAGTTTTAGCGCTGTGTATGTAGTTCATGTTTGTTAATTGCGATGGAAAGATAATAGAAAAAGTAGAACCTTGTTTTCAGTGGCATGTTTCTCCTTTTCTACTTTAGCCAAGGTGAGTTCCAAGTCATCGATATCTTTCTTCAACTCGGAGCTTTCGTCTTCCAGCTTCCTTTTCTTGGCGGTCAGCTCAGCATTGATTTCTTCTTCATCTTCCAGTCTCTCGGTTGTCTCTTTGAGTTTGGCCTCAAGTTGGATCTTGCTCTTGATGAGCCCCTCACACCTTTCCTCAGCATCTGAGAGGTGCTCACCTTCCTATATATTATCCAAGAAATCATCCATTTGATTAGAGATTGCATTTACAGTTGAGTATTTTGCAGAGCACAAACATATTTTGCTCTCATAGTTAGTACATAGTTAGCAATGGTAATATAGATGTCTCAAATGCCGTACCGATGCTATTTGCAGTTGCAGGTCATTCTTCTCTTGCACCAGAGAGACCATCTTTTCCTCCAGCTCCTTCTTTTTGGCCAAAGCTGTAGCCAGGTCTGACTGCATCTTTTCATAATTGTCCTTCATCTGCTGCAGCTCTTTCTCAGTCTCGGCGCTTTTCAGGAGAGGCTTGATCTTGAAGTACAGCTTCAGCCACGGCCAGTTTTTTACGTTCATGAAAGAACGGAGGTTGTACTGAATACTGAAAATGGATTCTCTGGAAGACAGATGCATATTACAGTAATAATTTAGCATTAGCATGTAGTTGTAAGTAAATATGGACCACCATTATTCATGACTCATAGTCCTACCTCCTCTCCATCATCTTTACAAACTCCTTCCTCATAACATATCCTCTGGAAAGAGCCTGAGTCATGGTCACCAGCTCAGCCAGCTTCTCATCTCTCATCTCCTCCAAGGTACCAAGCAGACCAGCTTTGAAGAACACCTGTGTTTGCAAGTCAGTATTTTAGCACACATACAGTGAATGCACAAAACAAATCATATAATTTTCGGGAACGCACCTTCGTGTGGCCAAATTTGTACTGAGTGTGATCCACATCGATGGAGCCCAGCAGTTTTTCTGCAGCCTTCTTGTTGTCAATAAACTGACCATCGGGGATCACACTAGCATTCAAGACTTTGTATCTGTGAGATAAAATGTTGCATATCTCGAATATTCAATGCTTTACTCCATCACCCAATTATATCACCGTTAAAATTCAGTAATGTACCTTTGCTTGAAATCACCATAGAGGATTCTGCTAGGGAAGCCCTTTCTGCAGATTCTAATGCCCTCTAACACACCGTTACATCTCAGCTGGTGGATGACCAAGAAATTCTCCATAAGACCTGAACACAAGTAGATAGCGCCGTTTTGATTATCCATCCATTCATCCATCCATCATCTTCCGCCCATCCGAGGTCGGGTCGCGGGGGCAGCAGCCTAAGCAGGGAAACCCAGACTTCCCTATCTCCAGCCACATCGTCTAGCTCTTCCCGGGGGATCCCGAGGCGTTCCCAGGCCAGCCGGGAGACATAGTCTTCCCAACGTGTCCTGGGTCTTCCCCGTGGCCTCCTACCAGCTGGACGTGCCCTAAACACCTCCCTAGGGAGGCGTTCGGGTGGCATCCTGACCAGATGCCCGAACCACCTCATCTGGCTCCTCTCGATGTGAAGGAGCAGCGGCTTTACTTTGAGTTCCTCCCGGATGGCAGAGCTTCTCACCCTATCTCTAAGGGAGAGACCCGCCACCCGGGGGAGGAAACTCATTTCGGCCGCTTGTACCCGTGATCTTATCCTTTCGGTCATGACCCAAAGCTCATGACCATAGGTGAGGATGGGAACGTTGATCGACCGGTAAATTGAGAGCTCCTTCTTCACCACAACGGATCGATACAACGTCCGCATTACTGAAGACGCCGCACCGATCCGCCTGTCGATCTCACGTTTTGATTATGTCTTTTCAATTTAACACGTACAGTTCAGACAAAACATAAAGTCACTCAAGACAAACCTGGGGTCTTGGATTCATTGGGGATCAAGCAACGCACAAAGTGAGGATGAGTGCTCCTTAAGTTGGTCATCAACTTGCCCAAATTCTCCTGTGAGAAGAAATAAAACTCCACTCGGTCAGCATTCATAGATATCACCGCTTCTTCAGTGTTAAGAGCAGTATAATAGGAAATAGTATAATTTTGTCAAATATCCACAGAAAATCATGGAATCATCAGCTGGAATATTCCACATTACCCTGAAAAGAGCGGAGACAGTCTGGAAAGAACCACCCTTCTTCTTTCCTCCCTTCTTTGCGCCAGAATCTGTTGATTAAAAATTAATAGGTATGAGAAAGGCACACATTTGCTCTGTTTTCCATTCTTATAACCAATAGCCTTTGTTTTCCAAAGTCAAATTATCGAATAAACATATTAGCAATGATTAGCAACTGCCGTGAGTTTCATACCTTCTTTAGCACCATGAGTTACATACAACATGGCTAGCAATTTGTTTGCTGACTTCTGGTAGAGCTGGACCACTGAGTCATTCAGGGGGTCCTTGTTCTTGTCCAACCAGCCAGCGATATTGTAGTCCACGGTGCCAGCATAGTGGACCAGAGAGAAGTGGGCCTCAGCCTTGCCCTTTGCAGGCTTTGGCTTCTCAAAGGCCTTGGTCTTTCCAAGATGCTGATCATGCAGCTTGTTCTTGAATGTTGTGTCCGACGCCTTAGGGAACATGCACTCCTCTTCAAGGATGGAGAAGATGCCCATTGGCTGATTGGAGGGAAAAGTCGGTCATTTTCAGGTTGCCCAAAAATGAAGCTTAATCTTAGGCCTGAGGGATTTGTCTCACCTTCTCAATAAGCTCAATGCAGGCAGCCAAGTCCATACCGAAGTCAATGAATTCCCACTCAATGCCTTCTTTCTTGTACTCTTCTTGCTCCAGGACGAACATGTGGTGGTTGAAGAACTGTTGCAGTTTCTCATTGGTGAAGTTAATGCACAGTTGCTCCAAGCTGTTGAACTACATCATACGGATACATCATTAATTTATTCATACGTGTGATTAGTCAAACCTCGAATGTTATCTTGTAACTTTGATATTCCGTACAATTGACCACTAAATGATAACACCCGAACACATTTTTCAACTTGTTTAAGTCAGGGTTCAAGTTAATCAATTCATGGTACAAATATATACTATCAGCATAATACAGTCATCACATAGGTTATACATCATAGTATATCCATCCATCCATTTTCTACCGCTTATTCCCTTTTGGGGTCGCGGGGGGCGCTGGCGCCTATCTCAGCTACAATCGGGCGGAAGGCGGGGTACACCCTGGACAAGTCGCCACCTCATCGCAGGGCCAACACAGATAGACAGACAACATTCACACACTAGGGCCAATTTAGTGTTGCCAATCAACCTATCCCCAGGTGCATGTCTTTGGAAGTGGGAGGAAGCCGGAGTACCCGGAGGGAACCCACGCATTCACGGGGAGAACATGCAAACTCCACACAGAAAGATCCCGAGCCTGGATTTGAACCCAGGACTGCAGGAACTTCGTATTGTGAGGCAGACGCACTAACCCCTCTGCCACCGTGAAGCCCAAGCCTACAGCACCTGGTATTCCTAGGGAGTCTCCCATTCAAGTACTAACCAGGCCAGACCCAGCTCAGCTTCCGAGATCAGACGAGATCGGGAGATCTTCGGGTAGTATGGCCGGAAGCCATCATAGTATATACATTGAATTATTTACAATCCAGGGGGTGGGATGAGGAGCTTTGGTTGATATCAGTACTTCAGTCATCAACAATTGCATCCACAGAGAAATGGACATTGAAACAGTGTAGGTCTTACTTAGTAGGATATGCATAACTCACATCAAAGATCTCAAATCCAGCAATATCCAACACTCCGATGAAGAACTGTCTCGGCTGCTTGGTGTCCAACATCTCATTGATACGGATGACCATCCACAAGAACATTTTCTCGTAGATGGACTTGCACAGAGCTGAGACGGAATTGTTAACCTAAAACCAGAATTCGGTGTTAAGATTTCTCCAGGTTGTATTAAAATGCTTCGATTTTGGATGAAAATTATATTTTCCTGACCTGTGGAACGGTCTGACCTTTGGTCACCATCTCATTTCCGACTTTGACTCTGGGGTAGCACAGAGCTTTCAACATATCAGCAGAGTTCAGACCCAGGAGGTAGGCGATTTTATCAGCCACTAAAGGAAAAACAATAATTTGTTGGAACTGGAACACTTATAAAATACAATTTATTACAACCCTTGGTACAGTTATATATATATGTGTTCCATTTCAAGACATACCCTCAGTGCCATCAGGTTCAGCCTGCTCCTCTCGCTGCTTCTGCTTGAATTTCATGTTTCCATGATGCATCACAGCTCCGGTCAGCTTGTAGATGCCAGCTTTCTCCTCTGCACTGAAGCCCAGGATGTCGATGGCAGTCTTGAATTCAACAGAAAATAATTTCAATTATAGTATTTTGTTAAAGAACATGTTTTGCCAAGATCATTGATCAAGACTTTACATCTGTTGCCACGAACTCCTCCACATCATCGATGCTCTTGACAGTGATTTCACCCTGGCTGATCATTGGGTAGTCATAAGGGTTGGTGGTGATCAGAAGATTCTCTGTGAAAAGTAATAAATACTATGAGAGATCAGTCAGTTGGAAGTGAGAGACTTTTATGGGGGGCTTAATGATTGGAATTTATACATTTTTACAAGATTTGTCAATGATTTACCCAGGAGCTCAGGCTTGTGTCCAGTCATCAGCTGGTAGAATATATGGTAGCTCCTCTCAGCAGACAACTGGAAGGTGACGCGGGATTTCTCCAGCAGATCTGAGAGTAGCAAATTAAATATCCGATTTCATTGACTCACGAGGTAACATTTAGAGCAGGGGTAGGGAACCTATGGCTCTAGAGCCAGATGTGGCTCTTTGGATGACTGCATCTGGCTCTCAGATATATCTTAGCTGACATTGCTTAAGACCAGACCTGGGCTAAATTAAGGCCCGGGGGCCTTAATTTCAATCAGGCCCGCCGTACATTCCCAAATAATGTTTTTTAGATCTTCAAGATGGAAATTATAGCTGCCATTATGACCGTGAGTCTTGAACCATACCAAGAATTTCAATGGTTGGAATCTGCTCTTTTGCATGATATAGTTACTATGGTAATATAATTGGTTACTATGTTAATCTAATTAGTTATTATGGTCATCTAAGTCACGGCAGCTCTGACGAGGCACCAAGCAGTGTGGGTGGTGAGCGTTTCCACAGAGCGTTTCCAGAGCAGTCAACCTGAAACGCAGGTGTCAGGGACAGACGCGGAAAGACATTTTTACAACAAAGTTCTAAAGTTTTGTGATGTATATCAGATATATCAGATTGTAAGTGTTTTTTTTTTTACCCTTCACTTTCATATTTTCCTGGGTTTGTCGCATTTTTGTTGCGTTTTGCTTGATTGTAAAATATGTCGATCGAGAAGGGGTGTGACATTCACATGTTGTCAATATTCAATCAATCAATCAATCAATCAATGTTTACTTATATAGCCCTACATCACTAGTGTCTCAAAGGGCTGCACAAACCACCACGACATCCTCGGTAGGCCCACATAAGGGCAAGGAAAAACTCACACCCAGTGGGACGTCGGTGACAATGATGACTATGAGAACCTTGGAGAGGAGGAAAGCAATGGATGTCGAGCGGGTCTAACATGATACTGTGAAAGTTCAATCCACAATGGATCCAACACAGTCGCGAGAGTCCAGTCCAAAGCGGATCCAACACAGCAGCGAGAGTCCCGTTCACAGCGGAGCCAGCAGGAAACCATCCCAACCGGAGGCGGATCAGTGTTTTATCATTCATAGTTAATATTGTGAATCCATCCATCTATCCATTTTCTACCGCTTATTCCCTTTTGGGGTGACGGGGGCGCTGGCGCCTATCTCAGCTACAATCGGGCGGAAGGCGGGGTACACCCTGGACAAGTCGCCACCTCATCGCAGGGCCAACACAGGTAGACAGACAACATTCACACTCACATTCACACACTAGGGCATTTAAGTCTCATCTTAAAACTCATCTGTATACTCTAGCCTTTAAATAGACCTCCTTTTTAGACCAGTTGATCTGCCGCTTCTTTTCTTTCTCCTATGTCCCCCCCTCCCTTGTGGAGGGGGTCCGGTCCGATGACCATGGATGAAGTACTGACTGTCCAGAGTCGAGACCCAGGATGGACCGCTCGCCTGTATCGGTTGGGGACATCTCTACGCTGCTGATCCGCTTGAGATGGTTTCCTGTGGACGGGACTCTCACTGCTGTCTTTGAGCCACTATGGATTGAACTTTCACAGTATCATGTTAGACCCGCTCGACATCCATTGCTTTCGGTCCCCTAGAGGGGGGGGGGTTGCCCACATCTGAGGTCCTCTCCAAGGTTTCTCATAGTCAGCATTGTCACTGGCGTCCCACTGGATGTGAATTCTCCCTGCCCACTGGGTGTGAGTTTTCCTTGCCCTTTTGTGGGTTCTTCCGAGGATGTTGTAGTCGTAATGATTTGTGCAGTCCTTTGAGACATTTGTGATTTGGGGCTATATAAATAAACATTGATTGATTGATTGATTGATAGGGCCAATTTAGTGTTGCCAATCAACCTATCCCCAGGTGCATGTCTTTGGAAGTGGGAGGAAGCCGGAGTACCCGGAGGGAACCCACGCATTCACGGGGAGAACATGCAAACTCCACACAGAAAGATCCCGAGCCTGGATTTGAACCCAGGACTGCAGGACCTTCGTATTGTGAGGCAGACGCACTAACCCCTCTGCCACCGTGAAGCCCTATCGTGAATCCCACATTCTTCATTTTCATGTACATTCTGGGTGTCTTGTTCAGTAAAAAAAAAAAAAAATTCCATTCTGTTTTTAAGACAGTCTCTCATAACTTTTTTAGCATTCAATCAGACATCATTGGGAGTTTTTGTGTCAGATATGTCGGCCCCCCCCAGACACATTTTTTTCTCTAAATTTGGCCCCTTGAGTTAAAATAATTGCACAGGCCTGCTTAACACGTTTAGTAATGAATAATTCCGCTGGTAATCACAGTGTTCAAAATAACGAAAACATTCTCATGCATTTTAATCCATCCACCCGTTTTTCTACCGCAACCTGTTCAAGAAGTCGCATCAATGGTTAGAAGTATTCTATTTATTATTGGTTACCTTCAGAATAAAAATGTTATTAAAAAAAAATACTTACTATACTCTATAAATGTTGGTCTTACTTAAAAATGCATGTAATTAGTTCTATTCAGTGTTAAAAAATATGATATGGCTCTCACGTTACACTTTAAAATATTTGGCTTTCATTGCTCTCTCAGCCAAAAAGGTTCCCGACCCCTGATTTAGATTGTCATCCATCCATCCATCCTATTCCGCTTATCCGAGGTCGGGTCGCGGGGGCAGCAGCCTAAGCAGGGAAACCCAGACTTCCCTCTCCCCAGCCACTTCGTCCAGCTCTTCCCGGGGGATCCCGAGGCGTTCCCAGGCCAGCCGGGAGACATAGTCTTCCCAACGTGTCCTGGGTCTTCCCCGTGGCCTCCTACCGGTTGGACGTGCCCTAAACACCTCCCTAGGGAGGCGTTCGGGTGGCATCCTGACCAGATGCCCAAACCACCTCATCTGGCTCCTCTCCATGTGGAGGAGCAGCGGCTTTACTTTGAGTTCCTCCCGGATGGCAGAGCTTCTCACCCTATCTCTAAGGGAGAGACCCAAACTCATTTCGGCCGCTTGTACCCGTGATCTTATCCTTTCGGTCATGACCCAAAGCTCATGAACATAGGTGAGGATGGGAACGTAGATCGACCGGTAAATTGAGAGCTTTGCCTTCCGGCTCAGCTCCTTCTTCACCACAACGGATCGGTACAACGTCCGCATTACTGAAGACGCCGCACCGATCCGCCTGTCGATCTCACCATCCACTCTTCCCTCACTCGTGAACAAGACTCCTAGGTACTTGAACTCCTCCACTTGGGGCAGGGTCTCCTCCCCAACCTGGAGATGGCATTCCACCCTTTTCCGGGCGAGAACCATGGACTCGGTCGCTTCACACTCGGCTGCGAACCGATCCAGCGAGAGCTGAAGATCCCGGTCAGATGAAGCCATCAGGACCACATCATCTGCCAAAAGCAGAGACCTAATCCTGCGGTCACCAAACCGGAACCCTTCAACGCCTTGACTGCGCCTTGAAATTCTGTCTATAAAAGTTATGAACAGAATCGGTGACAAAGGACAGCCTTGGCGGAGTCATGTTGATGGTAAATTATAAAGAAAGGAAGCAAACAAAAGGAATAACTCACATGTTTCAATATCAGCCGAGGACAGTTTGCCGCTTGTTCCGAAGTGAATTCTGATGAATTTACCCTAGATGCACAATCAGACGGTAGGTAGATTATTCGGGTTTTTTTCTACTCAAAACATTTTCAGTTTAGTTGATTTTTCTGGTTTTGCAACTTACGAAACGAGAGGAGTTGTCATTCCTCACGGTTTTGGCGTTACCATAAGCCTCCAGCAGAGGGTTGGCTGCAATGATTTGGTCTTCCAGGGAACCCTGCAGAGAAATATTTTTCAATGCCAACAAGAACTGCATTTTTCTTTCGAGTTTCTCTCAGCAAAGTCCACTTTTACCTGTATCTTGCCAGATGTTTGCTCTGCTTTCTTTCCTCCAGTCACTGCAATTGTTGCGAAGTACTGGATGACACGCTTGGTGTTGACAGTCTTTCCTGCACCGGATTCTCCACTTGGGGAATAGAAAGATACTTTTTCACACCGCTCTGTATCTCATCGTTTATTAGGGTCCGCCCTGCCCATGACCAAGGACCCTATTGAAACTGGTGCGTTTTATTCTTTCTTTATTAGGGTCCTTGGCCCATGGCAAAGGACTCCACAGGAGTCCTTTGCCATGGGCCAAGGACCCTATTGAAAATGCTGTGTTTTATTATTATTCCGCACCTACGCGCTGTAATTTGACCCCCTTAACATGCTTCAAAACTCACCAAATTTGACACACACGTCGGTATAGCAAACCTTCCCAACATATTAAGCAACCAATCCCCCAAAATTAAAATTGCGCTCTAGCGCCCCCTAGTAAAAAAAAATACAGACAAAACTGCATGTAACTTCTGTTAGGAATGTCATAGCGACATGAAACAAAAACTCCTATGTAGGTCTGACTTAGACCCAATTTTCATACACTCACTTCTTTCAGCAAAAATCTACAGGAAGTTGGCAAAAAGCCCTTCAAAATAATTTTTTTTGCAAAAAAATGCAATTTTTGCCTCTTTGCGCTGTAATTTGACCCCTTTAAAATGCTTCAAAAGTCACCAAACTTGGCACACACATCAGGACTTGCGAATATTGCGATCTAATGAAAAAAGCCAAACCCCAAAACTTAAAATTGCGCTCTAGCGCCCCCTAGGAATAAAACAGACAAAACTGCTCCTAGGAAGAAAACACTGACAAAATTGCTTGTAACTTCCGGTAAGAATGTCAGAGAGACATGAAACAAAAACCTCTATGTAGGTCTCGCTTAGACCTACATTTCATAGATTGACAACCCCCAACAAAAATCAACAGGAAGTTTGCAATCCCCCCTTCAAAACAAATGTTTTGTAAAAACACTCACCTTTGCCTCTTTGAGCTGTAATTTGACCCCCTTAACATGCTACAAAACTCACCAAATTTGACACACACGTCGGTATAGCAAACTTTCCCAACATATTAAGCAACCAATCCCCCAAAATTAAAATTGCGCTCTAGCGCCCCCTAGGAAAAAATTACAGACAAAACTGCATAGGAATGTCATAGCGACATGAAACAAAAACTCCTATGTAGGTCTGACTTAGACGCAATTTTCATGCACTCACTTCTTTCAGCAAAAATCTACAGGAAGTTGGCAAAAACCCCTTCAAAATATATTTTTTTGCAAAAAATGTAATTTTTGCCTCTTTGCGCTGTAGTTTGACCCCTTTAAAATGCTTCAAAAGTCACAAAACTTGGCGCACATAAGGACTGGCGAATATTGCGATCTAATGAAAAAAACCCAAACCCCAAAACTTAAAATTGCGCTCTAGCGCTATTTTTGAATAAAACACTGAAAAAACTGCTCCTAGGTAGAAAACACTGACAAAATGGCTTGTAACTTCCGGTAAGAATGTCGGAGGGACATGAAACAAAAACCTCTATGTAGGTCTCGCTTAGGCCTACATTTCATAGATTGACAACCCCCAACAAAAATCAACAGGAAGTTTGCAATCCCCCCTTCAAAACAAAAGTTTTGTAAAAACCGGTCACCTTTCTTCAAACATTATCTCCTCTGAGTGCGTTTGTTGTTTTGGCTTCAAACTCGCACAGGAGAGAGATTGAACCCTTCTGATTAAAAGTATATAACAAAGTTTTGAAAAGTTCTCAGGTTTTGATTTTACGCGCCTTCAAAGAACCCCGGTACAAAGTCTCCTAAAAAATGTCATTTTTGCCTCTTTGAGCTGTTATTTGACCCCCTTAAAATGCTTCTAAACTCACCAAACTTGACACACACGTCAGGTCTGGCAAAAATTGCGATCTGATGAAAAAAACCTAACCTCAAAACTCAAAATTGCGCTCTACCGCCCCTCCAGGAATACAACACGGACAAACTGCTCCTAGGAAGAAAACACAGACAAAACATGAAACAAAAAAACACTATGTAGGTCTCACTTAGACCTACATTTTAATAATTAACATACTTTAGCAAAAATCAACAGGAAGTTTAATATTTTCATTTCAATACAACAACTGCATTACTTTCACAATGCATTAGGTTCTCAAAATAGTGGCACCAAGACGTCTTCTACCGCTTATCCGGCCGTGGGTCTCGGGGGCAGCAGCCAAAGGCGGACCCGACCAACGCTGCTTGCAGCTTTAATTATTATTATTCCGCACCTATGCACAGTAATTTGACCCCCTTAACATGCTTCAAAACTCACCAAATTTTACACACACGTCGGTAGGGAGCGGCAGCCCAAGTTATCAGGCAACCAAACCCCAAAAATCAAAATTGCGCGTTAGCGCCCCCTAGGAAAAAAAAAACAGACTGCTTGTAACTTCCGTTAGCAATGTCGTAGAGACATGAAACAAAAACCTCTATGTACTTTCTAGGGCAAAAGTCAACCAAAATTTTGCAAAAACCCATTCAAAGCTAAATTTTCACAAAAAAATGCTATTTTTACCTCTTTAAGCTGTAATTTGAGCCTCTTAAAATGCTTCAAAACTCACCAAACTTGGTACAAACTTGGCGAAAATTGCGATCCGATGAAAAAACCAAATCCCAATACTCAAAATTTCACTCTAGCGCAATTTTTGAATAAAACACAGCAAAAACTGCTCCTAGGAAGAAAACACAAACAAAATTGCTTGTAACTTCCAGTAGGAATGCCGGAAAGACATGAAACAAAAACTTCTATGTAGGTCTCACTTAGACCTACATTTTAATTATTGACATCCTTCAGCAAAAATCAACAGGAAGTAAAAAATTAACCCTTCAAAATCAAAGTTTTGTAAACACCCGTCACCTTTTTTCAAAAGTTATCTCCTCTGAGCGCGTTTGTCGTTTCGGCTTCAAACTCGCACAGGAGAGGGATTGAAACCTTCTAATTAAAAGTCTACAACATAGTTTTGATTACTGCTCCGGTTTTGATTTTACGCGCCTTCCAATAACCCCTGCGCAAAGCTACCTAAAAAAGGTCATTTTTGCCTCTTTGAGCTGTAATTTGACCCCTTTAAAATGCTTCAAAGTGCAAGTTAAAGCTCTACTATACAAAGCGAAAGCCATCTATCAACAACATCCAGAAACGCCGATCTGTAATTTGACCCCCTTAACATGCTTCAAAACTCACCAAATTTTACACACACATCAGAGCTGGCGAAAATTGCCATCTAATAAAAAACCTAACCCCAAAAGTCAAAATTGCACTCCAGCGCCCCCTAGGGAAAAACCCAGACAAAACTGCTTGTAACTTCTTTTAGGAATGCCGTAGAGACATGAAACAAAGACCTCTATGTAGGTCTGACTTAGACCAGGGGCTTGGCAGCGGCCAAAGGCGGACCCGACCAACACTTATTTTTGATTACTTACGTGATGAGGATAGATTGGTTCTCACGATCTAAAATAAATATAAAAATAAGTTCATTACTTATTTTGTGTCATTTATACATTGTCTTAGTGTCAGTCTTGTCTAAAGAAATATATATTACCAGTGAGCATGAACTGATAGGCATTATCAGAGATGGAGAAGATGTGGGGTGGAGCCTCAATCCTCTTCTTGCCTCTGTAGGCATTGACAACCTGGGCGTCGTACACAGGAAGCCACTTGTAGGGGTTCACAACAACGCAGAATAGGCCGGAGTAGGTCTGGAAACAGATAGCATTGCTCCAATAAAGTACACTGTGTATGACAGGGGTGTCCAAAGTGCGGCCCGGGGGCCATTTTCGGCCCAAAGCTAATTTTTTAGTGGCCCGCAACACAATCTGGAAATGCTATTGCAAAAATAAAAATAAAAAACACTAAAAAAAGTACAATGAGGTGAAATTAACGGGGAAAAGTTGCAATGTTGACACAAAGCTGCCATGCAGGCTGTTTGTTTTTCTTTTGTCTTTATTTTGCTCTTATTGCCAATGCTAAAAAAAAAAAAAGTTATTTTTTTTATTCATAATGAATTATTGACCTATTATTGACCTTATTTTCCGGGCGAGAACCCATGGTTCTCGCCCGGAAAAGGGTGGAATGCCATCTCCGGGTTGGGGAGGAGACCCTGCCCCAAGTGGAGGAGTTCAAGTACCTAGGAGTCTTGTTCACGAGTGGGGGAAGAGTGGATGGTGAGATCGACAGGCGGATCGGTGCGGCGTCTTCAGTAATGCGGACGTTGTACCGATCCGTTGTGGTGAAGAAGGAGCTGAGCCGGAAGGCAAAGCTCTCAATTTACCGGTCGATCTACGTTCCCATCCTCACCTATGGTCATGAGCTTTGGGTCATGACCGAAAGGATAAGATCACGGGTACAAGCGGCCGAAATTAGTTTGGGTCTCTCCCTTAGAGATAGGGTGAGAAGCTCTGCCATCCGGGAGGAACTCAAAGTAAAGCCGCTGCTCCTCCACATCGAGAGGAGCCAGATGAGGTGGTTCGGGCATCTGGTCAGGATGCCACCCGAACGCCTCCCTGGGGAGGTGTTTAGGGCACGTCCAACCGGTAGGAGGCCACGGGGAAGACCCAGGACACGTTGGTAAGACTATGTCTCCCGGCTGGCCTGGGAACGCCTCGGGATCCCCCGGGAAGAGCTAGACAAAGTGGCTGGGGAAAGGGAAGTCTGGGTTTTCCTGCTTAGGTTGTTGCCCCCGCGACCCGACCTCGGATAAGCGGAAGAAGATGGATGGATGACCTATTTAAGGCTCCAATTACGTCAAATAATTCACTTTATAATGTTTTATGTGGAAAATATTATGTGCATATATTGTGTGGTTGCCTTATAAAAAGAGTGTTTTCTTTGACCAAAGTGTATAAAACCAACTAAATAATAGTTCAAACGTAAAATCAACAGATATAACTGAAGTTCATCTCGTAACTTAAGTGTTGAAAGTAAAACAAATAATAATATAAATGTATTACTTTAAGGGCTTCACGGTGGCAGAGGGGTTAGTGCGTCTGCCTCACAATACGAAGTTCCTGCAGTCCTGGGTTCAAATCCAGGCTCGGGATCTTTCTGTGTGGAGTTTGCATGTTCTCCCCGTGAATGCGTGGGTTCCCTCCGGGTACTCCGGCTTCCTCCCACTTCCAAAGACATGCACCTGGGGATAGGTTGATTGGCAACACTAAATTGGCCCTAGTGTGTGAATGTTGTCTGTCTATCTGTGTTGGCCCTGCGATGAGGTGGCGACTTGTCCAGGGTGTACCCCGCCTTCCGCCTGATTGTAGCTGAGATAGGCGCCAGCGCCCCCCACGACCCCAAAAGGGAATAAGCGGTAGAAAATGGATGGGTGGATGCATGGATGTATTACTTTATGGGTGGGGGACCTTTTGGATCCCAAAGATATTTAGTGGGATTTTATTTATTTTTTCGCTGTGATTACTCAGAAATAATAATACATTTAAATCAATGGTGTCCTGCATTATTGATCTTTTTAGGGCTCCAATTACTTCTGTTCAAACATGGCTTTCTGAATGTTTTGGGCAATGGGGGAAATCCTGCATATTTCAGTTTTACTATAAAAAAACCAAGTTGTCTTTGACTGAAAAGGTTGTTTTTTTTTAACTTGATATCAACCTGAAGTTGATATAGAGATTTACTGTAAGTGTTACATAAAAAATGAAAATAATAATTTGACTTATTTTTAACATGTTAATGACGGAGACCCTCAATGGTCCCTGGGAGTCCTAAAGTTAAAAAACAAAGAAAAAGAATCCATATATTTTGTTATGGTTGGAAAATGAAAAATATCAAAAAGGTTTTACTACTTACGTATAAAATACTACACGGTCTAGCTCCATCCTATCTTGCCGATTGTATTGTACCATATGTCCCGGCAAGAAATCTGCCTTCAAAGGACTCCGGCTTATTAGTGATTCCTAGAGCCCAAAAAAAGTCTGCGGGCTATAGAGCGTTTTCCGTTCGGGCTCCAGTACTCTGGAATGCCCTCCCGGTAACAGTTCGAGATGCTACCTCAGTAGAAGCATTTAAGTCTCACCTTAAAACTCATTTGTATACTCTAGCCTTTAAATAGACCTCCTTTTTAGACCAGTTGATCTGCCGCTTCTTTTCTTTTTTCTCCTATGTCCCCCCCCTCCCTTGTGGAGGGGGTCCGCGGTCCGATGACCATGGATGAAGTATCAATCAATCAATCAATGTTTATTTATATAGCCCCAAATCACAAATGTCTCAAAGGACTGCACAAATCATTACGACTACGACATCCTCGGAAGAACCCACAAAAGGGCAAGGAAAACTCACACCCAGTGGGCAGGGAGAATTCACATCCAGTGGGACGCCAGTGACAATGCTGACTATGAGAAACCTTGGAGAGGACCTCAGAAGTGGGCAACCTCCCCCACCCTCTAGGGGACCGAAAGCAATGGATGTCGAGCGGGTCTAACATGATACTGTGAAAGTTCAATCCATAGTGGCTCCAACACAGCCGCGAGAGTTCAATTCAAGCGGATCCAAGACAGCAGCGAGAGTCCCGTCCACAGGAAACCATCTCAAGCGGTGGCGGATCAGCAGCGTAGAGATGTCCCCAACCAATACACAGGCGAGCGGTCCATCCTGGGTCCCGACGAGCAGTCCATCCTGGGTCTCGACTCTGGACAGCCAGTACTTCATCCATGGTCATCGGACCGGACCCCCTCCACAAGGTAGGGGGGGACATAGGAGAAAGAAGAGAAGCGGCTGTCCAGAGTCGAGACCCAGGATGGACAGCTCGTCGGGACCCAGGATGGACCGCTCGCCTGTGTATCGGTTGGGGACATCTCTACGCTGCTGATCCGACTCCGCTTGGGATGGTTTCCTGTGGACGGGACTATCGCTACTGTCTTGGATCCGCTTTGAACTGAATTCTCGCGACTGTGTTGGAGCCACTATGGATTGAACTTCCACAGTATCATGTTAGACCCGCTCCACATCCATTGCTTTCGGTCCCTAGAGGGGGGGGTTGCCCACATCTGAGGTCCTCTCCAAGGTTTCTCATAGTCAGCATTGTCACTGGCGTCCCACTGGATGTGAATTCTCCCTGCCCACTGGGTGTGAGTTTTCCTTGCCCTTTTGTGGGTTCTTCCGAGGATGTTGTAGTCGTAATGGTTTGTGCAGTCCTTGAGACATTTGTGATTTGGGGCTATATAAATAAACATTGATTGATTGATTGAACACTCACAAGTATTTTTTTTAAGTAATCATTTCTTACTACAAGCAAGAAAAAAATAATCATGATGCCGAGCACATATCATTATGTTAAAGGGGAACATTATCACCAGACCTATGTAAGCGTCAATATATATCTTGGGGCAGAAAAAAGACCATATATTTTTTTCAACCGATTTCCGAATTCTACATTGGTGAATTTTGGCGCCTTTCTGTTTATGGCTCTTTGGGCGATGACGTCAGAACGTGACGTCACCGAGGTAATACAGCCGCCATTTTCCTTTTCAACACATTGCAAACACCGGGTCTCAGCTCTGTTATTTTCCGTATTTTCGACTATTTTTGGGAACCTTGGAGACATCATGCCTCGTCGGTGTGTTGTCGGAGGGTGTAACAACACTAACAGGGAGGGATTCAAGTTGCACCACTGGCCCGAAGATGCGAAACTGGCAAGAAAAATCTTCCGCCAGACCCCCATTGAATGTGCCGGAGTGTCTGCACATATTACCGGCGATGACAGACATGGATGGACCGCTCGTCGGGACCCAGGATGGACCGCTCGCCTGTGTATCGGTTGGGGACATCTCTACGCTGCTGATCCGACTCCACTTGGGATGGTTTCCTGTGGACGGGACTATCGCTACTGTCTTGGATCGGCTTTGAAGTGAAGTGAAGTGAAGTGAATTATATTTATATAGCGCTTTTCTCTAGTGACTCAAAGCGCTTTACATAGTGAAACCCAATATCTAAGTTGCATTTAAACCAGTGTGGGTGGCACTGGGAGCAGGTGGGTCAAGTGTCTTGCCCAAGGACACAACGGCAGTGACTAGGATGGCGGAAGCGGGAATCGAACCTGCAACCCTCAAGTTGCTGGCACAGCCACTCTACCAACCGAGCTATGCCGCCCTCACACCTGAACTGAACTCTCGCAGCTGTGTTGGAGCCACTATGGATTGAACTTTCACAGTATCATGTTAGACCCGCTCGACATCCATTGCTTTCGGTCCCCTAGAGGGGGGGGTTGCCCACATCTGAGGTCCTCTCCAAGGTTTCTCATAGTCAGCATTGTCACTGGCGTCCCACTGGATGTGAATTCTCCCTGCCCACTGGGTGTGAGTTTTCCTTGCCCTTTTGTGGGTTCTTCCGAGGATGTCGTAGTCGTAATGATTTGTGCAGTCCTTTGAGACATTTGTGATTTGGGGCTATATAAATAAACATTAATTGATTGATTGATTGATTGATTGAAAATGGCCTCTGCATGTTTTAATTTTTCCGTGTGTGGCCCTCAGTGGGAAACGTTTGACCAATCCGAATCCACAAACTAGAAAAGCAGAAGACCGCCCAGCTTCTGTACTTACGTAGATCATCCATGATGCAAAACGCTCTTTGAGGTTATACAACACAGCAGGCTCGTTGAGGTGGGTCATCATGGCCATGTCCTCTATTTTATCAAACTTGGGAGGGTTCATGGCGTGGATTTCATCTTCTTTGACGGTGACAGTCTGCACGGATGAGGAATTAAACTTCAGTTCAGTTTTCTACGATATAATCGTCAGAGCCATTTGTGTTTTGCATAGTTTGTCCACTGCGGATTAACTTTCTAATTGTTAGTCGTTTGCTTACCTTGCTACCAGCGCCAAGTATCTCCACGGTGGCTTTACCATTCTCTTTCTTGATGAGTTTACCCTTGAGGTACATCTCATCCGGAACAGTCACAAAGAATGCCGTTTTGGCATCGAATGGAGTATTCTGAGCCTCGATCCTCTCCCTCTCTGGTTTGCGGAGATAAATGGACGCAGGCCCAAAACTGTCCATGTCCTTGTCCCCCATGATGGCACCTCAGTTGGGTCTGAAACAAAGACTATACTTTACTTCCAATATATTCATTTCGAATAATATTGGTGTTATCGATCTATTTGATATCGTGACATCATACCTCAGTTAATCAAGAATGGGAGGCACAGTCTCTTCGATGGTCTAAAAAGAGCAGTAAAAACATTGTAGAAATTGTAATTTCTTTGTTCATAAATAATAATACAGATTGTTTCCATTCTAGTACTTATACAAATAAGCAAAAAAATACATGAGTAGAATGATTAATGTAAAAAATTGATTTCCGCAGTTCAAAATGAGCATTTAAGTAATAAATAAATGTAAACAATTAATACTTTGTTGAACGTTAATGACTCCAACATTTGCTACCTTGGTTACAGGTTGAAATGTATCGTAGTTGAGTGAAAGAGTCTAGCCCAGAGGTCACCATAAGGACCAGATGAGTCGCCCCCTGGCCTGTTCTAAAAATAGCTCAAATAGCAGCACTTACCAGTGAGCTGCCTCTATTTTTTTTAATTGTATTTATTTACTAGCAAGCTGGTCTCGCTTTGCTGGACATTTTTAATTCTAAGAGAGACAAAACTCAAATAGAATTTGAAAATCCAGGAAAATATTCTAAAGACTTGGTCTTCACTTGTTTAAATAAATTCATTTATTTTTTTACTTTGCTTCTTATAACTTTCCGAAAGACAATTTTAGAGAAAAAATACTACTTTAAAAGTTATTTTAGGATTTTTAAACACATATACCTTTTAAATTCCTTCCTCTTTTTTCCTGACAATTTAAATCAATGTTCAAGTATTTTTTTTTTTTTATTGTAAAGAATAATAAATACATTTTAATAAAATTCTTCATTTTAGCTTCTGTTTTTTCAATGAAGAATATTTGTCAAATATTTCTTCACACTTATTATGATTAAAATTCAAAATAAATATTCCGGTAAATCTAGAAAATCGTTAGAATCAAATGTAAATCTTATTTAAAAGTATTTTGAATTTCTTTTCAAATTTTTGTTCTGGAAAATATAGAAGAAATAATGATTTGTCTTTGTTAGAAATATAGCTTGGTCATATTAAACACTTTTTACCTTTTAAATTCCTTTTTCTTCTTTTCCTGACCATTTAAATCAATGTATTTTTTTTCCATTGTAAAATATAATAAATGCCTTTTAATTTAATTCTTCATTTTAGCTTCGGTTTTTTCGACGAAAAATATTTGTGAAATGTTTCTTCAAACTTATTATGATTAAAATTCAAAAAAATTAATCTGGTAAATCTAGAAAATCTGTAGAATCAAATTTAAATCTTATTTCAAAGTCTTTTGAATTTCTTTAAAAAAATGTGTTTCTGGAAAATCTAGAAGAAATAATGTTTTGCCTTTGTTAGAAATATAGCTTGGTCGTATTAAACACTTTTTACCTTTTAAATTCCTTTTTATTCTTTTCCTGACCATTTAAATCAATGTATTTTTTTTTTCCATTGTAAAATATAATAAATACCTTTTAATTTAATTCTTCATTTTAGCTTCTGTTTTTTCGACGAAGAATATTTGTGAAATGTTTCTTCAATTTTATTATGATTAAAATTCAAAAAAATTAATCTGGTAAATCTAGAAAATCTGTAGAATCAAATTTAAATCTTATTTCAAAGTCTTTTGAATTTCTTTAAAAAATTTTGTTCTGGAAAATCTAGAAGAAATAATGTTTTGCCTTTGTTAGAAATATAGCTTGGTCATATTAAACACTTTTTACCTTTTAAATTCCTTTTTCTTCTTTTCCTGACCATTTAAATCAATGTATTTTTTTTCCATTGTAAAATATAATAAATACCTTTTAATTTAATTCTTCATTTTAGCTTCTGTTTTTTCGACAAAGAATATTTGTGAAATTTTTCTTTAAACTTATTATGATTAAAATTCAAAAAAATTAATCTGGTATATCTAGAAAATCTGTAGAATCAAATTTAAATCTTATTTCAAAGTCTTTTGAATTTTCTTTAAAAACATTTGTTTCTGGAAAATCTAGAAGAAACAATGATTTGTCTTTGTTAGAAATATATCTTGGTCATATTAAGCACTTTTTACCTTTTAAATTCCTTTTTCTTCTTTTCCTGACCATTTAAATCAATGTATTTTTTTTCCATTGTAAAATATAATAAATACATTTTAATTTAATTCTTCATTTTAGCTTCTGTTTTTTCGACAAAGAATATTTGTGAAATGTTTCTTTAAACTTATTATGATTAAAATTCAAAAAAATTAATCTGGTAAATCTAGAAAATCTGTAGAATCAAATTTAAATCTTATTTCAAAGTATTTTGAATTTTCTTTTAAAATTTTTGTTCTGGAAAATCTAGAAGAAATAATGATTTGTCTTTGTTAGAAATATAGCTTGGTCATATTAAACACTTTTTACCTTTTAAATTCCTTTTTATTCTTTTCCTGACCATTTAAATCAATGTATTTTTTTTCCATTGTAAAATATAATAAATACCTTTTAATTTAATTCTTCATTTTAGCTTCTGTTTTTTCGACAAAGAATATTTGTGAAATGTTTCTTTAAACTTATTATGATTAAAATTCAAAAAAATTAATCTGGTAAATCTAGAAAATCTGTAGAATCAAATTAAAATCTTATTTCAAAGTCTTTTGAATCTCTTTAAAAAAATTGTTCTGGAAAATCTAGAAGAAATAATGATTTGTCTTTGTTAGAAATATAGCTTGGTCCAATTTGTTATATATTCTAACAAAGTGCAGATTTGATTTTAACCTATTTAAAACACGTCATCAAAATTCTAAAATTAATCTTAATCAGGAAAAATGACTAATGATGTTCCATAAACTATTTTTAAAATTTTTTCAAAAAGATTCAAATTAGCAAGTTTTTCTCTTCTTTTTTTCGGTTGAATTTTGAATTTTGAAGCGTCGAAATTGAAGATAAACTATGTTTCAAAATTTAATTTTCATTTTTTTCCCTTTTTACTCCTCTTTTAAATGTTTTTCTCATCATTTATTCTCTACAAAAAACCTTCCGTAAAAGGAAAAAAAATGTACGACGGAATGACGGACCGAAATACCCATTTTTAAAGGTAAATTGAGCAAATTGGCTATTTCTGGCAATTCATTTAAGTGTGTATCAAACTGGTAGCCCTTCACATTAATCAGTACCCAAGAAGTAGCTCTTGCTTTCAAAAAGGTTGGTGACCCCTGTATTAGAAATTCCAGAATCTCACAAAATGAGAGTCTTGTTTAAATCACTTTAAGTCTATTCACTATTATCCAAACAGGACTACAACTAAATATGCATTCAATGAGGAATCAAAGCGTTAGGATAAGTAGTTAAATGGCTTAAAGACACACACACACAGCACTAACCTGCGGAAGATGCCTTGTCAGTTGTCAGTGGATGTGAAGCTGGTGCTTTTATAGAGGTTTGGACATGCCGTGTCAGCAGATATCCACGTCTCGATTTGGTCAAGTATCTCTTACATCTTCAGACCCATCCGTTGACACCAGAGCTTTGCTAAGCTTTTTGTGTCTGAAGATTAGACGGTAAACCGAAAAAGGCTGTCATAGGGCGGATAGATGAATAGTGATGACACATCCGAATTTGAAAGAACGATTAAGAGGGTTACCCTTGACCGGAGTTTTGATTACCATGAATTGATTAACGTGGACCCCGACTTAAACAAGTTGAACAACTTATCGGGGTGTTACCATTTAGTGGTCAATTGTACGGAATATGTACTGAACTGTGCAATCTACTAATGACAGTTTCAATCAATCAATCAGAGCTCCAAAAGTATCATTGGTCTAATTCGTCAGTCCTTGACTATGTTTCTCTTATTTGAATCAATTGTCTTGGAACAGTTTTCTTTGTAACTCCAAATGGAGAAGAAACAATTACTTTGACTTTATAACACAGTTTAATTAGATTTAGAAGATATTTAGTATGTGTAATTGCTGTTTCTGGACCTTGTACAGAAATGCCTGAGCTCAGCCCATAAAATGTTGGGTGCGATGGTTACGTCTGAAGAATTTCTCAAAATAGATAGTTTGAAATCCATCAGCCAGCCATTAAACCAATACTCCGGTCCAATAAATACTAGAACTAATTTAGACTTACTTGAGAAAGATTCCTGAGAGTAGTTAACAACTTGAGTTACCCCCGTGAAACCCTTTCTCTCTTGCATACATGGTTAAGAATTTGTACGAAGCACCCAAGTGATCCTGATATATCATTGTGGGGCACTTTTCCATCTCACATTTCTCTAATGAAATACAAATCACATGTGAGATAGGGAGTTCACGTACTATAAGACGTCCCCTTAAAAGGACTCTGGGAACATTTGCCAACCAGATATAGATTAGACCTATATTAAGTCCCGCTCACATATCAGAGATCTTCATCCTTGGAATTCATTTGATTCTCAGGATGTTGATGTTGATGTGGAAAGTCACTGTCCTTGTAAAAAAATATCCCACCCTGGATTCCGTACTCTGCTGGGATTAGCTCTCGATTTGATTTCCAGCTGTCTCAAATATCTTGGATATGTATTGTTTTAATAAATACAGATTAATGTTTCAAACACCTATAGCAGACGCTTCATCTTTGAATGAAATGCAGTCTCAACAAGCCATCTGTTCCGTGGTTTAAGGGTCTACATTTGGTCTAGACTTCCATCCATCCATCATCTTCCGCTTATCCGAGGTCGGGTCGCGGGGGCAGCAGCCTAAGCAGGGAAGCCCAGACTTCCCTATCTCCAGCCACTTCGTCCAGCTCTTCCCGGGGGATCCCGAGGCGTTCCCAGGCCAGCCGGGAGACATAGTCTTCCCAACGTGTCCTGGGTCTTCCCCGTGGCCTCCTACCGGTTGGACGTGCCCTAAACACCTGCCTAGGGAGGCGTTCGGGTGGCATCGTGACCAGATGCCCGAACCACCTCATCTGGCTCCTCTCCATGTGGAGGAGCAGCGGCTTTACTTTGAGTTCGCCCCGGATGGCAGAGCTTCTCATCCTATCTCTAAGGGAGAGACCCAAACTCATTTCGGCCGCTTGTACCCGTGATCTTATCCTTTCGGTCATGACCCAAAGCTCATGACCATAGGTGAGGATGGGAACGTAGATCGACCGGTAAATTGAGAGCTTTGCCTTCCGGCTCAGCTCCTTCTTCACCACAACGGATCGATACAACGTCCGCATTACTGAAGACGCCGCACCGATCCGCCTATCGATCTCACCATCCACTCTTCCCTCATTCGTGAACAAGACTCCTAGGTACTTGAACTCCTCCACTTGGGGCAGGGTCTCCTCCCCAACCCGGAGATGGCACTCCACCCTTTTCCGGGCGAGAACCATGGACTCGGACTTGGAGGTGCTGATTCTCATTCCGGTCGCTTCACACTCGGCTGCGAACCGATCCAGTGAGAGCTGAAGATCCCGGTCAGATGAAGCCATCAGGACTACATCATCTGCAAAAAGCAGAGACCTAATCCCGTGGCCACCAAACCGGATCCCCTCAACGCCTTGGCTGCGCCTAGAAATTCTGTCCATAAAAGTTATGAACAGAATCGGTGACAAAGGACAGCCTTGGCGGAGTCCAACCCTCACTGGAAATGTGTTCGACTTACTGCCGGCAATGCGGACCAAGCTCTGGCACTGATCATACAGGGAGCGGACCGCCACAATAAGACAGTCCGATACCCCATACTCTCTGAGCACTCCCCACAGGACTCCCCGAGGGACACGGTCGAATGCCTTCTCCAAGTCCACAAAGCACATGTAGACTGGTTGGGCAAACTCCCATGCACCCTCAAGAACCCTGCCTAGAGTATAGAGCTGGTCCACAGTTCCACGACCAGGACGAAAACCACAGAACGCTTTGGCATAGGGCGTAGATTCCACCCTCTTGACGGACGAGATAGAAGGATTATTAATTGCATGTAGAGAATGTTGAAATGTGGAGAAAGATCCTTCTAATATTGCTGCAATGTGGTCTCGCGTTTTAGTCCAAGAAAGAACAAACATGGATTAGCTTCTCTATGTAGAAATCTAAATCCCTGGCGACGGACAAGCTTTTTCCCGTGCCTTAACACATCAAACCAACACCCCTTCGTCAGAAAAAATCTGCTTTTATTGTCATTGCAGTGTTTGAAATGACTAACGCTAAGTCATCAATGGAGATGGAGATTAAAAGCTGCAGTTTATTTCTATTTTGATTGATTGATTGATACTTTTATTTGTAGATTGCACAGTTCAGTACATATTCCGTACAATTGACCACTAAATGGTAACACCCCAATAAGTTTTTCAACTTGTTTAAGTCAGGGTCCACGTTAATCGATTCAATTCATGTACATTTATAACAGTTTATGTTTGCTGATGACGTAGTTGAAGAGAAAACACACAGTTAGCAACCACATCATTAGAAACACCAGGTATTTATTTAGGGATGCGGATTCTTGTTGTTGTAGTTTAGTCCAGTTGTAAAAAAGTTTTAGTTTGTATCTTTTAGATTGGATCTCAGTTTCTTAAGGGTCAGATGTATATACTGTATGTCAGTTGTTCTCAAATGGGGGTACGCGTACCCCTGGGGGAACTTGAAGGTATGCCAAGGGGTGTGTAAGATTTTTTTTAAATATTCTAAAAATAGCAACACTTCAAAAATCCTTCATAAATATATTTATTGAATAATACTTCAACAAAATGTGATTGTAAGTTCATAAACGGTGAAAAGAAATGCAACAATGCAATATTCAGTGTTGACAGCTAGATTTTTTGTGGACATGTTTCATTTTTTGCAACTTAACGCCCAAAAAACGGAAATGCTGATTATCGGTCCTGCTAGACACCGACCTCTATTTAATAATACAACTCTAACATTTGACAACCAAACAATTAAACAAGGCGACACGGTAAAGAATCTGGGTATTATCTTCCACCCAACTCTCTCCTTGAGTCACACATTGCCCACTTCTAAGGTCCTCTCCAAGGTTTCTCATAGTCAGCATTGTCTCTGGCGTCCCACTGGATGTGAATTCTCCCTGCCCCCTGGGTGTGAGTTTTCCTTTCCCTTTTGTGGGTTCTTCCAAGGATGTCGTAGTCGTAATGGTTTGTACAGTCCTTTGAGACATTTGTGATTTAGGGCTATATAAATAAACATTGATTGATTGATAAATATTAATGTTAAAGATTTCTTTTTTTTTAAGAAATTGTTAGGAAATGTTCGACGGTGGACCCCGGGATGCTGAGAAGGAAGGCAAGGTTGTTGTACAAAAAGGCAAATAAAATTTAATAAGTCCAAAAGAGTAACAGAAGGCGATGGGGCAGAGATGCACACCATGAATATGAACAAAACAGTTTCTTCAGCGGTCGGCGGAGAAAAGCCATGACGCACTAAGCGCAGCAAAAAGGCCGTCTTTAAAACAAGTTGGCTAGGAAACAAAACACAACAAGGTCAGGATTATCAGGATTTAAGCAAAGGCAACGTTCCAGGACAGGTGAGTCAAAGCCGGCACATATAAGGAAACCATAACTGGCAGGAACCAGCTGGCGGTGACGAGCTTAAATACTACCGGGTAGCGACTTGTTGCAGGTGTGCCTCACTGGGGACTAATTGACTGAACACTGACACAAAAAATATAGAGAAGACAGGGAAATGACAAAAACACAACAGAAATGTTTAGAATGAAGTTGATGAATCCAGATGGATCTCCATTACAATCCCCGAAGTTGGCACTTTAAGTTGATGATTACTTCTATGTGTAGAAATCTTTATTTATAATTGGATCACTTGTTTATTTTTCAACAAGTTGTTTGTTATTTTTATACCTTTTTTCCAAATAGTTCAAGAAAAACCACTTCGAATGAGCAATTTTTTTAACTGTTATATAATTTAATACATCAGAAACTGATGACATAGTGCTGTATTTTACTTCTGTATCTTTAGATACAGAATCCATCCATCCATCCATTTCCTACCGCTTATTCCCTTTTGGGGTCGCGGGGGGCGCTGGCGCCTATCTCAGCTACAATCGGGCGGAAGGCGGGGTACACCCTGGACAAGTCGCCACCTCATCGCAGGGCCAACACAGATAGACAGACTATCTAAAGATATTCTGTATCTATACAGATAAGAATCTGTATAGCTCGGTTGGTAGAGTGGCCGTGCCAGCAACTTGAGGGTTGCAGGTTCGATTCCCGCTTCCGCCATCCTAGTTACTGCCGTTGTGTCCTTGGGCAAGACACTTTACCCACCTGCTCCCAGTGCCACCCACACTGGTTTAAATGTAACTTAGATATTGGGTTTCACTACGTAAAGCGCTTTGAGTCACTAGAGAAAAGCGCTATATAAATATAATTCACTTCACTTTTTTTCAACCTATAATGCTTTGCTCTGATTAGGGGGTACTTGAATTAAAAATATGTTCACATCACTGAAAAAAGGTTGAGAACCACTGCTGTATGGAACTTGATGAACTTGGATGGACTCCACACTCTAACTTCTGTTCATGGACCAAAATAGTCTAAAAATAAATGCATTACTGTTGATGTATATGTCTTGATTTTGACAGGTAGGACTAAGATATGATGATTGATATGCAATGGAAGGTTAGAGGATATAGATATAGATATAGATATAGATAGTGATACTCTGGGAGCCAAAGGATGTCAAATATGAGCAAGGGAGTCTCTGGGTGTGCCTCCTCTCTTGTGTCTATTTTTAAACCTTCCTGGCATGCATTTGTTTGTGTTTCTTTTTTGGTAGACATATATTGCAAAAGTAAATATTCCATAATATAGTCAATTTGTGTGCAGGGCATGATCAAAGATGGAGTAATTTTTTTTTTTTTTGCCTTTCATCACCAGAGTCCATTGCAGCAGGTGGTTTTAAGGGGCCCCCCATCAGATGACATGTTAAGTCTGACCCAAAGTGATCTTTGCCTTCAGACAGCTTAAGTGACACTTGGGAACATTTTCTATCCCAGTAATAAAATGTACCATAGACCAACTACAACAGTTCTGTGTTTAAAAGTTTATACATTCACTTTCCACCGCTTGTCCCTTTTGGGCTGAATGAAGCCTATCCCAGCTGCACTCGGGCGGAAGGCAGGGTACACCCTGGACATGTCGCCACCTCATCGCAGGGCCAACACTGATAGACATTCACACATTGGTTTGTAATCCATCTAGCTTGTGTGTCAGCATGTCTGTGATCTTCTTTTAAGTATTCTTTTTGTGTATATATGTATGTGGAGGTAGGTGTGTATATGTATGTATATATGTACAGTGGGACAGAAAAGTATTTAGTCAGCCACCGATTGTGCAAGTTCTCCCACTTAAAATGATGATAGAGGTCTGTAATTTTCATCATAGGTACACTTCAACTGTGACCCTGTGGGAGACACAATGTGAAAAAAAATCCAGGAATTCAACTTTGTAAGAATTTTTAAGAATTTATTTGTAAATTATGGTGGAAAAAAAGTATTTGGTCAACCATGCAAAGCTCTCACTGATGAAAGGAGGTTTTGGCTCAAAATCTCACGATACATGGCCCCATTCATTCTTTCCTTAACACGGATCAATCGTCCTGTCCCCTTAGCAGAAAAACAGTCCCGAAGCATGATGTTTCCACTCTCATGCTTCACATTAGGTATGGTGTTCTTGGGATGCAACTTAGTATTCTTCTTCCTCCAAACACGACGACTTGAGTTTATACCAAAATGGATACATGTATGATACAGCAAAAGATTGGGAGAATGTCATGTGGTCAGATGAAACCAAAATAGAACTTTTTGGTATAAACTCAACTCGTCGTGTTTGGAGGAGGAAGAATACTGAGTTGCATCCCAAGAGCACCATACCTACTGTGAAGCATGGGGGTGGAAACAACATGCTTTGGGGCTGTTTTTCTGCAATATATGTATATATATGTGTATATATATGTATATATATGTATATAAAAAAAAAATATATATATATATATATATATATATAACGTTTATATATATTTATATATATATACATATATATACATATACATATATACATATACATATATATATATATATATATAAATATAAATATATATATATATATATATATATATATATATATATATAGTATTGCATTCTATTTTAGTTACTTTATTGATTTGTACTGTTTCGTGTACTTATTTTGATTATTATTTCTCGATTGTTTGTAAATGTTGCAGTTTATAAATAGAGGTTTATAAAATAAAAAATAAATAAATTAAATAAATAAAAAAACAGGGGACGTACACGCTGTTTTCAACAGACGTCAACACTTGACGTCTGCCGTACCTTTTTGATGGTACGGCAATGGGTGTCGCAAACTAGCTAGTGCGCATGTGCCGTCCAAAAGTACGGAGTACAAGCTAACGTTAGCCGAAGTTAGCATCCAAATACTCTCCCCGCACAGCAGTCTGCCGGGAATATGTCGTCGATAAAAGGAAAAGCGGATGTTATCTTTGTAAGTTTCCTTTCAGTTACGTTGTGTATCCTATTTTCACAGAAAAGTGCTGCGTTCGTTCCGAGTGAAGCTAACGCTAGCTGGAGTGTCAGACTCATCCCGTTTGACATAGTTGGAGTTAACTTGGTGTTCTTTTCTATATTGTTGGGAATTATGATGTATTTTTATTATTCACATGTGAATAATGCTGTATTCTAGTCTGTATTTATGTTATTCACATGTGAATAATGCTGTATACTAGACTGTATTTATGTTATTCACATGTGAATAATGCTGTATAATAGACTATTTATACTATTCACATGTGAATAATGCTGTAAAATAGACTGTATTTATGTTATTTACATGTGAATAATGTTGTATAATAGACTGTATTTATGTTATTCACATGTGAATAATGCTGTATACTAGACTGTATTTATAGTATTCACATGTGAATAATGCTGTATAGTTGACTGTATTTATAATATTCACATGTGAATAATGCTGTATAATGGACTGCATTTATGTTACTCACATGTGAATAATGTTGTATAATAGACTGTATTTATGTTATTTACATGTGAATAATGTTGTATAATAGACTGTATTTATGTTATTCACATGTGAATAATGCTGTATAGTTGACTGTATTTATAATATTCACATGTGAATAATGCTGTATAATGGACTGTATTTATGTTATTCACATGTGAATAATGTTGTATAATAGACTGTATTTATGTTATTTACATGTGAATAATGCTGTATAATAGACTGTATTAATGTTATTTACATGTGAATAATGCTGTATAGTTGACTGTATTTATAATATTCATATGTGAATAATGCTGTATAATAGACTGTATTTATGTTATTCACATGTGAATAATGTTGTATAATAGACTGTATTTATGTTATTTACATGTGAATAATGCTGTATAATAGACTGTATTTGTGTTATTTACATGTGAATAATGCTGTATAATAGACTCTATTTATATTATTCATATGTAAATAATGCTGTATAATAAACTGTATTTATAGTATTCACATGTGAATAATGCTGTATAATAGACTGTATTTGTTATTCACATGTGAATAATGCTGTATAATAGACTGTATTTATGTTATGCACATGTGAATTATGCTGTATAATAGACTGTATTTATATTATTCACATGTGAATAATGCTGTATTATAAACTGCATTTATATTATTCACATGTGAATAATGCTGTATAATAGACTGTATTTACATTTTTAACATATGAATAATGCTGTATAATTGACTGTATTTATATTATTTGCATATTAATAATGCTGCATAGTAGACTGTATTTATTTCATTCACATGTGCATTATGCTGTATAATAGACTGTATTTATATTATTCACATGTGAATAATGTTGTATAATAGACTATTTACATTATTCACATGTGAATAATGCTGTATAGTAGACTGTATTTATCTTATTCACATGTGAATAATGTTGTATAATAAGCTATTTGTATTATTCACATGTGGATGATGCTGTATAATAGACTGTATTTGTATTATTCACATGTGAATAATGCTGTATAATAGACTATATTTACTTTATTCACATGTGAATAATGCTGTATAATAGACTGATATTCACATGTGAATAATTATGTTTAATAGACTATTTTATTCACATGTGAATATTGCTGTACAGTAGACTATTTATATTATTCACATGTGAGTAATGCTGTATAATACACTATATTTATATTATTCACATGTGAATAGAATAGAATGTCAATCCAGTTGAGTTTTAAGTGTGATTTGATTTCTTGTTCTCACAGGAAGACGATGATCTCCCGTATGAGGAGGAGATCATTAGAAATCCATATTCAGTCAAGTGTTGGATACGTTACCTGGAGTTCAAACAGAACGGGGCTAAATCCACCATCAACATGATCTATGAACGGGCTCTGAAAGAGCTACCTGGAAGGTGAGTGTGTTATTTAGACATGTGGATTGTCTACGAATGTATTTCACATGTTTTGAATTATTGTGAATGGGTTTATATCCGAATGCACTCCCAAACTGTAACTATTTAACTACATTCCCTTATAGCTATAAACTGTGGTACAATTACCTAAGGGAGCGAAGGAAACAAGTGAAAGGGAAATGTATAAGCGAGCCAGTTTTTGAAGAGGTCAACAATTGCCACGAAAGAGCACTGGTGTTCATGCACAAGGTGATAATCACATTTACGGATAACGTTCCTCATCTCAATGATAAAATCCGACCGCGTTTATAATTAACATTATGTCTTTCCTGACTCCAGATGCCCAGGATATGGATTGACTATTGCCAGTTCTTAGTGTCGCAGTCGAAGATCACACGAAGTCGGCGAACGTTTGACCGGGCACTTCGAGCTCTTCCCGTTACTCAGCATCCCCGCATCTGGCCTCTGTATCTCCGCTTTGTCCGAAACCTGCCCTTGCCTGAAACCGCCCTCCGAGTGTACCGCAGATACCTCAAGGTGAGGACTCCAGACTTTTCTCTTGCCAAACTGTGAAGCAAGGCTCGCCGATAACTACCCTTTTGTGCCATACAGCTTTCTCCCGAGAATGCGGAGGACTACATTGAATACTTAAAGTCTGTCGGCCGCTTGGATGAAGCTGCAGTGCGTTTAGCAGCTGTTGTCAACGATGAAGGTTTTGTGTCCAAAGAAGGCAAATCTAACTACCAGGTAAGTTTTCCTTTCCGTTCCTTGGGAAATTGGGGGGAAAAAAATCAGTAAGATTTTTGATTATTGCATTAATCTGTTTATTTATTGATGCAGTTATGGCACGAACTATGCGACCTGATATCGAAGAACCCGGATAAGGTGACCTCTCTAAACGTAGGCGCCATCATTCGTGGTGGGCTCACCCGCTTTACAGACCAGCTCGGCAAACTTTGGTGCTCCCTCGCCGATTATTACATCAGGAGCGGCGTCTTTGAAAAGGTTTGTACATCTATAGCTGCAGTTTTTGCTTATCAGTCTACAAAGCCCGTTTCCATATGAGTTGGGAAATTGTGTTAGATGTAAATATAAACAGAATACAATGATTTGCAAATCATTTTCAACCCATATTCAGTTGAATATGCTACAAAGACAACATATTTGATGTTCAAACTCATAAATATTTTTTTCTGTTGCAAATAATCATTAACTTTAGAATTTGATGCCAGCAACACGTGACAAAGAAGTTGGGAAAGGTGGCAATAGATACTGATAAAGTTGAGGAATGCTCATCAAACACTTATTTGGAGCATCCCACAGGTGTGCAGGCTAATTGGGAACAGGTGGGTGCCATGATTGGGTATAAAAACAGCTTCCCAAAAAATGTTCAGTCTTTCACAAGAAAGGATGGGGCGAGGTACACCCCTTTGTCCACAACTGCGTGAGCAAATAGTCAAACAGTTTAAGAACAATGTTTCTTAAAGTGCAATTGCAAGAAATGTAGGGATTTCAACATCTACGCTCCATAATATCATCAAAAGATTCAGAGAATCTGGAGAAATCACTCCACGTAAGCGGCATGGCCGGAAACCAACACTGATTGACCGTGACCGACATCAATCTCTAAAGGATATCGCCACATGGGCTCAGGAACACTTCAGAAAACCTCTGTCACTAAATACAGTTTGTCGCTACATCTGTAAGTGCAAGTAAAAGCTCTACTATGCAAAGCGAAAGCCGTTTATCAACAACATCCAGAAACGCTGTCGGCTTCTCTGGGCCCGAGATCATCTAAGATGGACTGATGCAAAGTGGAAAAGTGTTCTGTGGTCTGACGAGTCCACATTTCAAATTGTTTTTGGAAAAATTCAACATTGTGTCATCCGGACCAAAGGGGAAGCGAACCATCCAGACTGTTATCGACGCAATCTTCAAAAGCCAGCATCTGTGATGGTATGGGGGTTCATTAGTGCCCAAGGCATGGGTAACTTACACATCTGTGAAAGGTACATACAGGTTTTGGAACGACATATGCTGCCATGTAAGCGCCGTCTTTTTCATGGATGCCCCTGCTTATTTTCGCAAGACAATGCCAAGTCACATTCAGCACGTGTTACAACAGCGTGGCTTCGTAAAAAAAGATTGCGGGTACTTTCCTGGCCCGCCTGCAGTCCAGACCTGTCTCCCATGGAAAATGTGTGGCGCATTATGAAGCGTAAAATACGCCAGCGAAGACCCCGGACTGTTGAACGACTGAAGCTCTTCATAGGGACGGCGTGGCGCAGTGGGAGAGTGGCCGAGCGCAACCCGAGGGTCACTGGTTCAAATCCCACCTAGAACCAACCTCGTCACGTCCGTTGTGTCCTGAGCAAGACACTTCACCCTTGCTCCTGATGGGTGCTGGTTGGCGCCTTGCATGGCAGCTCCCTCCATCAGTGTGTGAATGTGTGTGTGAATGGGTAAATGTGGAAGTAGTGTCAAAGCGCTTTGAGTACCTTGAAGGTAGAAAAGCGCTATACAAGTACAACCCATTTATCATTTATAAAACAAGAATGGGAAAGAATTCCACTTTCAAAGCTTAAACAATTAGTTTCCTCAGTTCCCAAACGTTTATTGAGAGTTATTAAAAGAAAAGGTGATGTAACACAGTGGTGAACATGCCCTTTCCCAACTACTTTGGCAAGTGCTGCAGCCATGAAATTCTAGGTTAATTATTATTTGCAAAAAAATATAAAGTTTATGAGTTGAACATCAAATATCTTGTCTTTGTAGTGCATTCAACTGAATGTGGGTTGAAAAGGATTTCCAAATCATTGTATTCCGTTTATATTTACATCTAACACAATTTCCCAACTCATATGGAAACGGGGTTTGTTTTTCATGCTGTATTCCCGTCTATAAACACCATTTTTTTGGGATGCCCTCACTCCCTGTCTCTTGAATCTGTCAGGCTCGTGATGTGTACGAAGAGGCCATCCTTACCGTGGTGACTGTACGAGATTTCACTCAGGTCTTTGACAGCTACGCCCAGTTTGAGGAAAGCATGATCGCGGCCAAGATGGAGACCACGGCCGAGATCGGCCAGGATGAAGACGGTTTGTGTGGTGTCATTGACAAATAGGTAACATTGTTGGTTGACGTTGTCACACTTGCATGTTCACGTTTGTTGTTCACCGCTCCAGAGGACATCGACCTGGAGCTTCGGCTTGCCCGCTTCGAGGAGCTGATTGCACGGCGCCCTCTTCTCCTAAACAGTGTGCTTCTGCGACAAAACCCCCATAACGTCCACGAGTGGCACAAGCGTGTAAAACTGTACGAGGGCGTTCCACGGCAGGTCGGGTGTCCTGAGCATATGAATAACCGCTTTATCAGAATCTGTTTGAATGAAAGTATGCCCTCCGTACGCTCTGCAGATCATCAACACATACACAGAGGCAGTGCAGACTGTTGATCCAGTCAAAGCCACCGGGAAGCCTCACACGCTCTGGGTCAAATTTGCTAAATTCTATGAGGAAAATGAGCAGCTTGATGATGTACGTGTACATTATTTCAATGGGCCTATTTGGTAAAAACGGATCCATTTTGACTGCATATGTGTATTTTCCTATGTAGGCCAGGACTATATTTGAGAAGGCAACCAAAGTGAATTACAAGCATGTGGATGACCTCTCCGCAGTGTGGTGTGAATATGGAGAGATGGAGCTTCGGCATGAGAATTACGAGCAGGCACTGAGGATACTTAGGGTAAGACCTGTCCTTTCTCATATTTTCAGTCATTTAAGTATTTAAATAATCAGTAATATCCATTCTTACCACTTGTTATTGTTATTAAAGAAAGCTACGGCCATCCCATCAAAAAAGGCCGAGTACTTTGACGCCTCCGAGCCGGTCCAAAACAGAGTCTACAAATCTTTAAAGGTCTGGTCCATGTTGGCAGACTTGGAAGAAAGTCTTGGCACTTTTATGGTACGTATCTGTGTGCGTGTGTTGGTGTTTGTTCCTCAGTACGTCCATTTTGTACAGTACAAAAGGGCAAATTGAACCAGGGACGACGTGGCGCGGTGGAAGAGTGGCCGTGCGCAACCCGAGGGTCCCTGGTTCAATCCCCACCTAGTACCAACCTCGTCACGTCCGTTGTGTCCTGAGCAAGACACTTCACCCTTGCTCCTGATGGGTGCTGGTTAGCGCCTTGCATGGCAGCTCCCTCCATCAGTGTGTGTGAATGGGTAAATGGGGAAGTAGTGTCAAAGCGCTTTGAATACCTTGAAGGTAGAAAAGCGCTATACAAGTACAACCCATTTATCATTTATTTATTTATAAATATTCTCAAACTGTGGTACGCGAGCTCCATCTAGTGGTAAGCTGAAGAATCTCCAATTAAAATGCAGTTATTTATTTTCCTATATTCAAACAGTGTTATGTTGGTGTGGCCGAAAATATAGAATATAGTTGTTAAAGGCCTACTGAAAGCCACTACTAGCGACCACGCAGTCTGATAGTTTATATATCAATGATGAAATATTAACATTGCAACACATTCCAATACGGCCGCTTTAGTTTACTAAATTGCAATTTTAAATTCTTCATCGTGTTTGGAGGAAGAAAAATACTGAGTTGCATCCCAAGAACACCATACCTACTGTGAAACATGGGGGTGGAAACATCATGCTTTGCTGTTTTTCTGCTAAGGGGACAGGACGATTGATCCGTGTTAAGGAAAGAATGAATGGGGCCATGTATCGTGAGATTTTGAGCCATAACCTCCTTCCATCAGTGAGAGCTTTCAATGGTTGACCAAATACTTATTTTCCACCATAATTTAAAAATACGTTCTTTAAAAATCCTACAATGTGAATTCCTAGATTTTTTTTTTCACATTCTGTCTCTCACAGTTGAAGTGTACCTATGATGAAAATGACAGACCTCTGTCATCATTTTAAGTGGGAGAATTAGACAATCGGTGGCTGACTAAATACTTTTTTGCCCCACTGTATATGTATATGTATATATATATATATATATATATTTTTTTTTTTAATTCAACGATGTGCCACAGGCTACAAGTTTTGTGCCTCACTTTGGCCACACCTTACAGTAAATGATTAAGAATCAGTCATTTTTCCCTGCTTCTCCTTTGCCTGCAGTCTACAAAAGCAGTGTACGACCGCATCATTGACCTGCGCATTGCCACACCACAGATCGTCATCAACTACGCCATGTTCCTCGAAGAGCACAACTACTTTGAAGAGAGCTTCAAAGTAAAAACATATATTTGTATATGTTTTTTTTCCCACTCTCCAATATTCCAAAGTCCTCCCACACGAATGCATTGCCTTTCTTTCTAGGCGTACGAGCGCGGGATCGCGCTCTTCAAGTGGCCAAACGTTTACGACATCTGGAACACCTACCTTACCAAGTTCATAGATCGATACGGAGGCAAGAAGCTGGAGAGAGCCAGAGATTTATTCGAGCAAGCCCTTGATGGCTGTCCCGCCAAATTCGCAAAGAGTAAGTTACTTTTTTTTGAAAACTGGCATTGTGTTCTATCTTGCATATTTGTACATTTGCCCATTGCTTTGCAGCAATTTACCTGCTGTACGCCAAGCTGGAGGAGGAGTACGGATTGGCACGGCACGCCATGGCGGTCTATGAGAGAGCGACGCAGGCAGTAGAAACGGATGAGAGACACCAGATGTTCAATATTTACATCAAGAGAGCAGCTGAAATATACGGTGTCACATACACCAGGGCTATTTACCAGAAGGCTATTGAGGTACTGCATGATTCTACTGTATTTTGATCATTTACACTGCCTGGACAACAAAAGGATCACACACTAATTATTAGGTTGGATGTGCCATCGGGGAAGAATTCAGTATGTAGTATTAAAATTAGTCAGCTGACCTCATTCTTTGAAGACATGCGGGTGCTGGAATTAGACCTAACCAACAGCAGCGAGCCTGAGCTTATTTGCGTAGTTCAGGGGTCGGCAACCCAACACGTTGAAAGAGCCATATTGGACCAAAAATACACAAAACAAATCTGTCTGGAGCTGCAAAAAATTAAAAGTCTTATATAAGTCTTATAATGAAGGCAACACATGACGTAAGTGTCTATATTAACTATAATAGCCTACTATCAAAATGTCTATGTGTCGCAGGATGAAGCAAATCTTCGTTGACAGAAATGCTGAAATGTTATATTTATTCTCCACATTTTTACATTAGAAACCATTGATAAATCGGAGACTATTCAGAAGGTGGGATAACTCCTGCTAATTACTGTCTTTTAATGGCCAAAGGTATAGATGTGTGTCCAAGTTAAAGGGAACACCAATCTTTGGCAAGCTAGGTAATGTTTGCTGTGGTCTGGAACAACAGGGTAAATAAGTTATTTTGATTATGTAGAACAGGGGTCGGGAACCTTTTTGGCTGAGAGAGCCAAAAAGCCAAATAAAATATATTTCCGTAAGAGCCATATAATATTTTTTTTAACACTAAACACAACTAAACACGTGCATTTTTAAGTAAGACCAACATTTCTAGAGTATAATAGGTCTCTTATTCTTTGTAATAACATTGTTATTCTGAAGCTAACTGTGGAGGGGCGTGGCCTGCGGGCCTGCAGCGACAGGTGCGTAGACAGCCCACTTGGGCCTTGTTATCTAATCACCTGTCGCTCTGTTATAAGCAGCAGCCAGGAGGAGAGACTGGGTTGGGGCTGGAAATACTATTGTTGGAAAGCAATTGAGAGACTTATTGAAAAATAAAACAATATTGTAACCCTGAAACAGGAGGGCAAGCCCCACACTAACCAATAATAAATAAATAACTTCTTACCATTAATGCAACTTCTTGAACAGGTGTCGGTAGAAAAAGTATGGATGGATGAAAATGCATGAGAATGTTTTATATTTTGAACATTATTTTTAACACTATGTTTACAAGTGGAATTATTCATTACTTATCATGTTAAGCAACGTCAGCTCAGATTTATCAGAGAGCCAGATGCAGTCATCAAAAGAGCCACATCTGGCTCTAGAGCCATAGGTTCCCTACCCCTGATGTAGAAAGTCAACCACAGAGAATATTTTTTGTTGGTGAAAATAAATTATCAACATTTGGAATCTAGAAATATCTCCGCGAGTGCTTATTAAGGAATTTAGTGAGTATTAAACCTCCTCAAGGCTACTCGCCTACCTTTATTTTTATTTTTTCGAAACTTTTTGGAACGACAGAGTAGCCGTAACATGGCCCACACACAACTATCTGAAATGCAGCCAATATTACATACTGATAGTGTCATGAGACATGCAAAACTAAATTATATACTAAGAGGATAAAAGTAAAGGATATTAAATGAGCTCAATTATACCTACAAAAGAGGCATAATGAGCCTAACTAGCATGTTAGCATTTATTAGCTTGCAGTCATGCTCTGACCAATTATGCCTGATTAGCACTCCAACCAATCAATCATCAATCAATGTTTATTTATATAGCCCCAAATCACAAATGTCTCAAAAGGACTGCACAAATCATTACGACTACAACATCCTTGGAAGAACCCACAAAAGGGCAAGGAAAACTCACACCCAGTGGGCAGGGAGAATTCACATCCAATGGGACGCCAGTGACAATGCTGATTATGAGAAACCTTGGAGAGGACCTCAGATGTGGGCAACCCCCCCACTCTACTGCCGTTGTGTCCTTGGGCAAGACACTTTACCCACCTGCTCCCAGTGCCACCCACACCGGTTTAAATGTAACTTAGATATTGGGTTTCACTATGTAAAGCGCTTTGAGTCACTAGAGAAAAAGCGCTATATAAATATAATTCACTTCACTTCACTCTAGGGGACCGAAAGCAATGGATGTCGAGCGGGTCTAACATGATACTGTGAAAGTTCAATCCTAAGTGGCTCCAACACAGCCGCGAGAGTTCAGTTCAATGCGGATCCAAGACAGCAGCGAGAGTCCCGTCCACAGGAAACCATCTCAAGCGGAGGCGGATCAGCAGCGTAGAGATGTCCCCAACCGATACACAGGCGAGCGGTCCATCCTGGGTCCCGACGAGCGGTCAATAACATCAACAAAGCACACCTCTGTGTATCCAGGCACAGTATAAAACATTTAGTGGACAAAATGAGACAAAGAAGGATTGGAAGATTTTACATGTCAACACACTGTGGTGAGTTCAAGAACAGGCGAAATTAGTTGGACAAAACAATGTTCACCAAATACTCTCATCAGTTAAGTGTGTACACAAGCATATTAAACAGCGGGCTTTCTAACAATTAGGAAGGTTTTTGTCATGTTTTTCCTCAAACAAAAAAAATACTACAACAAACTAAAAAAATTCACCATCTTTATCCATTTTTAATCAATTTTTAAAAATGCTCCAGGGCGGCTCTAATACCCCCGTCTTAGTTCAATCAAAGTGGTGACTCTCTATGTCCATGCAGTGTGATCGAGCAAGTATGTTTTTCTGCTCAGTTTCTCAAAATATTATTCTGGTGTAATGAATAAAGTACATGTTTGTGTTCATCAAGGTCCTTCCTGATGAGCATGCCAGGGACATGTGCTTGCGATTCGCTGACATGGAGAGCAAATTGGGTGAAATTGATCGTGCCAGAGCGATCTATTCCTTCTGCTCTCAGATCTGTGACCCCAGGGTAGGAGCAGCAGCAGCAGTGTCACGTTATATATTCCACCAACGATGTGCACGTGTATTCATTTCCTTTTTCGTTACGTCAGGTCACAGCCGTGTTCTGGCAGGCCTGGAAGGAATTTGAGATCCGCCACGGAAACGAAGACACAATCCGAGAGATGCTTCGAATCAAGCGCAGCGTCCAGGCGACCTACAACACTCAGGTCAACTTCATGTCGTCTCAGATGATGAAGGCCACCACCAGCTCCACTGGGACCAGTAAGACACTTCCTGGTTCACGAGAACATTTACCCACTATGGACTGGACTCTGGCTATTATGTTAGGTCCACTATGGGCTGGAATCTCACTATTATGTTAGATCCACTATGGACTGGACTCTCACTATTATGTTAGATCCACTATGGACTGGACTCTCACTATTATGTTAGATCCACTATGGACTGGACTCTCACTATTATGTTAGATCCACTATGGACTGGACATTCACAATATTATGTTAGGTCCACTACGGACTGGACTCTCACATTATGTTAGATCCACTATGGACTGGACTCTCACTATTATGTTAGATCCACTATGGACTGGACTGTCACTAATATGTTGGATCCACTATGGACTGGACTCTCACACTAGATCCACTACGGACTGGACTCTCACAATATTATGTTAGATCTACTATGGACTGGACTCTCACTATTATGTTAGATCCACCATGGACTGGACTCTCACTATTATGTTAGGTCCACTATGGACTGGACTGTCACTATCATGTTGGATCCACTATGGACTGGACTCTCACACTAGATCCACCATGGACTGGACTCTCACTATTATGTTAGGTCCACTATGAACTGGACTGTCACTATCATGTTGGATCCACTATGGACTGGACTCTCACACTAGATCCACTATGGACTGGACTCTCACAATATTATGTTAGATCCACTATGGACTGGACTCTCACTATTATGTTATATCCACTATGGACTGGACTCTCACTGTTATGTTAGATCCACTATGGACTGGACTCTCACTGTTAGATCCACTATGGACTGGACTCTCACACTATTATGTTAGATCCACTATGGACTGGACTCTCACTATTATGTTAGATCCACTATGGACTGGACTCTCACTATTATGTTAAATCCACTATGGACTGGACTCTCACACTTCTATGTTAGATCCACTATGGACTGGACTCTCACACTATTATGTTAGATCCACTATGGACTGGACTCTCAGTATTATGTTAGATCCACTATGGACTACACTCTCACTATTATGTTAGATCCACTATGGACTGGACTGTCAGACTATTATGTCAGATCCACTCTGGACTGGACTGTCAGACTATTATGTTAGAACCACTATGCACTGGACTGTCAGACTATTATGTTAGATCCAGTATGGACTGGACTCTCACAATATTATGCTAGACCCACTCGACGTCCATTGCACCGGTCTCCTCTAGAGGGGGGGTAGGGAGAGGGGCCCTCACATCTGCGGTCCTCTCCAAGGTTTCTCATTGTCATCCCACTGGGTTGAGTTTTTCCTTGCCCTGATGTGGGATCTGAACCGAGGATGTCGTCGTGGTTTGTGCAGCCCTTTGAGACACTTGTGATTTAGGGCTATATAAATAAACATCGATTGATTGACAGATTGATGTAAAATATGCCGTAGAATCTTCACTCTTTACCAATTTTTTTTTTGTGTTTGTCCAGTTTCAGATCTTGCTCCCGGCCAGCTGGGCATTGATGACATGAAAATGTTGGAGCAGAAAGCACAGCAGCTCGCTGCAGAGGCTGAGCAGGACAAACCCAAGCCCAAAGAAAAGATTCTCTTTGTCAGGTGTGTCTTTTTTTTCCCCCAACAATGAATTTCAGGGTACATGCGGGGTCTTAAAAAGGCTAAAAAAGCCTTAAATCCAATCATTTGAATTTAAGGCCTTAAAGTGATTAGGACACCTGATTGTAATTATTTGGATGGGTGGCCAAATACTTTTGTCAATATAGTGTATGTGACATACATGAACTCCCATCTTCCTTGTTGTGTTTGTTCCTGCGCAGAAGCGACACGTCTCGCACCGAGTTGGCCGAGCTCGCCAAACAGGCCAATCCAGACGAGATCGATATAGACGACGACGATGAAGATGATGAGAATCAAGGCCCGGAAGGTGTGCAGACACAGCTCACCTGTCTGTTGCAACTGTGTTGCTTTAACAGCTTTTCCCTCTTTTTCTACCCCCCTCTTCAAGAGGTGCGCTTGGAACAGAAGAGTGTGCCCACTGCTGTCTATGGAGGCCTGAAAGAGGACTGAAGCATTACACCACACACTCCTTCCTTTTTATCAATAAACATTCAGAGTTCATTTGTGAATGTGATGTATGTTTGCACGTACAGTACAGGCCACAGGTTTGGACACGCCTTCGCATTCAATGCGTTTTCTTTATTATCAGGACTATTTACATTGTAGATTGTCACTGAAGGCATCACAACTATGACTGAACACATGTGGAGTTATGTACTTAACAAAAAAGGGGAAATAACTGTGAACATGTTTTGTATTCTAGTTTATTCAAAATAGCCACTGTAGAGAGGCGGAGCCAGCGAACGAGGCATACTGGAGCCCTGCCCAAGATGGCGGCAAGGAGGCGGAGATTGCCGGGAGCAACTCTACGAGCGAGATCAGGTGCGTGGCTCGCACACCGGCACACCCCGCCTCTCCACTCAGCCGCATTCTCCGCCTCCTTGCCGCCATCTTGGGCAGGGCTCCAGTGTGCTCTGCCCCGCTGCTTGTTCGCCGGCTCCGCCTCTCTACATAAAATGTGACACTCGTGCCGTCATCGTGCGGGTTCCATGGACCATCAAGGAAGGACATTACTGAGCAGGTTTGACTCTTGTTTATTCTTTCAATAACACAAACTTGTGTGCAGTCAGGACGCTTTTCAGCTCCTTCTCTCCTGCTCGCTCCTCGCTCGCCTTCAGTCGGCCGCGTCTTCGTCGTCTGCGGCTCGCTCTCTGCCGCTCTCGATCATCGGGTACTGCTGCTGGTTCTCCTAGTCTTCCGCCTCCCCCTCCTCCACTGCTGCCCTTTTATACAGCCAGAGGAGATGAGTCAATCGTGTGCCGCTGTGCAAGCCACGCTCCTGATCTCGCTCGTAGCGTCGCTCCCGGCACGCCCCGCCTCTCCGCTCAGCCGCATTCTCCGCCTCCTTGCCGCCATCTTGGGCAGGGCTCCAGCGTTCCCTGCCCCGCTGCTCGTCCGCCGGCTCCGCCTCTCTACATAAAATGTGACACACTCGTGCCGTCGTCGTGCGGGTTCCACGGACCATCAAGGAAGGACATTGCTGAGCAGGTTTGACTCTTGTTCATTCTTTCAATAACACAAGCTTGTCCTGCGGTCAGGACGCTTATCAGCTCCTTCTCTCCTGCTCGCTCCTCGCTCGCCTTCAGTCGGCCGCGTCTTCGTTGTCTGCGGCTCGCTCTCTGTCGCTCTCGATCGTCTGATACTGCTGCTGGTTCTCCTACTCTTTCCGCTTCCCTCTCCTCCGCTGCTGCCCTTTTATACAGCCAGAGGAGATGAGTCAATTGTGTGCCGGTGTGCGAGCCACGCACCTGATCTCGCTCGTAGCGTCGCTCCCGGCACGCCCCGCCTCTCCGCTCAGCCGCATTCTCCGCCTCCTTGCCGCCATCTTGGTCAGGGCTCCAGCGTGCCCTGCCCCGCTGCTCGTTCGCCGGCTCCGCCTCTCTACATAAAATCGACGGAGTCGTGCCGTAGTTGTGCGGGTTGCACGGGCCATCAAGGAAGGACATTGCTGAGCAGGTTTGACTCTTGTTTATTCTTTCAATAACACAAACTTGTCTGCGGTCAGGACGCTTTTCAGCTCCTTCTCTCCTGCTCGCTCCTCGCTAGCCTTCAGTCGGCCGCGTCTTCGTCGTCCGCGGCTCGCTCTCTGTCACTTTCGATCGTCAAGTACTGCTGCTGGTTTTCCTACTCTTTCCGCTTCCCTCCTCCTCCGCTGCTGCCCTTTTATACAGCCAGAGGCGATGAGTCAATTGTGTGCCAATGTGCGAGCCACGCACCTGAGCTCGCTCGTAGCGTCGCTCCCGGCACCCCCCGCCTCTCCGCTCAGCCGCATTCTCCGCCTCCTTGCCGCCATCTTGGGCAGGGCTCCAGCGTGCCCTGCCCCGCTGCTCGTCCGCCGGCTCCGCCTCTCTACATCCACCCTTTGCTCTAATTACTTTTTCGCACACTCTTGGCATTCTCTCCATGAGCTTCAAGAGGAAGTCACCTGAAATAGTTTTCACTTCACAGGTGTGCTTGATGCTCATTAAGAGAATACCGAGTGTGGGCAAAGCAGTAATCAGAGCAAAAGGTGGCTATTGTGAAGAAACTAGAATATAAAACATGTTTGTTCACCTTTTTTTGTGTTCATTCATACTTGTGATGCCTTCAGTGACAATCTACAATATAAATAGTCATGGAAGTAAAAAAAAAAACCCATTGAATAAAGAGAAGGTGTGTCCAAATTTTGGCCTGTACTTTATATACTTTGTTTACTTGTTAATCCCTGCTGGTATTTCTGCCAAGGCATGAACCTGCTCTTCCCAAAGATTACCACAAGGGGTCAGGCTTCAGGTAGAAAGTAAATTATAATGGAGATTACTCCTGGAAGAAACACTTATTTGGGTTATGGAATATTGTGGGATTTGGTGAAGATTTGATCTTAAACAAACAATCAGACTTTAAATATATAATACATTTACTATATTTATGTCTTTTTTGCACAGCTTGGATAAAATTGCATTGAGGATTCCTTTAGACCAGGTGTCACCAATGTGGTGCCCGTGGACACCAGGTCGCCCGTAAGGACCAGATGAGTCGCCCGCTGGCCTGTTCTAAAAATAGCTCAAATAGCAGCACTTACCAGTGAGCTGCCTCTATTTTTTAAACTGTATTTATTTACTAGCAAGCTGGTCTCGCTTTGCTGGACATTTTTAATTCTAAGAGAGACAAAACTCAAATAGAATTTGAAAATCCAAGAAAATATTTTAAAGATTGGTCTTCACTTGTTTAAATAAATTCATTTATTTTTGTACTTTGCTTCTTATAACTTTCAGAAAGACAATTTTAGAGAAATAATACAACCTTAAAAATGATTTTAGGATTTTTAAACACATATACCTTTTTACCTTTTAAATTCCTGCCTCTTTTTTAAATCAATGTTCAAGTATTTTTATTAATTTTAAAGAATAATAAATACATTTTAATTTAATTCTTCATTTTAGCTTGTGTTTTTTCGACGAAGAATATTTGTGAAATATTTCTTCAAACTTATTATGATTTAAAATTTAAAAAAAAATTATTCCGGCAAATCTAGAAAATCTGTAGAATCAAATTTAAATCTTATTTCAAAGTCTTTTTGAATTTCTTTTAAAATTTTTGTTCTGGAAAATCTAGAAGAAATAATGATTTGTCGTTGTTAGAAATATAGCTTGGTCCAATTTGTTATATATTCTAACAAAGTGCAGATTGGATTTTAACCTATTTAAAACATGTCATCAAAATTCTAAAATTAATCTTAATCAGGAAAAATTACTAATGATGTTCCATAAAACATTTTTTTTATTTTTTCAAAAAGATTCGAAATAGCTAGTTTTTCTCTCTTTTTTTTCGGTTGAATTATGAATTTTAAAGAGTCGAAATTGAAGATAAACTATGTTTCAAAATTTAATTTTCATTTTTTTCCTGTTTTCTCCTCTTTTAAACCGTTCAATTCAGTGTTTTTTCCTCATTTATTCTCTACAAAAACCTTCCTTAAAAGGAAAAAAATGTACGACAGAATGACAAACAGAAATACCAATTTTTTATACATATATAGATTTATTTATTAAAGGTAAATTGAGCAAATTGGCTATTTCTGGCAATTTATTTAAGTGTGTATCAAACTGGTAGCCCTTGGCATTAATCAGTACCCAAGAAGTAGCTCTTGCTTTCAAAAAGGTTGGTGACCCCTGGTTTAGACTATTTTAAAGTATATTGCAATTATAAATTAATTAAATAATTCATGATCATCCCAGTCCTTAAAGGCATCCTTCATTCGTCCCTGGCCAGTCATTTCCCGAAGGTACCAAAACAAGGAGAAAAATATTTTTAAAATTAGATTAAAATGGCTGAAAGGTAATCCTCTTAAATGAGGGGGAAATGCACTCAATGCAGTGATCACAAGCATGAGCAACACCACGTGATGACGAGGAATCTTTAAGCGCACAATGACATTGTAAACCCCGAAAAGGACAAGCGGTAGGAAATGGATGGATGATTCAACGCATAGGTGTGAAACTACTTATAGTATGCTATATTACTTCACATTTCACATTCACGACGCGGAATAAACAATAATTCAAACATGTAAATAGTACTATTCACGTTAAATACTAAAAACAAGCCACGAACTGACGAAGTTTATTTAAAAATAAATATGGAGTCGCTTGGCTGTGTTTATCCCTCACGAACTTTGACCTCGATAACTTGGACATGCGCAGAAGCCGACTTCGAAATGCTCCGTCATCAGCCCTTTTATTCACATCGTCAGAATTCCCTCCTAACTTGTGTTTTAACTCATTTAATTCATGTAACGTCAGAATGTGTCAAACTAAATGTGTTTATTTAAAAAAAAAAAAAAAGTTTTTGGACCAAAAACGAACGTTTTTTTTTTTTTTTTTTAAATATATATATATATTTTTTTTTTATTGAACAACAAACATACATTTATAATTCACTCAACAGTCAAAGAAAATAAAAGCACGTACGGATAGAGTATTAAATATTAATAAAAAAATAATAGTAAAAAAAAGACACTAAATGTTTTTATCAAATATATAAATTTAAGGGCTGTTGTACTCTTAATCATTCTCCAAGATGTGATTGATAATTGTAAACCATTAAGCCAATTAAAAATTGTCGGCCTTACTTTCATAAATCGACATTTATGTCAAAAACATGAGGCCTGGAGCATAATAATGTTGACACACATTTCTATGTTAGTCTTTTATACAAATACCAAATTTGATCTCTTCTATAGACCTATAGACTTTTAAATAAACCATGTATAATATGCAACATTTACATACAAGAAATAAATAATAACAAACAAAACAAGTACAGAAACAGTACAAAAAAATAGTACAAATCAGTGCCAAGGGGTTGTAAACTCAATAAAGTAACTAAAATAGAATGATATATATATATATATATATATATATATATATATATATATATATATATATATATATATATATATGCGTGTGTGTATATACGTATATGTGTGTATGTATATGGGTATATGTATGTATGTGTATATATACTGTATGTATGTATATATATATATACATATATGGAATAAGCGGTAGAAAATGGATGGATGGATATGCACCTGGGGATAGGTTGATTGGCAACACTAAATTGGCCCAAGTGTGTGAATGTGAGTGTGAATGTTGTCTGTCTATCTGTGTTGGCCCTGCAATAAAGTGGTGACTTGTCCAGGGTGTACCCCGCCTTCCGCCCGATTGTAGCTGAGATAGGCGCTAGCGCCCCCGCGACCCCAAAAGGGAATAAGCGGTAGAAAATGGATGGATGGATGGATATATGTATACATATTTATGTGTGTATGTATGTATATATATATATATGTATCTAATTACATATATGTATGTATATGTATGTATATATGTACAAATGTACACATATATATATATACATATACATGGGGCGGCATGGGGTAGTAGGTAGAGCGGCTGTGCCAGAAACCTGAGGGTTGCAGGTTCGCTTCCCACCTATTGACATCCAAATCACTGCCATTGTGTCCTTGGGCAGGACACTTCATCCTTTGCCCCCAGTGCCGCTCACACTGGTGAATGAATGATGAATGAATGAATGGTGGTGGTAGGAGGGGCCGTAGGCACCAACTGAAAGCCACGTTTCCGTCAGTCTACCCCAGGGCAGCTGTGGCTACAGATGTAGCTTACCACCACCAGGTGTGAATGAATAATGGGTTCCCACTTCTCTGTGAGCGCTTTGAGTATCTAACAATAGAAAAGCGCGATATAAATCTAAACCATTATCATACAAATATATATACACACATTATATATATACATATATATATTTATAAATATATATACACACACATTATATATACATATATTAATATGTACGTGTGGGAAAAATCACAAGACTACTTCATCTCTACAGAACTGTTTCATGAGGGGTTCCCTCAAAAAAAAATCTGATGACTAAGGGAACCCCTCATGAAACAGTTCTGTAGAGATGAAGTAGTCTTGTGATTTTTCCCACACAAACATATTGCGCTCTACCACGGTATCGAGCTCTATTCTCTGGATAATCCAACCAAGACATATATATATATATATAAATATATATATATACATATATATGTGTATATATATGTATGTATATATATATATGTATGTATATATATATGTATGTATATATATGTATATATATATATATATATATATATATATATATATATATATATATATGTATATATATATCTATATATATATGTATATATAGATAGATATATATGTATATGTATATATATATGTATATGTATATATATATATATATATGTATATATATATATATATATATGTATATGTATATATATATATATATATATATATATATATGTATATATGTATATGTGTGTGTGGTGCAGTGGAAGAGTGGCCGTACGCAACCCGGGGGTCCCTGGTTCAATCCCCACCTAGTACCATCCACGTCACGTCCGTTGTGTCCTGAGCAAGACACTTCACCCTTGCTCCTGATGGATGCTGGTTAGCGCCTTGCATGGCAGCTCCCTCCATCAGTGTGTGAATGTGGAAGTAGTGTCAAAACGCTTAGAGTACCTTGAAGGTAGAAAAGCGCTATACAAGTATAACCCATTTATGTATTTATCATTTTTATATATATATATATGTATATATATATATGTATATATATATATATACATATATATATTCAAAATTGCAACACAACGTCATAGTTTTATGTTGTGACAATCCCCCGCAGTGAAAACACCTGTGAGCAGCGTCGTTCACCGCCCCCGGAAGTCCCGCCCCCCTCTCGCTGTCCTCCCGACTCCTACTCCATTTCTATTGGCTGCCGGCTTGAGTGACGTCGCCGGCGTCTACCTGGGAGCCCGTCATCTGCTAAACCAGCTCCACACACGCGCGCACGCGCACACAAATTCGGGACCGACAACCGACACGGATATGCGGACGACCGCGGGAAGAACCGGGGGAATAGTCCGCTTCGACGTCGCCACGCGGTGCCTCAGCCCACCGTGAGCAGCTTTTTTTTTTTTTCCGCCAAGGCTTCTTTAGCGAGGAGGTCTGAGAGCGGGATTGTAATCCTTCCGTGTTCCCCGCACGTCATCCGGGACTCGGCTGGAAAATGATTGTTTAGACATTTTTGTTTTGTTTAGTTTTGCTGTCACTGCTTTTTCTATTTGGCCCCGCCATGGTGGACTCTAATAAGAAGACTTTTGTGGTGGCCGATATCAAGCCCTTGGATTTGTACGACTGCACTAAAGCGAAGATATGCTCCAGTGTGGGCTGGCTGTTGGCGAAGTGGTACGGCGGTGCAGGTAGGTTGTCAGGCCCTGGAAGCCATCATGTTAGCCGCATTGTGTCTGTCTACTAGTCTGAAGGCTGCTGGGGCTGGAAACTCAGCACTTTTTCTACACATACAGCATCCATCCATCTTCTTCCGCTTATCCGAGGTCGGGTCGCGGGGGCAGCAGCCTAAGCAGGGAAGCCCAAACTTCCTTCTCGTCCAGCTCCTCCCCCGGGGGATCCCGAGGCGTTCCCAGGCCAGCCGGGACACATAGGAGGCGGCACGGCTTAGTTACCGTCCAAAATAGCTGCCGTTGTGTCCTTGGGCTTGGCACTTCGCCGCTCACATTGGCGATTGAATGATAGGTGGCCGTCGGAAGGGGCGACCATGCTTCTGTCAGTCTGCCCACGAATGTAGCTTACCACCACCAGGTGTGAATGAATGATGGGTTCCCACTTCTCTGTGAGTGCTTTGAGTGTCTAAAAAAGTGCTATATAAATCTAATCTAATTATTAGGGGTGTAACGGTACACAAAAATTTCGGTTTAGAGGTCACTGTTCGGTTCATTTTCGGTGCAGTAAGTAAACATCCATCCATCCATTTTCTACCGCTTATTCCCTTTTGGGGTCGCGGGGGGTGCTGGCGCCTATCTCAGCTACAATCGGGCAGAAGGCGGGGTACACCCTGGACAAGTCACCACCTCATCACAGGGCCAACACAGATAGACAACATTCACACACTAGGGCCAATTTTAGTGTTGCCAATCAACCTATCCCCAGGTGCATGTCTTTGGAAGTGGGAGGAAGCCGGAGTACCCGGAGGGAACCCACGCATTCACGGGGAGAACATGCAAACTCCACACAGAAAGTTCCCGAGCCTGGATTTGAACCCGGGACTGCAGGAACTTTGTATTGTGAGGCAGACGCACTAACCCCTCTGCCACCATGAAGCCCCAGTAAGTAAACAACAAAATATACATTTTTTTTGGTTATTTACCAAATTGGTAAACAATGGCATAACATACATATACACACAGGTTCATTGCAAGGGTTAATGTGGTCAATATATATAAAATAAAAACTAAATAAGATAAGGTTCAGAATGGTTTCTTAACAAAACCTTTCTATATATAAAGTGCTTTTTATGATTGATTGATTGAGACTTTTATTAGTAGATTGCACAGTACAGTACATATTCCGTACAATTGACCACTGAATGCAAACACCCCAATAAGTTTTTCAACTTGTTTAAGTCCGGTCCACGTTCATCAACCCCCCCACCCCCCAGCTAGGCTAACTTGGTAGTAAGAGGATATATAGGCTTATTGTTCTTCCACCATAGAGGTGAGTCAAAATCTAGTTTTTAATACAATATACAGCAACCCCCTGCGACCCCGAACGAGACAAGCGGTAGAAGATGGATGGATGGATGGTCTCAAATCTGCTGCTATAAAAACATTTGTTTCAGCCTAGCCTGACTCGCCGAGGAGAGGCTGCTTGAATGCGGTGGTGACGCTTCAAAGGAGTTAGCATGTTTGACGTGTTGGCAGAAGCGTACCCTACTTCTGCTGAACAATGTCGGCGGCGGTTTAGCTCGGTTGGTAGAGTGGCCGTGCCAGCAACTTGAGGGTTGCAGGTTCGATTCCCGCTTCCGCCATCCTAGTCACTGCCGTTGTGTCCTTGGGCAAGACACTTTACCCACCTGCTCCCAGTGCCACCCACACTGGTTTGAATGTAACTTAGATATTGGGTTTCACTATGTAAAGCGCTTTGAGACACTAGAGAAAAAGCGCTATATAAATATAATTCAATTCAATTCAATTCAATGTCGGCAAACCTCCGTCTTCCATTGTTGTATCGCACGGTGAAGCCGAAGTGTTCCCGAAGGGGAGATCTTAACGAGGCAGGAGAGTCTTCCAGCTCTGGCTTTTGCATGTTGTCCTAGCCCGGTCGCTGCTAGCCTGTCGTGTGTTGTGCCTCGCTCTGCATTGTAAACACAACCTGCGGTGCGCTACCCAATATGTCCGTGTGGAATATGTTCGGTACACCTCCGAACCGAACCGAAACCCCCGTACCGAAACGGTTCAATACAAATACACGTACCGTTACACCCCGAGTAATTATTATTATTATTATAAGGTAATCCAGGGTAAATCCTGGATAACATTGGAGGTTATTCCAAGCCTTCGGTCCTTTTCTTGCCCAGTTCAGTTCTTACTTCGGGGACGACGAATTGCAGAACATTCATTGAACGAAGATTGTGACTTCCTTGTTTTTTTGTTAAAAGACAAGATGAATAAGATGGGGTGTTCCTCAAGGGACCCCTTTAAGGCCCCTTCTACACTGGTAAATCCCACCTGACCTTATCCATGTCCACTCACACAACAATACCACCGTTTGAGACCCCTTCCGTCCGCCGGTGCAATGCGAGCTAGTACACATTCGCGGAAAATGCGCAGGTCATAGTCATCTCCGTTGTTGCTTTATGTGCAAGTTCTTAAATGTAACTTATCTGAACAATATCCATTGTTGTGGTATTTTAATTAACTGGAATCCAGTTCAGGTGTCATCCAGACCAGACCTTTACTTTGAGTTTCTCCCGGATGACAGAGCTTCTCACCCTATCTCTAAGGGAGAGCCCTGCCACCCGGTGGAGGAAACTCATTTTGACCGCTTGTACCTGTGATCTTATCCTTTCGGTCATAACCCAAAGCTCATGGCCATATTATAGGAACATAGATCCAACCGACAAATTGAGAGCTTTGCCTTCCGGCTCAGCTCCTTCTTCACCACAACGGATCGATACATTACTGAAGACGCCGCACCGATCCGCCTGTCGATTAGACGATCCACTCTTCCCTCACTCGTGAACAAGACTCCGAAGTACTTGAACTCCTCCACTTGGGGTAGGGTCTCCTCCCCATCCCGGAGAAGGCACACCACCTATTTTCCGAGTAGAGCAGTGGTGCACAAACTCATTTTAGATAGGGGGTCACATGGAGAAAAATCTACCCCCGAATGGTCCTGATTGGTAAAATCACTGGACGATAACTTAGAAATAATAAAGACAACTTCAGATTGTTGTCTAGAACAAGCACATTCTGAAAATGTACAAATAATAATGTTTTTCCTTTTTTTTTTTTACACTTACAAGTTGCGATTAATAGTACTCGCTTACCATGAATTGATTAACGTGGACCCCGACTTAAACAAGTTGAAAAACTTATTGGGGTGTTAGCATTTAGTGGTCAATTGTACGGAATATGTACTGAACTGTGCAATCTACTAATAAAAGTTTCAATCAATCAAAAGCTCTGCGATGAGGTGGGGACTTGTCCAGGGTGTACCCCGCCCTCAGCCCGATTGTAGCTGAGATAGGCCCCAGCGACCCAAAAGGGAATAAGCGGTAGAAAATTGATGGATGGATGGATGTACGGAATATGTACTGTACTGTGCAACTTACTTATATAAGTTTCAATCAATCAATCAAAAGCTCTGCGATGAGGTGGTGACTTGTCCAGGGTGTACCCCGTCTTCCGCCCGAATGCAGCTGAGATAGGCTCCAGCACCCCCCGCGACCCCGAAAGGGACAAGCTGTAGAAAAATGGATGGATGGATGGATGGGTTTATAGTACTCTATCTTTGTCGTTATTTGTACTTTCTGAATAAATGATGTGGTAATGTTCATTCATTTTTAATCTATCAAGATAAAAAAATAATACCAAAATTAAATTACCGTATGTTATTTATGTAGTTTGATCATTTTCCTTGACTGGTGCATTAACGTGATTTATTTATTTTATTTTTTTTACATATGTAGCATCATCTACAACAGGGGTCGGCAACCCAAAATGTTGAAAGAGCCATATTGGACCAAAAATACTAAAACAAATCCGTCTGGAGCCGCAAAAAATTAAAAGCCATATTGCTAACAAATAGTGTCATGAGATATAAATTGAAATATGAGGACTTAAAGGAAACTAAATGAGCTCAAATATAGCTACAAATGAGGCATAATGATGCAATATGTACATACAGCTAGCCTAAATAGCATGTTAGCATCGATTAGCTTGCAGTCATGCAGGGACCAAATGCCCTGATTAGCACTCAACATAAGTCAATAATATCAACAAAACTCACCTTTTGTGCATTCATGCACAACATTAAAAGTTTGGTGGACAAAATGAGACAAAAAAAAGAAGTGGCATAAAACACGTCTTAGAAAGTCGGAGAAAGTTATACATGTAAACCAGGGGTGTCCAAACTTTTTCCACTGAGGGCCACACACGTTTTGATATTTTTTCATTTTCAAAACCAATACAATATAAACTTTTTTTTTTTTATTGTTGGTGCTCCCTCAAGTTACCTTCTAGGGACCCAGAAGGGCTTCAGTCTTAAAAGTTTTTAAAAATAAGTCATAATTTTTTTCATAAAACCCTTTAATCTCTAATTTGACTTAATTATTATTTTAATTTTATTTTACAAGCTTTTTATCAAAACCCTTTTTTTTGGGGTCAAAAATGCAAAATAAAGCAATATTTTTAACAAAAAGATTTTCAAAGTGGTAAATTTGATGTGAAGTAATTGGATCCTAAATAGGTCAATAATTCATAGCAAAATTGATTTGAATTTATTGGTATTTTTTTTTTTTTTTTTTTAGCAAAGGCAGTTTTTATTAAATTCCATTAAAATTCTTGGGGACCCAAAAGTGTCCCACTCATAAAAAGGTCATGCTTTTTAATTATTTTTTTATTTTTCATTCAACACCTAAATCTCTTTATTAGCTTCAGATAATATATTGTGTAATTAGTTTAGTATATTTATAATAGCAATCAGTAAAATAATTAGTATAGTTAGTATTTGTATATAAGTAGTATGTAATTTTTTAAATAACTTTCATATTTTTGTTGTATCTGTCCTTTTTGTCCTTAAATCAATCAATAATTTATAGAAACATTGATTTTGATTCATTATTATTTTTTTAGGAATTATAAAAAAAAAAGGTGTTATTAGAGTCAACAATGCAACTTTTTCTCTTTGCATTTCACCAATTTGCTCTTTTATTCGCTGCTTGCCGCAAATGACACCCCTGATGTAAACAAACTACGGTGAGTTCAAGGACCGACAAAATTAGTAGGACAAAATGGCGCTCGCCAATTACTCAAATCCAGAGGTGGGTAGAGTAGCCAGAAATTGTACTCAAGAGTACCGTTACTTTAGAGATGTATTACTCAAGTAAAAGTAAGGAGTAGTCACCCAAATATTTACTTGAGTAAAAGTAAAAAGTATGTTGTGAAAAAACTACTCAAGTACTGAGTAACTGATGAGTAACCTGATTACGGCAACAAATAATGCACAAAAACATAAAAATAGCAATGAGCAAATTCATAGCCAGGAATATCTCTTAAGCAACTAAAACAATAATATATATTAAATAATAATACATCAAAATAGAAAAAATTAAGGCAAATTGAGCCACAATAACTTAACAGCACCATAGGCTCAGTAGGCATTTATTGATTGATTGATTGATTAAAACTTTTATTAGTAGATTGCACAGTACAGTACATATTCCCTACAATTGACCACTAAATGGTAACACCCCAATAAGTTTTTCAACTTTTATCATTTACTTAATAAATGACCAAGTCGAGGTGATCTACTTCATATATACATATACATACATATCATATATATATATATATATATATATATATATATATATATATATACAGTATATAAGTTATAGTTATTTTGCCGTTTTTGTTGACATGTTGAAGGTGTTTTAATGAATATACATGCATGTTTAACATATAGATTCCTATCTTTCATGAAGACAAGAATATAAGTTGGTGTATTACCTGATTCTGATGACTTGCATTGATTGGAATCAGACAGTATAGTGCTGAAAATGTCCACGTTTTCAAATGGAGGAGAAAAAAAGTTCCTCTTTTCCGTCTAATACCACATGAAAGTCGTTGTTTTTTGGCATCTTATTTGTCCAGCTTCCATATTCGTTTTTATACACTTTACAAGAAATACATTGGCGGCAAACTCAGTAGCTTGCTAGCTTGTTTGCTCTGGCTTTCGGAGACTCTTATTTTGTTAACGCAGGCGCGGTGGAGCGGCACTTTTATTGTGAAGACAGGAACTGTGCGATCAGTCTTTAGGCTTTTGACGGGAAGTACGGTTGAAATAAAAAGTGTCTTTTTTCCTTTACACTTTTGATTGATTGATTGATTGATTGATACTTTTATTAGTAGATTGCACAGTACAATAGACCACTAAATGGTAACACCCCAATAAGTTTTTCAACTTTTTTAGGTCGGATTCGACGTGTGACGGTCACGTGACCGCCTGGTTTTGTTTGATTGGTTCAACGTCACCAGTGACTGCATTTGATTGGTGAAACGCAGGCATGCGTAGTTCCTACTTTGAATGCGTGTCCGACAAAATCAAAACAAAGCGTGCATTAACAGATCGATTAAAAAAAATGTAGCGCGTAACGAGCTGATTGTAGATAAATGGAGCGGAGTAAAAGTAGCGTTTCTTCTCCATAAATATACTCAAGTAAAAGTATGTTGCATAAAAACTACTCTTAGAAGTACAATTTATCCCAAAAGTTACTCAAGTAGATGTAACGGAGTAAATGTAGCGCGTTACTACCCACCTCTGCTCGAATCAGTGAAGCATGTTTAACACAGTGTGCTTTATAACAATTAGGGAGGTTTGTGTCATGTTTGTCCTCCTACATAAACTATATTAAAACAATAAAATGTTTCCATTTTTCATATATTTTTTAAAAAGCTAGGGCGGCGCTAAAGAGCCGCATGCAGCTCCAGAGCCGTTGCCGACCCCGATTTACAAAGATACAAATACTTGCTATTGTGACATCTAGTGGACACATTTAGAACAGCAGTTTCTTTAATTCCAAAAATTTGGCTCATTTTTTATACAAGCTCAACTTGTTCGCGGGCCGTACGTTTGACACCCTCGCCGACATAGAGGCTCGCATAAAGGCTTGCTCTTTTCGTGCGTCCATTCACGAGCTCCTCACCTTGTTTTTGTGGAAGAAACAAGCCTCCTTTTTACTATTATTAGTAGCCTTCAGAAGTAGTTTATCGTATTGCTTTTGGCATTGGGCGGGGATCATTTGCTGTGCTATCAGTGACGACAGACCCTGGAACACTTCTGACATACTCCGGCAAGACTTAATCATGGCAAGTGCACACCGTGACTGCAGACTTTCACTCTTATCTGGACTATTTCAACTTAGGATGAGTTGAGAATTGGATCAAATTGTACACAACTAATTGCATTTTGTTGATTTAGTTTATTCTTCTTCTTCGGTCAATGGTCAACAAAATAAACAAACATGCATAGATTGAAAATGAAAATGTTGCAGACCGAAAGGGTTTAGACCAGGGGTAGGGAACCTATGGCTCTAGAGCAGGGGTGGGCAACCCGCAGCTCTTTAGCGCCGCCCTAGTGGCTCTCTGGAACTATTTCAAAAATATATGAAAAATGGAAATGAGGGGAAAAAAACATATTCTTCTTTTAATTTGGTTTCTGTAGGAGGACAAGCATGACACAAACCTCCCTAATTGCTATAAAGCACACGGTTTATATTAAACATGCTTCACTGAGCCCCGTTTTGTCCTACTAATTTGGCCGGTCCTTGAACTCACCCTAGTTTGTTTACAATTTACATGTATAACTTTCTCCGACTTTCTAAGACGTGATTTATGCTACTTCTTTTTCCGTCTCATTTTTGGGCTTCACGGTGGGAGAGGGGTTAGTGCGTCTGCCTCACAATACGAAGTTCCTGCAGTCCTGGGTTCAAATCCAGGCTCGGGATCTTTCTGTGTGGAGTTTGCATGTTCTCCCCGTGAGTGCGTGGGTTCCCTCCGGGTACTCCGGCTTCCTCCCACCTCCAAAGACATGCACCTGGGGATAGGATGATTGGCAACACTAAATTGGCCCTAGTGTGTGAATGTTGTCTGTCTATCTGTGTTGGCCCTGCGATGAGGTGGCGACTTGTCCAGAGTGTACCGTGCCTTCCGCCCGATTGTAGCTGAGATAGGCGCCAGCGCCCCCCGCGACCCCAAAAGGGAATAAGCGGTAGAAAATGGATTTTGTCCACCAAACTTGTATGCACAAAGGTGAGTTTTGTTGATGTTATTGACTTACAGTATGTGGAGTGTGCTAATCAGACATATTTGGTCACTGCATGGCTGTAAGCTAATCGATGCTAACACGCTATTTAGGCTAGCTGTATGTTTATATTGCATCATTGTGCCTCATTTGCAGCTATATTTGGGCTCATTTAGTTTCCTTTAAGACCTCATAATTAAATTTATATCTCATGACACACTATCTGTATGTAATATGGCTTTTCATTTTTTGCGGCTCAGACGGATTTGTTTTTGTATTTTTGGTCCAATATGGCTCTTGCAACATTTTGGGTTGCCGACCCCTGCTCTAGAGCCAGATGTGGCTCTTTTGATGACTGCCCCTGCCTCTCGGATAAATCTTAGCTGACATTGCTTAACACGATAAGTAATGAATAATGGTAGTCACAGTGTCAAAAATAACGTTCGAAATATAAAACATTCTCATGCATTTTAATCCATCAGTCGGGTTTCTACCGCACCTGTTCAAGAAGTTGCATTAATGGTAAGAAGTATTTTATTTATTGTCTGTTAGCTTCAGAAAAATAATGTTATTAAAAAGAATAAGAGACTTATTACACTCTAAAAATGTTGGTATTACTTAAAATGCACGCATTTAGTTGTATTCAGTCTTGAAAAAAATATTATATGGCTCTCACGGAAATACTTTTTAAAATATTTGGCTTGTATGGCCCTCTCAGCCAAAAAGGTTCCCGACCCCTGGTTTAGGCTGAAGTTGAACACTTATCGCGGCTAACCCTGTAAACAATATCAAGTACAAAATGAACTTCCGAAAATTATGAAATGTCCTTTGCACCGGGTATATAGAATTACTGCCGGGTCAAACTCGTTTCGCAAAATAATTAGCGCATGGTTAGCATTACCGCCGGCTCAGGATTGCAAAATATTATTTTTATTAGCGCATGTCTAGAATTTCCGCCGGGTCGAACTCGTTTCGCAAAATGATTAGCATACGCCTAGAATTTCCACCGGGTCAAACTCGTCACGTCACGAGTGACACTTCACCTGTCATCGTTTAGAAAATGGAGGAGGCTGATTTCAATCATTTGAAATCGCATAAAGGGAAGAAGATTAAGAGCTATTCAGTAGGATTTAAGGTCCAAGCTATTGAATATGCTAAAAAGAACAGTAAGCAGCTATGTTTTATTAATATACCGTAGCTGCGTGTGTCAAATATAAGTCATTAAATGACTCCCGCCTCCTGGTGGTAGAGGGCGCTAGTGATCCTTCTTGCGACTACTCGGCTGCAGAAGAAGTGACAACAAGCAGCAAGAGTTTATTTTTTCCTCTCGCTTGCACTTTTAACATGGAGGATTACATATCTAAAATAAAACCGTTTTCTAAACTGGACTTTCAATCGAAGCAGGAGGTAATAAAGGAAGATCTCCATCGAGACAGAGAGACTTTTAAAACTGAAGAAAGATAAGGAAGACTTCTATAAACAAGTTATCGATGCGTTTGATCAAAAGGAGCTGCACATGGACTTCATTTATAAGTAAAGGTAACACCATAATAAAGTTTTTTTGATTAAATGTGCTTTTCATGATGGTATCCTTACATCACACTCAAATTTTTAAACGTCGGACTAAATGTACCGCATGCCTTTGGTTAGTGCCGGAGTGAGAAGAGGTTTTAAATTAATTAGCACCCCGGCGGCAATTCAAGGAAATACGGTATTATAAATACACAACATACACAACATGAACTTGGTTCAATTATATACACAATAAAGGCATGTGAAATATCCTTGTACACGTATTACACCAATTATATACAAACAATTATACTTCCATTGTTATTTAGATCCCACATTTAGTTTTTAATTAACATTGATCATAGTTCTAACTACAATGTTGATTCAAGAGTGATATATTTTTTCAAGTGTTTTTTAAATTATTATTAACTCAAAATTAATCGCAGAGATTTTTACCATTTAAGTGTACACTAGAGAAATAGTTTTCCAGTTTTCATGCCATGCATGACTGGGCAATAATCTTGCTTCAATGAAATGTTTTTAAACATCCATCCATCCATTTTCTACCGTTTGTCCTTAAAAACAATAAACAGCTCAACCCGGAAAGGACAAATACGCTTTTAATGAACATATAAAAAAAAATACATGCATTGTGTTCCTAGCAAAACAGAATTTGTGTTCCTGCTGTAGGAGCACTTGCATTCAGAGGAGGAGCTACACTTCCATGTTTTGATACCAGCAGTGGCGGGCCGTGCGTTTCCCACCTAGGCCTTCAGTGATGTCAGCTATTATAACATATCTTTCGTGGTACTGTCAAACATTAAAATGGCAAAAAACATATTAAAAGTTAAAACATTTGTAGCACCTATTGGACGCCGTATAAGCCTCGTCAGCTTATTCGTGTGGAAATGGCGGCCATTCCCCCATTTTATCGCCAAAATTAATTGCTACATCATTTGTATCATTTAAGTGTACCCTAAACAAATATTTTTCCAGTTTTTATACCATGACTGGGCATTAACTTTGCTTTAATGTTTTAAACAAAACAAAAAAAACCCCGCTCAACCCAGAAAGGACAAACACACTTTTAAGGAAAATATGAAAAAAATGACATGCGCTGCGTTTGTCTCTTATCAGATTTTGTAAGAATTAGGGGTGTAACGGTACGTGTATTTGTATCGAACCGTTTCGGTACGGCACGTGGGCGTACCGAACAAGTTCGGAAGCAGAAGTCTTCACAAGCTGCTCTGCTTTCTGCCTCTGTCTCTCCCTCATTGTCCCGCCCACATGGTTATATACAAAGCCAATCAGCAGTGCGTATTCGGACTTCAGAACGATGTAGTCCATGCTTTAGCGTCAAGCAGATATTCGTCTAGCAGGGGAGGAGCGGACTCTACCCAAGTTATACTAAACACTTCCCAGTCACAACTATTACAAACATCACTATGAGCCCGTTGACCTTCTAGAAACTTAAACTGCAGCTCAGCTCGCTCACAGTATAGGCTTGAGATGAAGGCTAATTAGCTTTTAGCGTAACGTTAGCTCATTTTGCTGTGTGCGCGTGTGTGTGTTAGGGGCAGCAAAGCCCTGTCTGTCTGGTTTTTTTAATTGAATTCCATTGTGTTTAGTACTATTTTTCAGCTATAGTTACATGGATCATTGGTAATGTAGCAGCCTAGTTTTGAATAGCAGGGTCCCTGCTATCACATGTTGATAGAAATACAACATTTACATAATAAAAGTCAACTACAGGCTTCCCAAATGCTGTAATAAATTAAGCATGATGAGTTGACATGAAACAGTTTCAATGGAAACTGTTTAATGTTGCACTTTTTATATGTAGAAGAACGTTTTTTTTTCATTTTATTTAATCAGAGCAACAACTTGAGGCAGTTTAATGTGGATTAACGTGGGCAGAATTATTATAGTGTTCCCAATGTTAAAAGGATAAAGCCATTATTTACAAATTTGGTAAATAAATAACCCAAAAATTTATATTTTGTTGTTTTCTTACTGTACCGAAAATGAACCAAACCGTGACCTCTAAACCGAGGTACATACCGAACCAAAATTTTTGTGTACCGTTACACCCCTAATAAGAATACATAATTTGTATTCCTGCTGTAGGAGCACTTGCATTTAGAGAAGGTGTTAAACTTCATGTTTTGATATTAGTTATGTGCATTAAAAACATAAAATGTGTATTGTTTTGATCCCGGTTCTGTACATCAGTGCAGGGTTTCACTCTTATTTGTGAAAAAGACAAGTGTATTGTTTTTTTTCTGGGCTATTTCAAGTTAAGATAAGTAGAGAATTAGATCAAATGGGACACAAATATGTTCTTTTTTTTACAACTAATTGCATTTTGTTGATTGTTAACTCAAAATGTATCACATACATAATTTTTATCATTCAAGTGTACCCTAGATTATTATTTTTACAGTTTTTATGCAATGACTGGCAGTGTTGGCGCTAGGAACTTTTAAATTGGGGTCCCAGGGACCCCATCAAGTCATAAAAATGGGGTCCCACTTTTTTGTATTTTTGATTATTAACTCAAAATTAATCACATACATCATTTTTATCATTAAGTGCACCTTAGACAACTATTTTTCCAGTTTTTATACCATGACTGGACATTAACTTTGCTTAAATGAAATGTTTTTGAACAAAAACAGTTCAACCCTAAAAGGACAAACACACTTTTAATGAAAATATAAAAAAATGACATCCATTGCGTTTGTGTCTTGCCGGATTTTGTAATAATGTCTAATTTGTGTTTCTGCTGTAGGAGCACTTGCATTCAGAGGAGGAGCTACACTTCATGTTTAGATACTACTTTTGTGCATTAAAAATGTGGATTGTTATGATCCTGGTTTGATTTTCAATGATGTCTGGTAATGTAAAATGGGATATTTTTACCTGGATAAATGCTTCTGATATACTGTAAATTAGTGCAGGTTTTAACTCTTACTTGTGGAAAAGATAAGTGTTGTTTTTTCTGGGCTATTTCAAGTTAAGTAGAGAATTGGATCAAATTGTACACAAATATGTTCTGTTTTTCAAACTAATTGCATTTTGTTGATTATTAACTAGAAATGTATCACATACATAATTTTTATCATTTAAGTGTACCTTAGATTATTATTTTTCCAGTTTTTATGCCATGACTGGCAGTGTTGGTGCTAGGAACTGTCAGATTGGGGTCCCAGGGACCCCATCAAGTCATAAAAATTGGGTCCCATTTTTTTTGTATTTTTGATTATTAACTCAAAATGAATCGCAGACATCATTTTTATCATTAAGTGCAGCCTCGACAACTATTTGGTCAAAAAAATATTAAAAATATGTCATTATTGAGTATTATTATTTTTATTATTCAAGTTTTAAATCTCTAGATCAACATTAGGTCTATCTGTCAATATCATGATTTTAAATATTTAAGTTGTATGATCTTTTTGTCACAAAAAAAATCACAAAATATGCAATATTTTTAAGTGGAATATTTGAGATTATATAATAATTGGAGCATTAAAAAGATCAATAACTCATAACACCATTGATTTTAATTAATTATACATTTTTGAGCAATGACACTTAAAAACAAATCACACTAAAATAATTGGGAATCCAAAAGGGTCCTACTCATTAAAGTGTTAAAATATAAAATTTTTTACTGTTAACTTTTAACACAATAATCTCAAGATCAACTTCAGATCTATCCGTCAATTAATAGTTTTATTGTTGTTTATGTTTTTGTTTGTTTTATTTGGCCCTTCTTTAAAAAAACAGCTTAGTTTTTTATATGGCAAACACAAAATATGCAACATTTTCCCCCCAAAAAATATCTCAAAGTGGAAAATTTAACGTGACGTAATTGGAGCCTTGAATAGGTCAATAATTCATAATGACATTGATTTTGATTCATTATTATTTTTTCAAGAAAGAAACAGCCTGCATGGCAGCTTTGTGTTATTATAGTAAACATTGCAACATTTTCTTATTACATTTCACCCGTTTGCTCTTTTATATCATTTTTTACGTTTTAAAAATTTTTCAAATGTATTTTTAAAATGTGCCGTGGGTCCGATAAAAAAATTACCTGCCGGCCGCACTTTGGACACCCCTGCTGTAGTTAGACCGGACGAAACACGTAGCGCCAATTTAGTGAAGCCAGAAGTGTGTGATTTGGTTCGAGAAGGGGTGTCTTGTCAACGTCTAAAAGTGACTTTTTTAATGGCGTTTTACTTACATTCTTGTTAATACACTAAACTCATCTGAACACGGAAGTGAAGCTCCACCCACTTCTCGAATACAAGCTCTGCAGCAAACTGTGATGTCTGACTGTAGTCCTGGATAAAATCCTTTTGTCTTGTCGGAATAATGACTTCCAATGGCTTTCATTCAATCAATCATCCATCCATCCATTTTCTACCGCTTATTCCCTTTTGGGGTCGCGGGGGGCGCTGGCGCCTATCTCAGTTAAAATCAGGCGGAAGGTGGTGTACACCCTGGACAAGTCGCGATCATTGTTTATTTAAATAGCCTTAAATCACAAGTGTCTCAAAGGGCTGCTTTGGACATTAATGTACACTTTTCTTTCTCCATTTCTGCTGGCTTTTTTCACCCTAGTGGCTCACCAGTAAATGCTGAATGCGGCCACATTTTTCCCTTGCTACGGAATTGCCCAAAGGGCAGACATGGTGCGTGCGCATTAATCTCCTGTCAAGGAAAGTTAGTGTCGTTTAAAGGAGTCGTATGTAATAATGTCATGTCAAGTCATCATTAAATGGCCCTCAAATGTCAAAAGGCATTAATAAATCAGTTTTTTTTTCCAATACCTCTATAACTGATAATAGTAGTGCATTTCAAAATGAGATTTACAGCCCCGAAAAATATTTAAATTTCGATGTCCCGCCCTCCACCGTTTTAACCAATTAAAATGTCAGTGAGTGTTTTACATCCTGGTTGCCAGTTACTCACCGCCATATTTGTCCCTAGGTGTCAATAATGAATTGATTTATGTGAACCCCGACTTGAACAAGTTGAAAAACTTATTGGGGTGTTACCATTTAGTGGTCAATTGTACGGAATATGTACTGTTCTGTGTAATCTTCTAATAAAAAGTATCAATCAATCAATCCACTTTCAAAGCTTCAACAATTAGTTTTCTTCAGTTCCCAAACGTTTATTGAGTGTTGTTAAAAGAAAAGGTGATGTAACACAGTGGAGAACATTCCCTTTCC